>NW_027271079.1:0-449992 GCF_040938485.1 Diadema antillarum
CAAAAGACTTGCAAAGTATAGTCACCATTATCTATATTATAATACAAAAACAATTACACATGTAGTAGGAATTGTGATTGCTTCGAAAAATTGACAAAAATACAGAAATTTTCAATACTGCATGGTTAATCAAGTTTGGATCCTCTGTCATGTAACACAGTGATACTCTACAAGTACATTGTACAAATACCTAAACATACTCGATCAGAGAAGCATGGTCTTGACTTTAAGTAGGCTTTAGGTGGGGTATTTATGTAGATGATAGAGCCAGAGGGGGGCCTCCCTGGAACCCCCCAGACCTCGGCCATCAACCGTGCGATCATTACAAAATCCACACACAAATTGCCTGTGACATAATCTATAAAACGGTAATGTTGATTTTCAACAACAACAAAAAAAAGTCACTTGGCTAAATTATGCTAATTTGAGCATGAAATCAGACCATTTGCCCTAAATAAAGTTCCAAAAAGGCACATTTTTTGTTTTTTGTGTTAGTGTCCATAGCAAATGAAAGATAAAACTGTGCCATCAAAAAATTCTGAAGTATCTATTTTTTTCTATTTACTCATGTATTTCTTTGTTTCTTACTTTTTGTTTTTCATTGCCTTTTCAATGAAATTTGTCAGCAACACGTCCAGCATGAAAATATTTATGTTATTGATTACAATCAATAACCCCCAAAATAATCATGCCTTCATGAAATTTGCATGGAATGTCAAAGGGGAGGAGGGCTCGTAGCCCCCCCCCCCCTCAACCGGCCTACTATTTATGGAAAAAGAATTGCAATCAATACAGTTGACACAACATGTATCATATCATTGATCTTCTTCACCTAAATAAGGCATCATTGTACAATATTGAACACTTGTAATCCTTTTGCCAGATGTAGCAACAACTAATGCATGCAAACTGAATTTCTTATAGAGTGATTTCATGTGACGTCATGTTGGCCACCATAATGGTGGCTTCCATAGCAAAGGCGATCAATATTCATTCATGCATGCCTCTCTAACAAAGGTGTTCTTTTGCCTTAGGTTTCCCTGAAGTAAACATTGCTGCAGCTTTTGTATGCAGTCTTGATTTCTAGTCGGTTTAGGCAATTGACTTCATTAGGCTGCGTTCACATAGAAGTATACGGTATACGGTATTCGCTATTCGGGCACCCAGTAGGCCTACACCATCACCCGCACCGTCAACTCGCCATCCCATGCAGTGAGGATTTCTTCCTCCTACATCCCACCAAATCTTATTAACAATTTCTAAACTGCATCAGAATGTCAGTCTACATGCTTATTTTTGCTAAAGGGCAAATCCAGACCAAAATTGTCATTATTTCATAAACGAGAGACGGTATACACTGCAAGAAAATCGAACAAGCTCATTTCCCACTTTGCTATACTATTCTATGCTATTTGGTACATTCAAATAGTGCCCTCTTATGTGAACCGGTGTTAGGAAATCCTATCGTTCGATTCAAGCTATTCGCGTGCCCTCGAAAACGAGCCCCAAATACCCAAATAGTATACTTCTATGTGAACGCAGCCTTATGGTGGGCAATTGTGACATCACTGCTAACACTCTATATCAAAATATGATTGTCAGTTGCAGGTTATCTTAATAATTTGTTACGAGATCAAGGGAAGAATTATCCATAAGTTTGACTTGGCACATTAGTGAACTAATCTATTTAACTCCATCTACTCTAATGCCGTGGATTTATCAATGATCGGCTGCAGATGTTTCGTGGAAAAAGAAGTTGAACCAATTGAGCTTCTACCCACAAGTTTTTCAAAGTACAGTACATCAATTACATAAAGGTGAAAATGTACAAAACAACTCTGGGTCCCGTAACCCTAGGGATCAATGATTCCCATCAATTTTGTTTTATTTTTTTTAAAGATTTTTCCCCTACTCCAAAGAAGATGGATGCAATAAATTTGAGCACATGCATATTGTACTGCATCAATGCTAATCAAAAGGGGGAGAAAGGTATGTGGTAAATTAATCACACCATGGAGACATGATCTTCATCCCAAGAGCATGGATGACCATTGGAAGATTCTACTATTTAGCTGCTATTTGTAGCATCCCCCCCCCCCCCCAAAAAAAAAAAAAAAAAATGAGGGAAAGAAAAAAAATTACATACGAGTGTCTGTCAACAGTTTTCTCTCTTGAATATTAGACTATACAAAGGTTTTATTAAAGCAAGTCAGAATTGCCTGGAGAGAAGGGGGTGCTTAATCATGAGCACAGCCAGATTCGTATCATGCGGAATGCCAAGCTGTGTGTGGCCAAACATTCTTTGATATGCTTGGAACACCTCACAGATGAATGTATTGATTAACATGTGGCCATGAAGAGGAGATTTTTTTGACTATATAAGTCAAAACTATTTCCAGTTACTAGTATATACGACAATCAACAATTTAAAACATTAACAATCACACATTCTATGCAACAAACTCTTTTCATCGGCGAGCCCTGTTCTACTTTTAAAGGACAAGTTCACCTTCATAAACATAAGGATTGAGAGAATGTAGCAATATTAGTAGAACACATCAGTGAAAGTTAAGAACCGGACAATTCGTTCAAAAGTTATGAATTTTTGAAGTTTTTGTGCAGTAACCGCTGGATGAGAAGACTACTGCAGTGTATGAATAACTTAGATGTCACATGCGTACAACAATTTAAGGAAAATATAAAGAGAATTTCACAAAATTCCATCTTTTGAAAAAAGTACACATTCCCCTGACTCGTTACCGACAAATGTTATGGGTAATATTATTCCCCCTGCCTTTTGAAAGAGGCAGGTCAAGTGCTCTTTTATTATGCGAAAAAAGTGAAAATATGTTGAATTTTCTTTTACATTTTCTTTATACTGTTGTACGCATATGACTCACATGCTGTAGTAGTCTCCTCATCCAGCGGTTCCAACACAAAAATTTTAAAAATTCATAACTTTTGCATCAATTGTCCAATTTTCCTCAAACTTTCACTGATGTGTTCTACTAATATTGTTGCATTCTCTCAATCCTTATGTTTATGAAGGTGAACTTGTCCTTTAATGTTGAAGTGCTGCAGTACATCCTGGTAACAGCTTCATGCTAAACTACCGCTGAGCCTGATGAGGCTGACTCTTCAACAAGAATGTAAGTTCCAACGTCAGAGGAGCATATGCTGTATCTCAAAAGAGGAAAAGGCAAGGGCATTTAGAGCTATACACCGATGGTAGCTGTCTCTTCTCATTGGGCTTCTAATCTAACGTTGGAATGGTGCTCGGTCAGGGGCTTGGTAGGAGCTGCAACTACTCTCTCTCTCTCTCTCTGCCTGAGGTGATGTGTGGTGTCATAGCTCCTCAAGGTCTTCAAACGATACTCAATGAATCCATGATCCTTGCCATACAGGTATACTCCTGAAATATAAAAATGCATTGTAAGTCAAAGCTTTTTCTTGAGTCTCAACAAATTTGACTTTAGCACAGAGTTGACTATAACTGATGAAGATCTGATAGCAGTAGAAATACATGTAGTGGCATTCTTATGGAAGAAAACGAGAATAGGTTTATTATAAATGAACGGCGCAACTGGCATGTTGGAACTTAAGTTACATTACGTTACGTTGAAGTTAACGTTCATCGAACCTAAGTCATGGAATCAGGCCAATCTGCACACAACTTTATTAGACATCTATGAGAAGGTACATCACAATCCCCACATTGCCTGTATATTTGCACAATGAGTTAATTAAGAAATAGATGCAATTTCCCTGTAAAGGCCATTTTTTTTGGGGGGGGGAGGGGGGGGGGGGGGTCATGCCCATAATCTGAAAAACTTTGGGTCCTTGCCCCCTAACTAAACAAGGATGATCAACTCCTCGTTTGGTTGCTTAATTCTGTCCACTAGCTCTTGAGAAAAGTTGAAAATGTTGAAGTTTTTGCAAGCTAGATGAATAAGATACCATGTATGTCACTTAATCTTTCTGCTAAAGAGGGCTAAAAAAAGTTGTAGATCATATAAACTTACGAGTATAAACTTACATGTCCTTTTGCACCTTGTGCGGTGTCTCACAAAGTGGGGTACTGCATCGCAACTGCCTTGGCTCCAACATCCTTTGCTCACTACTTGGTATCTGAATTTAAAAAGAAAGCAAGAAAAATGTTAATCATATTCTACGACGCAAACATCAAAAATGTGGCCCTCATTTTAATCTTTTAAGGGGCTGAACTATTTTTATGTTTTTTTTTTTCTTGGCATTAATTTCTATTGCTATTCAGTACCACTGTTTCAAGTACATTTATTGCTACTTAACTAGATATCAGTTAATACATATGACAATTTCATGCAGATAGGTTAAGTGTGAATGTGCACAGTAAGTAGAAAAAATTTATACAAGATGTGATTATCCATTGAACTTCATGGCACATCAACTCCCACTTTTTTATTAATCATTGTGATGATTAAATCATAAGTATTAGGACTATTATCAAATCAATATACATGTGGCCCGATGGGGCTACCACGAAAATAAGTCAGCGTGGAGTCTTGTACGTACACTCTGTTTACATGTTTCATACAAGTATACCAGTCTTTATTTTTAAATCTATAACCATCACTTCATTAACAATGTTATACTTACCGGTCCCTTCTACTTTCTTTCCTTTTTTATTTTTTAATTTTTATTTATTTATTTTTTTATTTTATTTTATTTTATTTTATTTTTATTGGGGGGGGGGCAAATTTTAGTCTGCTTTTCTCTATACTTGAGAAGACCAAAAAAACAAAACAAAACAAATGCACAGGCAAATTACATGGTTATATATTGGATGGAAATGTACATGGTAGTACAAGACATGACAATGGGAAACTGGTATTCCAGACCAATTTTCAAATTATAATAATGATATATGAATAATAATAATATTTTAAATAATTGAACTTACACTGTACAGTTTTCTGCTTCCATTTTCAACAACAAATATGCTGCAATGATCTTGATGTGCAGATGTCTCCTCGGAACAGTCAGAACTCCTTCCCTCAGCTTTTGAAGTATCTCTTCCCCCTTGAAGTGATGTGTGTGTTGAATTCCTGGGCAAATAAGTAAAATTTAATGGTTTTATGAATAATACAAATGGCATGAGGATAGTAGGTTCCTCCAGTTTACATTATAAACTTGAAGAGCAAAATCATTTAACATACATATTTGACATAAGCAACAGCTCTACTTACACAACTCAAGACTGACCATAACATGGTTTTCACTTCTGTCGATACGGCAAGTACACGGTACACATTTTTCTTAAATACAAGTACTAACTTGTCAAGACATTCATTGTCAGAGGGAAGGACAGCTCCAAAACTGCTCCATGAAGTATCTTGAAAATCATTTCTTCAAACAAAATAAAACCAACCAAGCATTCAGTCTCTTAATGTAGCCTCTTATGTAATTACTAAGACTCTAGAATGTAAAATAAATATAAATCAATTTCAAACTAGTCTCTCCTTCATTAATCATTGTGGAAAACAACAGAATAGCTTACAGCAGGGTTGCAATGGAAGTCCATATCTCAGAGGCTCCTTCGCTGATGTTGGCCCGGTGTTTCCAGCATTCGTCAACCCTGAATTCAATGGCTAGTCGTTGTATGACCACATCTGGTACTTTGCAATCTGGTGATCTGCACCCTCTTCGTGTGACAGAGACTGTACAGCTATCAATATCTGTCTTTGTTCTCCAAATGATGACCCCTACACCGAGTTCCTTTAAAATCACTCCCGAAGAGCTGTCATGTTTACGTCCTTATCTGGAGGAAAGTATGAAAACACAAGGTTCAGAAATGGATTTAGAACTCATTTCCACAAGACAATATGCAGTTGTTTTGTCCACACAAATACTAAGTGAGCACCAATACAAAAGCTAGTAGGCCTAATTACTTTTTTAGCTACATCAGCATATTTAATGTTAGAATTAAAGACCCAAAGATGATCTCTGCCAAATTTCAATACCTATAAGGTCACCTGTAACTTTCATAAAAAACAATGTTGAAAATAGTACCAGTCATCGTCTGCTACAAGGGGGATCGATCTCCATGATGTGTGAGCACGCTGATCTTTAGCTAGAAGTGTGATGTTACCGTGGACCACAACACTAAACACGAACAGTACACGCATCATACTTCTTACCGAGTACAGTAGTAGATGATCACGACACATGACGTGGGAGCTAGTGTACGTGGTATTCTCCCAGCTGTTTGGATGCTCAAATGTAGCGGCAAATAAAAGTCATTTTTACTACATACAGTGTATATAATGAACAATAATCATAACTCACCAAATTTCACCATTCTTTATTACCGTACTGATCGAGATCACCATCTCATCTGGCAACACAGACCAGTGTCAGTGATTCGGCTGTCAACTCAACAATAGCAATGTACGTGTCTGGCGCTAGGCACTTCTAATGTATTGCTTTAATTAGCACAGCTTAGTAACAGTTAGGACCCTGTAGTATAAGTTCGATCTCTACACTCGACCACAGTAATCTCTGTGAGATGATTAACCCCGGGACGCTCCGTATACAGTTACACACTGTGGGAGCGTCCTGAGTCAATAGAGTGCTATATCGGTAAGCTTGAAAAACATACACAGTCTGTCACAGATTTTCGCACCTCCGTAAGTTTCGAATATCACGAGGAAAAAACGTACTTTTATAGTATACATAAGATTCTTATCTAATTAATACCCTTCGTTCACCTTGTTCTTGTTCACACTGGTCCAATGATCTTGAAAAAACGTTTTTTTCACGGCCATATACGGGTCCGTAGTCCTAGCTCCCCATCCCATTCACCATTTTCGAAATCAGTATGCAGTACACTGCGCACGTAAATATTCATGTGCTGGCGGAGTCGCAATGCGTTTAGCCTTCTGACAAGGCCTGCGCGCGCGCACCCACCCAGAAAGCAACGCAATATACAGCGAGAGGGTTTGCCAACAGTATGATAAGGCCTTGCCACAAAGCTACACGACTTGACGGCCAGCGCATGCGCACAAATCTCAAATCCATTGACTGTATAAGATGTAGTTCTCCCGAGTTCCTCTCGACCGAGTCGCATTTAACTCATCAAACCGAGCAGAAAGGGACTATTGCCAGAACCAAAAGTTGAACGCAGTCAGTCTTCAACATTACATCTTCACCTGTAAGTCTTCATATTGCAGAATTTTTGCGATTTCATATTGATTTTTAGGCGCTATACTTCGCCTGTCATGATCATGTCTGCTACAATGCGCAGCCCCAACACTGCGTGTTGGGGCTGGTCGCAGTTATGAGATGATATGCTTACGAATGTCAATTCAATGACTAACGACCAACGTTTCATTCATCACTCATTTTTTTTTTTTTTTTTTAAATAGTTCAAGCCCTAGATCCCAACGTGTACAATTAAAGTGTTGTCTAAAGACTCAACGTTTTATTAGATCCCAACACCTAGCGTGTACCATCAGCTGAGTTTCGGCCTCGGATTCTAGCTGTTCGTAAGGTGTTCTATGGTATGACCAGCCCCATATAGCTAACTGTGTACAAATCATTGTACATTAATTGTTCGAAGGAGCGCCAGTACGGGCCCGGGGTTATTCGTATAGAACCCTAAAGGTAACTTACATAAATGGTCGTTTACGGAGAGGTATATAATTAGATCGATCTATGGTTTGCTTACCTTCAAAAATGTGAATAATTTCTCCGCCCCACTCAATTTGAAGACAGACATTTTCTCCCGTCCATCACGACATCCAGGCTCAGATTCTCACGATTGCACTTACACGCACGTAAATCTGTGATCCTATGCATAATACACGCACAGCTAGCACACAGCACGCAAATAATATTGCACACAGTGTCACAGTCCACGCACAGGCGACGCGTCGCTCTTCAGGTAAACCTGCCCGCGCCCAAGCCAGGGGAAATTGCGGCTGGTGATTGGCTTAGAGTAAACACATGACAGGGGAATTCTCAATTTCTATTGGCCTAGCCAAATGCGTTTAATTATGTATTCACTCGGAATTCACTCGGCTTAGTTTTCACTCGGAATTCACTCGGCGAATGGGTTTCACACAAATTTCACTCGTTACAAGAGTGAAATTCACTCGACAACGAGTGAAAGTCACTCTTAATTGAGTGAAATTTTATTCACTCCTTCCGAGGAGTGAATTATTCACTCGAAATTTTTTAGAGAGTAGCTGGTCTTCCATATGGGGTCCAGCTGGATGTTCTGCTCTTTGCAATGAATAAATGAAGAGGGATCTTTTACGTGCATGAGTTGTGACTCTCTCACACATGGGACCTCCATTTTATGTCCAATCAGAGGGACATGTGCCTGTATGTTCCTTTTTGCTAAGCGCGAGTTCAAAGTTGTCAATGAACAGGTGGACCTCTACAACTGCAAAATAGTTTATCATCATAACTCCCAATACATTCAAAGCCAAATGAGAAACACGTGCATACACGGTCCCAAACTAACTAAATTCAGAACTTCTTTTAAATTGAATGCAGTTATTTGGAACATGGTTGCCTATTCACGAATTTGAATGACCGACGAGATTCCGTCGCCAGCTTGACATGAATTTGAATGCTCATTGATGAAACTGCGTGCTCCTCTCTTAAATTTGAATGCTCCGATAGTGAATTTGAATGTTCCGATAGCGAATTTGAATGTCCCGATAGTGAATTTGAATGCTCCGACAGTGAATTTGAATGCTCGGATAGTGAATTCGAATGACCGGATTTTGAATTTGATTGCTGATTCAGTGCTGCGAGCGTGGAGTACGTGAAATCGAATGCTCGGAATAGGAACTTGAATGACAAAAGATTGACCGGGAAAACCTATATACCCGTTAACTCATTAGTAGCTGAACTACCCGAGGCCGCCCGTGAGGTTGCCCCCTGTAATGGGCTACCAGAGGCCTGCCTGTCCGTTATCTGATAATTTTGTTTCCACTGTCACGTGGAATACTACTGTCATTGAGTAATTTGAGGGAGGTTAGGGGTCAGCAGGAGTTTGTCGGAATTGTTTCTGTGATGAGCGGGTGTTTTAGTGGAGTCTTGGGCTTTCAAATGGACGAATTGTGATAGATAGGGGACAAATTTGCGGTGATTTTTGGTTTGGAAAGTTGTCGGGTTGGGACGGTATTGCAAAACAGTGAAACTGCACTGAAGATCCCACGTTTGCTTGTTTTTAATCACCATCATTA
Source organism: Diadema antillarum (assembly GCF_040938485.1). Taxonomy (NCBI): domain Eukaryota; kingdom Metazoa; phylum Echinodermata; class Echinoidea; order Diadematoida; family Diadematidae; genus Diadema; species Diadema antillarum. The sequence continues at coordinate 9,237 of NW_027271079.1, forward strand.
TCATCTCAACGACAACATTATCGCCACCTTCATTATCAGCTTCACCATCATAATCATTGTCATTTTCACAGTCATTGCCACCGACGGGTCATTATCATCATCACCTGGGATCACCATCTTGGGATTTTATAGTTATGGAATTTATGATGTAATAGCTGATGATGTTTGATATAGATTATGTTATTTATGAGCTGTTATACCTCCGCTTCCTTTTCCATTCTTATTTTTCTTACTTTTCTCTACCGTTACTCCTCCCTTCATATTTTTTTTCTGGCAAAGTGATATAAGATTATAATTACAGTATATTTGTTATCTTGTATATCTCATTATTGTAAAGTGATTATGTGCAATATACAAATGGTGGAATGTATAAAGAAATGTAGATGATGATATAATCGATCACTGTTATTGTTTTTGTATGTGTTAATTTGCTTGTTGCGTCGTATTTTAGGGCGAGTTGGTTTGAGTTGTTTCAGTTTATCGCGGGCTGACATGGGGGGGGGAGGTGAGACTGGGAACATAGCAACAAGGAAGGTTACTGGAGTTTGGAACATCATGCGAATTGAGTCGGTTTTATGCCACGTTTTTATACGATTGCTCTTTTCAGTTTGACTTTGCTTGCATGTTCAATTATTTATTATTTATCATGTACTATTTCGTGTTTCTCTCTCTCTCTCTCTCTGTATAAAAAATTCCGACTTTATATATATATATATATATATATATATATATATATATATATAAAGGTGGATTTTTTTTCCCTCAAACTTTAATGGCATATCTATTACAATGTGCTTGGAAAATGATATGTTTGATGTATATCAATCACTTAACTTTGTTATCTTGCCGCTTACACACTTTCACAGTGATTTTTAACAAGTATATGTGTAAATCACCCTTAACTATGGGCATGAAACAACATTGATATTATTACAAAAGAAACTTTATCAACAGAATATTTGTTTTAAACGTCATTCAATTTTCCAGAAAACTTATTTTGTGATTTCATTGACAAGTTCACATCAAATTGAGTCATTATTCTTAAGATTTCACATTGGGGTGGACATTTCGGGTATTTTTGTTGACTGTTGAGGTGAGATGTGTGATATACTGAAGTAAACGTGACGTCAGTCATTCTTCGATAGGATGGATTTACTTGATCGATATCTGTTTCGAGAGGGCTAGAGTGGCCTGGGAAGAGCCAGGTCCAGGTGTTGTAATTCACCCTAATTTTCACCGCTAGCGGTTTGTATTAGTTTGCATTAATTAGTAATTTGCGTTAGTTTGCATTAATTAGTAGTTTGCATTGAGTTTGCATGGAGTTTACAGTGAGTTTGCATTAGTTTGCATCAGTTTGCATTAGTTTGCGTCAATTAGTAGGACCGTTTTGAACGATTTGAGCGGGGCGCGGGGGGGGGGGGGGGGGGGCATCGTTTGATGCAGGGACCTTGATAACGCACTTCCCCTCTAATGATCTCTTGTACGATCCTCAGCGTTGAAGCGGCACTAGGCATTTTGTTACCTTACGTACATTGTGATTCGTCCCTTGTACGTATTGAGGCGTTATGCGTCCAATGGTGTACAGCGATACACAGATTTACACTGTACGTATTACAGTCTCATATAGCTCAATTCACACTAAAACCATAGGCCGAAAGACGCTTGGCGCCAGGCGATAGCACCGGCCCGGTAAGTTGTAAAGCTGAAATTATGCTAATTTTGATGCAGATGCAGTGTATATGTATACATGTAGGTGGAAAGTAAAGTTATTGACGTCTTACTCGGTCTATAATTAACAATTCAAAATGCAAGCTTTTATTTCATAGTGTAATGTAGAGCAGAAATGAAAAGCGTTGGGCAATTAGCTTTACAGTCCCAGATACTGAGCTGCGCGTGGGCCATAAACGTCACAAGTTGAACTAGTTCTATAGAACCCCGGCCCCCGGCCCCGCACTCCATCAGAACCTCGAACTTTGGGCACTGCTACAAACCAGTAAAAGAAGAACTTGAGTCTGAATATCGTCTATAGAGTCCAGCTAGTGTATGCATGTCAAGTAGATAGTACAAGGTAGTGGTTGATCAGTTTTCAATCCTATATTTTTCTATATCACTTATCAGGTTCAAGTGGCAAGAGCACGGAAGAGAAAGCGTTTCTGACCATTTTTTAACCGTTGGCGTTTAATACGCGGACACGGATTGAGAAATGCTACGCCTAATCTGTTGTTGTTGTTGTTATTTTGATTTTTTGGCGTGTATCATTCATTTATGAATATTTACGCCTAATGCCTGTTAAAATTTATGCAAATATCTTTATGATTCTTTAAGCTTGCATTTTGAATGTCTTTAAAGCCCAAACAAAGTTCTGGTACGCCTGCAAAAGTTGTCAAATTTCGCTCCCAAATGTGAACGTATGCTTAGGAAATGTGCAGGATAACGATGTTATGACAAGATATTCGATGGGTAACGACGAAAATGCGAAATATTAACCAAAAAGGTTCAGACTCAGAACTTACCCGAACGGGTTCAGGGTAAACTCGGACTCGGGGATAACTCGGCTTCGCTTTGACGGCGGGATGAGCTGTAATGGTTGTCCCTCTGATTGTACAGTGTTGTCCTATGGGAGCGGCCTGTATAAACTAGCGCTTCGTGTTCTGGCTACTCGCAGTATGGTCCGAGTTGTTACAACGCGCGCATCAAAAACCTCTTTGCGCGCATGCAAAATTAGTGTGCGCCGATCAAGCACCTCTAAAACAATAGTGAGGTTCACACCCTAAGAAATCTTGTGGTGTTGTCGTGGTGTCTTCGCCTTAAGGTTTTGTCGTGGTTTTCTAAACTACATGCGTCTACATCTACGCTAACTTGGAGTTTTAATAGTGCCTCGTAATTTACAAAACCTCGAGGTTTAGAAAACCTTAAGGTAAAGGGACCTAGGTGTGAACCTCACTAATCAAAGGCGCTTGATAAACAACGACAAAAACTTCAAAGACCGCGTGTCTCAGCAACTGAGGACCGCGCGCTGTCATTTTTGTTTTGTTTGTACAGGATTACGTTATCACGTACTTTCCTGTCCATTCAGTTAGGCCTCATTGATTATGCAGTGGCCAGTAGAATGTGGCGATCACGAACTGTGTGTGAATTGTCTGAAGTAGGGTTGAATTTTTCCCGAGACCGAGTTAGTCTGGAGCCTTCTGGAATAAAAGTCGGTTTTCCTACTATTATTATTTTTCTCAAAATACTCCAAACCGACTCATCATTCCGGCAAACCGCGTCAGCCAGGTAAGTTTCCTAGTGGACTCTTTCGATATATTGCAAGAAAAAATGATATGGTGCTAGACGGGTTCTCAAGCACTTACCGAAACTTAGTTTTCACTTTAAGCTTGCATTTTGAATTTTCTGTAATCACTAAAGGATTAGCCTAATAAAAGGCTAAGTACAAAAGGCCTGTAATGTCTGTTTTATTGAGTTATTCCCATTTAAACATTTAAACATTTAAACATTTAAACATTAGTAGAATCTAGACCACTCTACATAGGAAATACATTGATTGATTGTAATCTAATTTGTAAACGATTCTTACATATTGTATGCCAGAGTCTACCAAGCCAAGCAAATTTTACTGTCATTTTTACAGAGGTCTAGAGTAACTGCGGCAGTATGCGGCCGTGCAGCCATTTGCGGCAGGTGCAACATACACGGTAATAATACCGCTAAACACAGCACTGCATTGTTATATGCACACTACACATACACTAACACACTAGCAATCAACAAAAACCAACCCATAAAATGGGCACGATCTCTGACGAAAGTGAAATTTTCTCACCTAAATGACGAACATATCGCATCCAAAATGAAATTTTCGGTACTTCTTAACATAACAGTTAAGAAACAATGGTCCAAGAAACTGGATTTTTTGTCGTTTTCTTGATGTTCATGGATTTTGAAAACATATCCTCACGTAAAATAGAATTTTCGCGAGCCGATGTGGGCCACCATTTTTTTCGGAAAGTGGATGTTACCATAGAAAAAACATGAGAAAAACACGAGAAAGACATAACACCGCCAGAATTGCGATCTTGTTTGCGGCCAATGCATGTGTGCCCGCTATTTTCACGTGCTTTCGCAATGGGAATTGGCGCTTACGCAATGTTCGCGAGACATGTGAAGGCGTTCAGCTAAAGATCGGGGAGCACGCGCGTATTGCATAGGGATTGTACATCGTGCCGCAAGCAGAAATACTACGTCGCATATCACCTTTATTGGCGAAAATTGTGCCGGGTTTTGCCCTGGTAAATCATGAAAACTGCGTTGGTCTATAGTAAATTTCTTTTATGAAAACAATTGCATTAATGAATAATCTTGTCTGTGACATATGAAATGGTTGAAAATAATTTGCCTGATTTGTTTACAAGTGGAAAAACCCTTCACAATGCATAAACTGCCGCAAACGGGATATTTTACTCTAAATCATTTTCTTTGCAGTGCAGTGTAATCAGGTAATAGAGAATAATCTACAGAGTCCACTGCTGGTGCCATGCGCGCCAGGCACCAGTTGTGCTGTGATGTTTGGCACCATATTAACTGGCCACTTTTTATCTTAATTCCAATTCTATAACGTTAGAGTCTTCCTGTTGCATAGCCTGACCAGATGCCGTGCAAAGCACGGCGTCAGATGGACGGGGCCTCACCATCACATCAGGGAACCACAACAAAACCGCAAAACTTAGAAAAATCTATATGTTACGGTACTTATAAGAATTTATACGTTACTCACGTAAAGTGCATGCTTATATTACAGAAGGTACATAAGTCCATAGAGAGCCCTCGCGATAAGTCCAAGGAACAAAAAAAAAATGACACACCTTCTAGCGCAATCCCTGAACGTAGGGGTTCATCGTTCCAGACTTCAAAATGGCGCGTTGGCCTCTGCAAATTATGCACGCGCGTGCGTGGCTGGAAGTGCAGCGATCTATTGCATGTGTGCACTCTTAAGTAGCAGCACAGTCGACAGCGTGACCTTTAAAAGTGCATTCAGATCGCGTGAACTCCCGATTATGAGATGTACCGTTCGCACATGATGACATAAATGGTATCCCGGGGTACCAAATGAAAATCAGCCATTTGATATTGATTTTTTTTTTTTTTAAAGGTTGTACCCTGGGTTGCCAAAAAGTGGAAATTATTTTGGTACTGGACCGAGCAGCGCTAGCCACTACACTGCAGTGCACTGAAACACACGCTATTGCTAGCACAGCATGCCATGCATACATTGTATAACGTGCAGTGGCATGGGAGTGACTATGTACAGTACATGCACACACAGTGTGTGCATCTCTCTGCGGCTGTCTTCGAGTGGACTTGAGGTGGCGCTACACAACGTGGTAACCCGGGGTACTACTGTGCCCCGGGGTAACGCATGATGCATCACATGCTGCATATATTCTTCATTTTCGGTAAATTGTGAAATGTGTACATGTCAATATTGATAGTTTACATGTCGCTATGTAGTGTCATTAATGAAGATTACATTTAATTAGTTTGAGGTGACAAAAAGTGATGTCAAGTATCAAAACCCAACGCAGTCATAAAATTTGTGCTGAGCTTGCTCTGTGTTATGGGCTGCTCCAGTACAGCCCTGTCGCTGTACCGGATGGCGACTGGGCTGTGTATAGTTACCTGTTGCAGTGTTAAATAATGTTCAAACAGAAGTTAAGGATAGCATAGTCAGGAATGTACACAACTTTTGTAATTATTGAATGATGAAATAATTTAAACAGCCTTCTATCTTCTTAGAACCTTGTCAGAGTGTCACTTGTGGCAGTCATAAACTCGTACATGTAGTGCTGTGTACGCTGTGACTGCTGATGTGTTACTTTTGAAGCTTAGCAAATAATTCTTAGTGCCACATTAGCATGCCCGACTCGGTAGAAAGCTTTACCAACTCCACACATTTTGCTCTTACAATGTAAGTGAACAACTGTGCTCGACTCGAACTAATCAATAAATTGCAATGTGCCACTGCACAGTAGACTGTCTGTATTTAAAGGTACGCCTGCAAAATTGTGAAATTTCGCTCCAAAATGTACTATGTATGCCTAAGAAATGTGTGGAATAACGCTGTCATAACAAGATATTCATTGGGTAATGACGAAAATGCAAAATATTTACCAAAAATTTTTGCATCTCAGAACTTACCTGATTGGGGTCAGAATAACTCGGACTCGGGAACAACTCGGCCTCATGCTGATGCCGGGGCTGAGTTGTCCCTCTGGATTGTACAGTGTTGTACTATGGGAGTGCTTTGCGTTTTGGCTTGTCGCAGTTATGGGCGGAATTGATACAATGCGCGCGTCAAAGAACCTCTTTGGCACGCCAACAAAATTAATGTGCGCCTATGCCAGAGACTCCAACTCTCCCGTTTTCGACGGGAGATCTCCCGCCGAAAACCCATTTTTGCAAAATCTCCCGTTCTCCCATTTGAGATTTAATTTCTCCCGCCCTGGCTCAATGTCTCCCGTTGGAAAGGATTTCTTACTTATTGCTATCGTATGTTGCAAAAATAAGCCTTAGATAGCACCAGAGAGCATCTATAACCCTAGGAACTTCGCGCTACGCACACATGAACTTGGGTCTCCCGTTTGCTAGGGGTTTCAGGCGGGAGAATCTCCAGATCAAAAGGTGCTTGGGGTTGGAGTCTCTGCTGTGCATACATGTAGAATATGGCGATCATGAACTGCGTATAAATTGTCTGACTTAGGGCCGAGTTGTCCCTGAGACCGAGTTCACCTGGATCCTTGTGGAATAAAAGTCGGTATACTGACTTTTATTTTTTATCTCAGAATACTCCAAAACAACTCATCGTCCCGGCAAATTGCGTCAGTTTCTTGGTAGACTCTTTTGATATATTGCAAGCAAATATGAAATGGTGCAAGACGGGTTCTCAAACCCTTACCAGAACTATGTTTTCACTTTAAAGTGTCAAAGCCCATACAGTAGTTTGTCATAAAGTTTACATCACAGTAAAGCTTGAAATTTTCTCTAAGATGAAATAATAAGTCAAAGTTGAAATAGTGCATGAGAATGTGTTTGGAAATGTGATGTATGTGTAGATGGCCAAATATGGCCAAACCCTCCTACTACACATTGAGAAAAACAGTAACTTTTGCTTAAATGGCCTGTAACATCAGTTCATAGAATGACATGGTCCCATTAAACACGGTTCAAGGAAGATGATGGGAGCATGATTAAGAAATGGAGCAAGTGTACATGTACGTGTATAAGCTCCATGTAGGCATGATATTTTTTTTTTTAATATATAATTTCATATCTGATTGCTAGTACCCTACGATATATATGCACCTACATGAAACTACGATGCATTCTCTCTGTTATACTTCAAGATTTGAGTTGAAGAATGGAAAGGTGATATCCCACCAGCTTTTCTTTGTTCGTGATTCCCTCTATAGTGATATCGATATGCATACATGTCTGACCTGCAGTGATTTGTGAAATATTCATTTACACTGATATGCATATTTTTACAGTGCTGGAGAGATATTAGCACCGTAGGAGATTGAAAGTGTCATATTTCCATTGTTTCAAATACAGCTGTAAATCTTTCATTTGTGTGGAAGAAATACCAGGTAGTATAAAGACAATTGGGTCAAAACTGTAATGACTTTTCTTCCTGATGGAATATCATACTGTCAAATGGCCTATTTTTTGACACCAAACTTTTGACATGCACTTACAGGATAGGGGAAGACACCAGTTTGTGCTCATATACTTATTTCCAGCAAATACATATATCCTTTTAAGATATAATTCCCTTCAAATATGTTTGTACATGTACCTGGCAATGAATGTCAAAAAAAAATATATTTATATACTGAAAATGCTGAAGAGTGGCTTAAATTGCCAATTCCCATGAGTATATTAATGTGTGTTACTCTTAAAGTAGTCCAAAGAGCGGTAATTTAGCAATATAACTAGGTACTCAAACTGAAATTAGGGAATATTTTTTGGTGTCCACAGTAACATGTGTTATACCTGAATTTTGGATTGAATAAGCAGTTCTACCTTTAATTGCTTTAACTGCATCCTCAAATTTGGCTCCTGAAATTATCTCATGAAGGTGTATCCTAAACATGCAAAGTGAAACTTAAAAATTCAGAATTTGAATCTTGGAATTAGTGCTACAACTTTCAGTGTGGCAAAATAACCTTTAATTGCGGCTGAACTGATTTGTTTTCTTGCCTTTGTCATTTTTTGTTGTTTTTTTACACACATTCTCACATGACGCAACTGCATATGTGGTAAGAATTAAATTTTTACTTTTTCGATGCTGGGAATTGAGACCTTCATGTTTATTTTTAAATAAGTATTAACTGGTATTACTTTTATAGTGTATCATGAACTGCATTGTTTCCTATTATTGTTTATTACATATAAATTTATTACTTTCATTGATTATTTCCTACAAAGTGTATCATTAGTGTGGAGGGGGGAAAAAGTGCTCTGTTTTACTGTAGCTCTTAGGCATGGCTCGACACTAACTTTTTTGTTTGGTGGCCAGATGGGCCACCAAAATCCTAAATTTCACATTTTTGGTGGCCTGAGAGAAAAATATGGTGTCCCGAAAAAAACCCCAATAAAAAACATTAAAAGTCTTTTTTTTTTTTTAATGAGTCAAATATTTAAGTTTTATGATAGTAAGAATTAGAAGTTGGACATACAAATTATCTACTCATAAATAAACTTCAACAAACTTGCAACACTCACTCTCAGGCATTCATTCAGTCCTTTGTATCCATCCTTTAAACAAATTTAACTGGTAATTTCCGTCGCAAAAAGTTACGAATTTATTGACATACTTTTCAAAAAATTTTGGTGGCCCGAGGCGGGCCACCAAATTTGCCCTTTTTTAAAGTTTGGTGGCCCGACTTTCATTTTTGGTGGCCCCGGGCCACCGGGCCACCGTTAGTGTCGAACCCTGTCTTAGGAAAGCAAACCGTATTCATATGGGCCCTGTTTGTGACTTCCTTTGATGTACAATATACAGGATGGTTCCACATACCTCTCATGAGGTAGACATAACTTCTGCTCCAGACTTGTTTGGTACGTTAGAAGTCCCTAACTCGAGACAGTCAAGATGACGCGATCCAAGACAACCCAGAGTGCCATTCAGGTGACCTACCCCCCTGGGGCTAAAGAATTGACCCCTGACCTTTCCAAGGATGAAATGGTCAGAAGGCTAAAGGTATGTTTAGCTATTGACACGCCCTTCAAATATATTAGGCCTGTAGTGTCATGTCAACTGGCAATTGCGATTATCTGCCCAATTCAAGATATTGTGTAGTGTTACTGTTGTATTTTGTTTTGGTTCTGTTTTGTTTTTGTTGAAGAGATATTGAAAGTTGTATTGATCATGTAAAGTCAACAAAATTGTCCCTACAGAGTCTTTATTGCAAGAATATTGCATCTGTACACATTTACATCACATTTCTTGCCTCCTTCTTGTTCATGACAAGCTAGTTCTTGTGTAAAGTTGTAAGGAAGTGTTATTCCACTGTTTTTACTTTACCTATGAATACCAGTTTTTAGAGGATGTACTTCAGTCCTGGATTTCATTTACCTTTTTCGATATTATTTTTATCATAATCTTTGTGAAAATGTAAAAGTGCATAAATGGTACTGGATTTCATTCAATTACACCCTGAAGAATAGCCTTAGCTAAAGCTGTCAACCCCGGTGAGTGATCAAGCTATCATATGGGATCTTATCCATGTAGATGTTGGCCAGGGTGTTCCAAGACATGGAGCAAGAGGAGGATACCACAGCCTATGAGCCCCTGGCGCTCCACTTGCTGGAGCCCTTCCTCTTCAAGCACCCTAGCAAGGATGTCCGGCTCCTTGTTGCCTGTTGCCTTGCTGATGTCTTCAGGATCTTTGCTCCTGAAGCACCATATCGGACAGCGGAACAACTCAAGGTATGGGACGTCTCCGGACACTAGAAGGAGAGTTTTACAACCACATACTGTATACACCGTTTATGTTCAAGGGTTTTTATCTTCGCAAATTTCGCGAGTCGGATGTAAAAGCATTGACTCTGATCCTGACTTCAGTGCGGCATGTATGTGTGCATTTTCTCTGTCCATTGCTGTGCTCACGATCACAAATTTAACCACCCACAAAATTATTGAGAAGGTCCGATTCACAAAAAATTAGACCTGCTACATACAGCAAGTATACAGTAAAGTGTAACTGCTGCACAGGTCAAGCCTCAAATCTGTTCATAATGGCCCTTTTAAGGAAAACACAAACAGTGACTACACTGTACCACTGATAAGTTGCCATACATAAAATACTGCATGCATAGGGAGATTTTTTTTTTTTTGCCATTGCATACAAATAGCTTTTATAATTATATGCAAGTGGTTGACCAACACATTATATACTGCTTTGGTACATAGTTCCAGAGTAACACCTTAATTTTGGGCAGTTTGTAAGCCATTTCTGTATAGATTTGCTTCCAGCAAACTGCATCTCCTTGAAACAAATGTTCTGCAGGCTCTACTTTTGCATCAAACCTTTTGTCAAGTTTCATAACATGTGTTTTAGTTGCGCCTCGTACTCCCAGCTGTAATATCCAAGTATGACAGAAGAAAAAAACAACAAAGAACATGCATGCATGGTAATCATAGATCTTTTCTCCTTCCCTCCACTCCTCTAGTTGATCTTCCAGTTCCTGAACAAGCAGATCTGGGGGCTGGAGAATGTGGATGGACCTTCATGGAAGCGATACTTCTACCTCCTGGAGAACCTGGCCATGGTCAAGTCCTTCAACATCTGTATGGAGCTGGAGGACTCGGCTGAGGTCTTTGTGGAGCTCTTCACTATTCTCTTCAGTATCATCAAGTAGGTAGTCACAGTGTGTGCATTTTATGCCTCACTTTCAAACTGAAGTCCTCTGATTGGTGGATTGGTACTGCAGGAAAATTCTCTGGAGTCCTCATCCAGAGGTGAAAGTGAAGTAACTTATTAAAGCCATTGAAGACTATTCCCAAGTATCAGAAGTGTGTGTCATAGCAAAATCAGCATGTCCTCAATGAGTTAATTGCAAAAGCTCAATGCTCACTGTAAGTGGCTAAAATGTCATGTCATGCATATGATCTGTGCAGTATTTTAACGAAATGGGTCAATCTAAATTTACTGAAATTATGTCTGCATAGCAAGTTGAGTCACTTTACGTGCATGCCAAAGTACATCCAATTGTAACTTTCATTTCCAAAATTTGCCTTCCTTTCTTCCTGTATTTCTAAACATCTCATTGACTACGAGACCCTGTCGAACATTTTAGATTTTTCGCGATTATGTGTATTATATTCGGGAAATAGACTGCACGAGATTAAAACATTATAAAAACTCCTAGACCGATAAATCTGCCTTTGTTTGGTGGCCTCTTGTTAACTGTACAGTCAGTAATATGGTCAGCCCCTCACAACAGACAGACATCTTCCATTCTCTCTGCTATGTAGACTGTGCTATCTATTTGCACACACGCGAGTTTAGCAGCTTTAAAGCGGCTGCTGCGTCTTGTAGGCGAGCAGAGAGTTCGATGGCAGTATTACCCAAAAAAGTAGGCAAAATGGTGTATAAGAGGAATAAATCATAAAATTGGTGAGTTTGACTCGTTCCTTGAGCATATAAAGGTATGAATGCCATTTTTTGTGATCTCCTATCGTGGAAGAATGGAAATTCTACCCTGTTTCATACTTGCCGTCATGCAGAAAGTAAATCCGGACAGCAGAGTGAATGGAAGATACCTGTCTGTTATGAGAGAACGACCGTATTACCAACTGTACACTTAATAAGAGTCCACTGAAGAAGAGGTAGATTTATCGGTCTAGAAAAGTCCCAGCTGAAAACACATATCTGAGACTTACACAAATGTACATCATTTGTTATTTGCCATTTGCAGCGAGAACCACACCCCCAAAGTACGGACCTTCATGCTGGATGTGATGTGCCCCCTCATCTCTGAGAATGATGTGGTGCCCCCAGAGCTGCTGGAGGTGATCCTATCCAACCTGCTGGACTCCAAGCAGCTCCAGCATCCCCAGGCACATGAGCTGGCCCGCGATCTTGTCAAGCGCACCTCCACCAGCATCGAACCTTCAATTCAGGCTGTGAGTCCTTTTCCATCCTTCTCTTTTCCTTCTTTCTTCCTCTCCTCCTCCTCCTCTCTTCCTCATCTCTACTTCTCTTCTCCTCCATTTTCTTCTTTTTTTGTCTCTTTCGTTTACCCTCATCATCTTTTCTTCTGTACCTTTCCTCCTCCTTTCGTCCTCTTTTCTTCTTCTTTTTCTCTTTTTCCTTCTTTTTTCCTTTGTTTTACCTCATCTCCTCCTTTTCCTCCTTTATTCATCCCCCTTACCTTGTCTTCCTGTCTGCCCTTCCTCTTTTCCTCCTCTCTTCGTTTTTTCTTTTCCTCTCCTCTTTTCCGTTCCTCCTCCTCTCTCCTCTCCTCTTCCACTTAACCTGTCATCCCATTTCCTCCTCTCTCCCTCTTTCCTGCTCTTTACCTCTGCTCTCCTCCTCTCTCTATGTATATTCCCCTCTTTGTCCTCTCTGCCTCTCCCTCTTATTCTTCTCTCTATCTCTCCTCCCGTTTCCTCCTCTATCCCTCCCCTCTTTTTTCCCTCTTTATCTCTTCCCCCTCCTCCTGTCCTCTTCTTGTCTACCATCTCAGCAGTCATCCCAGTCTATTTTAAAGTGAATTCAGAAATCTAGTACTGTAAAAGTGGATATTTTCGCGCGAGTAATTTTTCGCGCTAGGCCGGGTGAGAAGAGTTTCACGTGTTTTTAAATCCGCGGAATCAAGACATCACGCACAGGATTATATGGCAAGCAAAAATATTTGCGTGCTTTTATTTTCGCGCTAGTTTCTGGTTGCGCGAAATGCGCGAAAATTTCAACACCGCGAAAATTTCCACTTTTACAGTAAGTGTTTAAGGATTATCCTTTGAGTAGTCTCCTTCAGCTAGGACTGAAGGAGAAAAAGTCATATGTCCTGTGTAGGCTCGTTCATGCAACAATCTGTAAGATTGCATGTTGAGGACCACACAGTAATCCACACAAATACCCCACCTTTTTTGCTCTTGCTTTGTACTACAGGATTCCATTTACCAATATACATTTCATGTACTTCAAGGTCCTTTTAACAAAAGTAGAATCGATGTGACATTACCTTGTGAATCTCATCGCTGGCAATCCCAGACTACACAGCATTTCCAGAGAAACTAAAGCTTCTGTTGATTGCTTTGGAATGTGTCTTAATCCTTGCCATCTCCCAAGCGGTCATGAGTACACATAACACAGAGACAGTGCATAGTGTTGCCATGTCAAGGTCTCCAGTGAATTCATAATTCACAACCTGTATTAGTGACATATTTTGTGGTAATGCCCAGTGTTGCCCACTCTGCATCTTTCACTTGCAGTTTTTCAACAACGTCTTGATCCTGGGTAGAAGTTCAACCAGTGACCTTGCCAGCCACACCTACGAGCTGATCTACCAGCTGCACACCATCTCAAGCAATCTACTTCTGGCTGTCCTTCCTCAGCTGGAGTTCAAGCTCAAGGTAAAGATCAACAACTCTGCGAACATCACTATCTTGCTCTATTACTGTATACACTGTTACGTTTTGCTAGGATTTAATTTTCGTGAATGTTGCGAATCGCTATTGAACTGTGAATTTAACAGCACACAAAAATATCTTGAGCCGACCGGCATTAGTGCACTTACGATAGCCTCAATGTCAAAATCAAGAAAACACCATCTCACAAAAATGTCTGTAACAGCTTATACAGTATCATCACAGGGGGCATGGCTGAAGTGAATGTTATGCTCTGTTATCACCATGACCTACTGTACTGATTTGACTAAGATGTTTCGCTAACTGCATTTGACTCCTTAATTTGCTCAACATTGGAGGAAACAATCATGCGTGTATGTGTGTGTGTATTCAAAGTTTGTGTTAGTGTGTGCGTGCAATTTTTTGAGTGCCTTCAAGTGTTGACCATTCTAGAAAACCATACCAGCTAACCATGTACCAACACTGCACACTAGTGCTGGTCCGCTAATCCCTGACCAGTAAAAATCAGTGTTGGACCAGTAACTTTTTGGGAGTGGACCAGTAAAAAATGGAAAAGCTGGGTACCTACTGGTCCAACCTGTATGTCGGACCAGCAGAAAAATGGGTTAGTGTGCAGCCCTGCATGGACACATGTTAACCATGGTTGTTTAAATGGCAAGGAGATGAAACACTTGCAGATTATGTCTAGCAGCATCTAATATGGGTCCATATGTTAAGTGACATAGAAAGTTCTGCCATATAGAGTGCAACAATTTGAATGTATGTTTGCTGAAGTTCTGCACACTCTTTGACAAACAGATTTTAGGTCCATATGCAAGTAGTTAGCAGCTTAAACAATAAACATAGACCCACATTTGAAGGTCTGTGTAAGTTTGGCCTTGTGTGTGTTTTAATGTATATGTCAGTGTACTCTTCAGATGTGTCAGTTCTGTAGTGTGCTGAAAGACATCCCTACTGTATGAAGTTAGGGAAGGGCTTTTAGAGAGAATGTGACAACTGTATCACTAGCATGAAAAGACATGAAATTAGGAGACAAATTTAGACCCCAACACGTGAGTCCTCTTTTGGGTATTGTATAAAATCGTTACCAAGCAGTGTTCTGGCTTTATTTGTACCTGAACTTCTCTAATGTATGGATCGATATTTTGATTGCAGAGCAACGAGGAGCGTGAGAGATTGGCAGTGACGAAGCTCCTTGGGAGGATGTTTTCTGACAGAGACTCTGATCTGGCAACTCAGAACAAACCGCTGTGGAGTTGCTTTCTGGGAAGGTAATTTGCGGTCAAGCCTAGCCATGTAACTCTTTTCATAACAATGAGATGTAGGAGGCAGTACATTTACCAAAGCATATACCAGATGTGTCTGTAAAATTGCCCACTGGTTATTTCAAGAATGTTCAGAAATACAATCTTTACATCTGTGCTCATGTGTTTCCTATTTCTTAACCATCGATACCATATCTATGTGGGCTTCCATTATTATTACCTAAAATGAGAGTGAATACAGGCAAGGAAATATGTCAAGCAATAGTTGAAATTTGCTATATGAAGTAAAGTATCCTGCTTTAGTTCCTGATCAATTGTGAGTCATTAGAACAATTCCCATGGATGCGTAGTTGGATATTGTAGTCACTTTTCCTGTCAGTACATAGACACTTGCTGTTTCATTCGTCTCTTCAAATTCTTTTGTGTAATGCTGCTAATCAGTGGATGGTTACTAAGTTTATGCATAATATTTGAATGATTGAATAGGGTTATTTTTCAAAGTATGCTGTTTCACATGCCTACTTTCTCATCCCCAGATTCAGTGACATCAGCATACCCATTCGGATGGAGTGCGTCAAGTTTGTGCCCCAGTTTTTCTCCCACCATCCCTACCTCATCACAGAGGATCTTGAAGGTACAGTATTCCACGTACCCACTTGTGGCCTTTCTGCATGTTTGTTCTCTATTTCATACACTATGCAGCAGAATTGAGGTTCACCACATACAGCATGCAGTCAGTCAAACATTGTCAACCAGGTGCTGATGGTGCCATTTGACAAAAAGCAGCAGATCTCATATGTGCTTGACATGGCTGTGTATTTGCATAGACTGGGTGTAGAATTCACATCAGTTATACACAATATTATGATGTACAGTTTTTCTTCTAGCAGTAGATGTTTTGAAGTGGCACATGAAAAAGCATGGCTTTACGTTCCAACTTTTTGTGTGAAACTTTTTCATCCAAGTTGGTAAACAATTGTTGTGCATTGAGGCAAATGTTTCAAGCCTTACAGAAATTTGATTCTCACATTGCACATTCAAGACTCTGATCTATTATAGTTGCTGCATCTATTCTACACATTATTCTTGTTGAATTTCAGTCGGTTGAGATTATTTAATTGTTGTCTGAAATGAAAGGGCAAAAATCAGAAGCTCAAATCTCACAACAATTTTCTGAGAAAAAGAAATGAAGCACAGGCAGACACCATTATCTTTAATACTGGCTTTATTTGTTTTTGTTTGTTTTCAAACTTGTGCAGACCGCTTGAGAGAACGGGCTCACGACACGGATGAAGGCGTGAGGCAGGAAGTAGTGACTGCCATCGTGACAGCTGCCAAACGTGACATCACAAATGTGAAGGACAGCATGCTGATACTTGTGAAGGAGAGAACTCTGGACAAAAAGGTGAGGGAACAAAGAGGATGCACTGAAAAAAAAGACCTCAAATATTTATCTGTTTAGGTTGAGAGGGATTGGCATTGAACAGAAGAGCTTTGCCACCTTTTTTTTTAAATCAAACTGATTATCTTTGTTGTGTAAAATGTGTTGATTTGAGCCTTATGATTATCTAATTATTTTTGTTTATTTGACTATCTTTGATCATTTTTGATAAACTGATTATTTTACTTTGAAATTTGTGTTTTCATCCTCATCCTTCAGTGGAGGATTCGAAAGGAGGCCGTCCTTGGGCTCGGCCACATCTTCAAGAAATGGTACCACTCTCAGGATCTCGGCACAGCGGAGAAACAGCGTCTGGTATGGATTCGGGACAAGATCCTGCACATGTACTACCAGCCAAACATTGAAGACAGGTAACAGCACCTTGATGTATACACCTCCTCACCAAGCACTGATTACTGTACAGTATTCATCGCATAATCGGGACAGGTTGGGAGTAGCAAACACGGCCCCTTTAAGCGGGTGCCCGCTTTCGCGATGAGCACTCACCATACACTAATGGCATATGACATGTACATGTAGTGCACACACACACACACACACACACACATGCATACTGACGTACTGTACATGTACATGAATACACAACCACACTACCCCTTGGCGCGACCCTCTAGCTCATTCACAACTGAGGAAGATTGTGACGTACACACAGATCACAGCGTATTGAAAGTTGAAACACTCAGAGACAAGGACTTTGGACTTAAGCCCTCAAAGTGTATGACTGAGATTAAACAACATACACAGCCTGAGCTATGTGAGCGAAGCATGTTTTTCATTGGATGTGAGTAGGAATTGCAAGCGAGCACATATGGCTTTGCCTAGGGGAGAAGAATGTTCGCGAAAGCATGTGTTTTGCAATGGCATGGATACTTACACACGGCTCTTTCGTGGCTATGTATGTACGTGTACTGGATAGACATAGGTCAAAACACACCAGTCTGAAGCTTGCTATGTAAGTTCGATGTAAACGCCAACTGATAGGGAATCTTCGAAATACATTGTTGTGGTATTTTGGTAGATTTTTTGGGCAAAATATCAACAAATTCAAAGATCGCTTGAAGAAAAATTGTCCCGTTTATCAGAGGTCCCCGCCCGATTATCCAGTGAAAATAACATGCATTAGAAATGTTTCTGGGAAGCATATGTCATTTAAGCGAGGTTCCCGATTATCAGATGCCCGATTATGCGATGAATACTGTATAAGCTGTTATTTTCGCGGAGAGATATTTTCGCGAATTACGAGGTTGCAGACATTTTCGCGAGATGTTGTTTTCGCGAATTGACACAAACGCTATCTTAAATCCATTGTTACCTTAGTGCATGGCGACATTTTTGCGTGTCGTTAAATTTGTGATCCATCTGTGATTCGCGAAATTCGCGAAAATTAAACCCTCGAGAAAATAACAGCTTATACAGTAGTAATTGTGTAATTTCAGGATAACCCATTTTAACAATCTCGCTGTGCCAGTAGTCATGTTACCAAAGCTCACAATATTTCTTTAGTTTGTATACCTCCTCGTGCAAATTTTTTTAGAAAGATTCAACTGCTACAGCAAGGTCTTTATGGTGGGCTTTGCGGGGAGTTTTTGGAATACTTTAATTTGACTGGGACTTGGCATTTGTGTGGGTTTGTATGTGTGTGTGTGTGGGGGGGGGGGGGGGTGGGGCGTTAATATCACAGTTTTCAAAGCAAGTGTACGTGGCTCTAGTGCAATGAGTGATGACTATTATTCCCATCAACCCTTGCAGGCTGCTTGTAGAACGCATCTTCACCATGACCCTGGTCCCGTACACCATGGATGTGAAGGACAGGATGCAGCGGCTCTACCATCTCTTCGCTGCGGTGGACGAGAACTCCAGCAAGTATGTTTCCGTCTCTTTATTCTCCTGTGGTGCTGCTCACTGCTTTACTCTCTCTGCACTGTCCTGATGCACTCACGTGTCGGGTGTTTGAGAGAATACTTCATGCCTAGTTAATGACATGTGTTCCCCACCCAATGATTCCGGATTGTGTATCTTTGTATGTATACACACCATCTGTGGATTGTCTGTCTGTCTGTCTGTCTGTCTGTCTGTTTGTCTCTCATCATATCTCTTTCTGACTATCTATCTATATATATTTTTTTCCTCCTATCTTTGCATTAGGCCCCCCTTTTCATCAGTCTTTT
Source organism: Diadema antillarum (assembly GCF_040938485.1). Classification (NCBI taxonomy): domain Eukaryota; kingdom Metazoa; phylum Echinodermata; class Echinoidea; order Diadematoida; family Diadematidae; genus Diadema; species Diadema antillarum. The sequence goes on from NW_027271079.1 coordinate 27,786, forward strand.
TTTCACCTTTTTCACTTCAACCTGCATTGATTATCACAATTGTTCATGTGATGTAAATTGTTTTTTTTTTTTTTGGTCTGTTTTTACTTCATGAAAGGGCCATCATCGAGATGATGAAATGCCAGCACTATGTCCGTCAACATGTCCGTGACCTGATGCAGATTTTTGAGATGGAGGATGAGGAAGAGCGCAAGAAGGCCTTCGTGCCCAAAGTTGCAGCAATTACAAGTGAGTAGACTGGTTTGGCCCATTTGGCACAAGCACACAATCATTCACAATCAGGCATTTATTCATATCAACTATTATCTGTCTGGATTTAACTTGATTGTTCTTCTGAAGATTTTTTTGTTGTAATTGTTTTGTTGTGATTTAATGTTTGCAAGATTCAATATAGTAATACTACATTGAATCTTGCAGCATTAAATCACAACAAAACAATAATTGCAACTGATTGACAAATTGCCCTGCATTGTCGTAAATCAGTTGCAATGAAAGCATTTCGATGAAAGAATTTCATGAATTTGAAAAAATAATAATTTTATGCAAATTACATACTGTATGTAATTTGCATAAAATTTTCATTAGAATGTGTTCAATAAGATAGGAAGGTGGAATTCTATTGCTCCTGGATGTGATAAATTTCGGTCTCATGAAATTTCATGGTCAAAATATTCTATAAGAACTGGAGTATGCTGTACCTGTCGTTTTAAACTTTACAAGCATGCATTCTAGCCATGTAGACAAAAAACACTAATTTTAGCTGAGATGTATCAGTGTATATGCATGTTTATCCATAAAAGTGTCCTAAAACTGCTGATTAGTGATATTTGTAACCCCCCTTTTTTTTATGAAGAACTGCTCCCAGAGCCAGGGAAGGCTCAGGAGCACCTAAGGCGCATGATTGACGACTTCATGGCTGACAAGAGGATCAGGGGTCACATGCAGCAGGTCATCAGTCCAACTGCTTCCTGTCGCAGGGCCATACAGGGTGTGGTATGTGTCACACTTTAGTTTGTTTCTCCTTTGGTGCTGTTGAACTCATTTTCTATGTCCTTGTCCTCTGAAATCTCTTTAATGAGCAGCACATGATCCTTTTTTAGGCAGAGATAATCAGGGTTCCTGGAGTGAAAAAGTCATGGAATTTTGGAAATGTTTTTCCTAGCCTGGAAAAATCATAGAAAGTGCAGAATTATAAATATATCACAGAAAAGTCGTGGAAATTGATAATTTGTATATTTTTTGCCTGTCAGTGATCTTCTTTTTATAGCAATAGTATTTTCTTTTTAAAGAAAACATTTCATCAAATAAAATCACACCAACTCGTCTACCACCAACAGTGTCGGTGTGGTATACAAGCTGACACTTAAAATGGACACTATTAATCTAGTAGTAAGTCCCATTTATTCAAAACAACCACCCATGTAGGTTTTTGTGAAGTTCCTGTCCAAGAAAATTGTCCTGAATTTCTATAATTTTTCATGGAAAAATCATAGAATTTACAATGTAGTTTTGTGGAAGGTGCAGAAATGCTGGACAATGTCAACAATTTTTTTTTTTTGTGTATGTGCTTGATGAGGCTGTCACAGTGTGCTGCCACACAATTGCTTTACAACCAGAAATCTAAGGTCTATGGATGTTTTGCTTGAGTGGAAGACATACAGCTGTGTTGTGTCTTTGGGTATATTTTCCACTAGTCGTATACCGAGAATTTGTTTGTTCTATGTAGGTTACAAAGAATATAATGGTGGATCTGCCTTTGTGATCAGCCATATGCCATAGGGTGTGAGTGAAGTGATTGGACTTTGAATAATCATGTAATCAGCTAAATTTCACAGGTCAGCAGCGTCTTGTTATTATACCATGAGAACACACTGGTGGGTGAGATCCAAAGTAGACCAAGGTTACATCGTGTATGCCAGTATGTGTTGTACCAAATAGTTATTCTATTAATTTTTATTTCATCTAAGTTCCCTTGTTTGTTTTCATTCAATTCCCGTGCATCGGAGATCTCTGTTTAATTATTTCTGAGAGAAATCTTGTCTACAGATTGGCCATGTCAGTGAGGCAAGTGAAAAATTTACTATCGCACTGCCAAAATAGGTAAAGATTTCATTTCATGCTGCTTTTATACCTGTGTCCACACACATGCACACACATAGGGTGAGGTGATGAAGAAATTTGGCAATCCCAAGAACCCAAGCCCCATGTACGAGACCATGAAAACCCTGATGGAGCGCATCGCACCCCTCCTCATCGACTCCGCGGCCATCGAGGAGGTCGTCAAGCTGGTGGCGGCCCAGGCCAATGGCACAGCAGACGAGGTGGAAGGCCTCACGGAGCGGAGACTGGAAGAGAGAGGACTCAAACTCCTGCAGGTACAAAGAGCTCTGCCTCTTCCTTTGATGTACCATTTCATACAATCCTTGTAATCGATGCAATGAATGCAATCCTCTTTTATATTCTGGCTGTTTTCAAGAGTTTGTGTTATGATTGTTACTGATGATATCTCTCAGTATTAAGATATGCAAATCTGGATTACCATCTAAGTTTCATAAGTATCTTTCAGTATATAAAATTTCACACATTTCTCATCCAGTGATTAGCTGAAATATTAAAACAGTAAAATGCTTTGTTTCGCTTATGTGATCCCTATGAATTTATAATATCAGAAGTAAGAAAGTGGCAGGCATCAGTATCTAGAGCACATGAAATGAAATGAATACAAAGAGAGAAATGCACAAAATATTCTATATCTAAAGAAAATGCATTGTGGAGCCAATTAAGGGGGCATTCCAGGCAATTTTCATAATTTCACATCATGTAGTACATAAGCTACATGTATAAACTTGTGGAATTTATTTTGGTCCTTGAGCAGAGAAACCAATGCTCTGAAAAATCTTAAACAAATTACACTGATCAATGTTGATGACATAGGAGCCTCACAAGTTTCAGAAATGTAGCAGTGTTATTCCATTACAATACCGCTTGATTAAGAAGTTTACCTGTGTAGAATCTATGCATGCCTTCTTCTTTTGTTCTGCTTCCTTGAGCCCCAACTCATGCATTCTTATGGTGAGGCTGCCATGTCATCCTTGTTCATTGCAATTTGCTATAAATTTTGAAAACATTCTTATTCCTCATCCCAATCACTATAAATTCTGAAACTCTGTACTCAGGGTAACTAATTTTTAGTTGTTCAAATGTAAAAGTCTGAAAATCATCTGGAGGTCTCCTTTAAGCATGATAAAATAATTATTGACAAATCCTGTTATTACCAATTTGCCATAAGGTTTAATGATTTGTATATGTGTTAGTTTTCAGATGGCAGCAGATGACCTATGTGGCAGTCATGCTGTAACATTAATATTCCATGTATTTGCTTGTGATCTCTGACTGAATTGTGTGCACTCACCATCCCCCCCCCCCCACCCCACCCCAGATCCTGGCCCTTGTCTACCCACGGGGGTTCAGCACCAAGGAGTCTTACGAAAAGCTGAGCCACCTCCTGCAGATCGGGGAGGACAACGTGGCAGACGTGGCCCTCCAGGTTCTCACCCAGACCGGTCTCGGGTTGCAGGCTGACTTCCCTGAGATTGCAGAGTGAGAGCAAACACCACTTCCATCTCTGTTTGCAGATTTCCTGTCTATTCCTGTGACTGCCCCTTCCTTTATTCCTTCACATCCCATTTCATACCACTCTCATTCAAATTTTTCCTCAGTTCTCTATTTCCCACATGTGTATTACTCTATCTTTCTTGTCTTTTCTCTTTGCTAGTATCTCTGTTAATTTCTGTGAGGTTGAAAATATCATGCAAGCAATCATCTAGTACAGTCCCTTCTTCCTATTCTTTCTTCTTTTCCTCCAATGATCAGTTCTCTTATTTCTGTCATAAAATCTAACTGACAAAGGTACAAGTGGTCATGGATCTGATTCTATGGTGTGTGTGTGTTTTTCATGCTACCAATGTACCATTTCTTTAAACATGTCAACCTCACCTGAACATTGAAATGAAATAGAGAACGTTAGAGAATAGATTAATGACCTTTCAAGAATGGCATTATTCATCAGTCATGCATGCTTTTCTTGTGAGTTTAGAAGAGTGTAAGAGCCAGTAACTCATGAAGGCCAGTTGGCTTCTCATGTTATCTTTGTCATCCTTATTAGAACATTCTACAAAAGATATGACTTTATCATTGGCAAAATGTACAGTGTAATAACATAGCAACATATTTCTCTTCTGATTAACCTTGAGTTTATGAAGAAGAAATTCACTAATCACTTTTAAATGGGCAAAGCCTTCCTCCATGAGAACATTCTGTGACTTATATGATACTATTGTAATCATGAGATTATGATGATTGTTTGTGAAGTCTTGAAATAATAATATTTGATTAAAAAATGAATAAACTTGAATAATTTCACTTAAGCCAGTCATATGAGTAATTAAAGAAATACTACTTGTAGGTTACAGTGGAATAAGGCAGATTAGGTAAACCCTTGTCAGATCAGGTAGTAAATGCAGCCTTCAAATCAAGATATTGGCATGTGAAAGAGTTATTCATCTTGGTTATAATCAGCTGTAAGCTCAATTCAGCTGAAGTTGCCTTCAATGTTGTATATGGCAGTGATCCTTGTTTTCCCCAGGGGCCTAATAAAGACGCTGGTCAACCTGGCCAAGAATGGGACACCAGTACAAGCAAAGCGAGCCATCCGATGCCTGGAAGTGGCAGCCACCATTAAAAAGACAATATTCCAAGATCTCTTTCAGGTATACCAGGCTATCCAATGGCTTTTGCTCAAAATGACCTTTGTCTAACAGACTCTATGGTCACTCATATTGTCATATATGTTCACGGAATTGATATGTCCACCTTCTACAACAATGCTTCATTTGGTTTAGTGTCATATCTGTATTGAATTTTGTCATTGTTTCAGCTGTTGCGAGTAAAGAGCATTCCACTTACTTGTCAAGATAGCCTGTTATGTTATTGAGCAGTTGTAAAGGTGACTTTCTCCACCTAAGTATGGAGTTCAAACAAAGCTTTTGGGATGGACATTATCGTTATCCAGAGTGTGGGCTGTAGATTTTTTTTGTTAATTATAAAGGTTATAACTGGCAGGGTAGAAAACATCCAGAAAATTTCCACCTGAAAGATTTAGAATGCCATTGAGGAAGGATATATTCATCTTGGGACTCATCTCTCCCAAATAGTGTACACCCAATAGTGCATACCCAAGTTGATATCACACTGTTTCCCTATTACCAAAAAAACAAACAAACAAACAAAGAAACAAACAAACAAAACAGGACATCCCAAAAAATAAAATCCCAGAAAAACTTGGCAGACGTCAACCGCTCAGTTTTTTAAAATTGCACAAAATATATAAATCTATTCTGTGGTATAAATGTCATGCAAGATTTTGTTTCAGTAATATCGGTGCAGTAGATATCCTATTTCATCAATTTCTTGAGAGGACCCAGTACTCATTCTATCCTTATTTTCCTTCCTTTGCAGAGCGTGTGCAAGAACATCAGCTTGGAGCACGAAAGCCATCTGACGGCCCTGACAACCCTAGGCCAGCTAGCTCGACTGGCACCCAGCCAGTTTGCCCAGCCTATGAAGGTCATTGTGGCTAACACTGTGGTCAAGGGCATACTGATGCAGGACCAAACCGAGACCACGCCCACCAAGGGCATTTGGTGCCATGACAACATGGTGACAGAGGAGACACAAGCTAAGGTAGCCTGGAGCTTTCAGCAATTACAAAATGATGACTGAGTGCTCATTGATACGTGTGTGTGTCCATGATGTGATTCCCTGTATAAGCTCCGAGTAAGAGCTGCGACGAGGGATTATTGCCGCAAGAGTGTGAATTTTTCAATTTGCCCCAATGTATTTCCTTCCTGTCCAACTTGAAATTTAGAACAAGGAATGAGTTGATCATATGAATATGTTATTGTCACACAGTCAAGATGAGCTTTCTGTGCTGTTGACAGTGTGTGTCTCACTCCCCTCCCCCAAATGGCTGGGCTGGATTTCATCGCTTGCCTGGCCAAATATTCACAATTAACTGTCATTCATGGACTGTGGCCTAATATGCTGGTGCATTTGTTTTGTTTTTTTGTTTTTTTGATGACCTAGATCCGTTGTATCAAGCTGCTGGTCCACTGGCTGGAAGGTCTGAAGAGCAACCAGAACGGCTCGGCCACCTCGACCATCCGCCTTCTTACCACCATGATCAAGAATGAGGGCGACCTCATGGAGAGGAAGAAAATCAGGTGAAGAATGGCTCCAGGTTTTGCCATCCATTGAAAATACTTAAGCTGCGTTTACACCATGTTTCCAGTGGCCATGGCAGCCCCATTTGAGCGGAACGTAGTGCGCCTTGGGCAGATGAGACATTCTCCTGTTTTCCCGCCTTTGCATTCTAGTCTTGTTTGTTCCAGTCCTCGCCTTGGTGAACAAATAGCTATCAGACGCTATTCTCACAGTGTCTGGTCAGGCAAGACTATCACTATTTTCTGTGGCATCCCACTGCAGACTGCTCCAAGTTTTGTTCAGCCTATTAGTGCTGTCGTGCTTCATTGTGTTCACTTCGTTTTATCACGCCATACAAGATTCCTCATTATCATCGTGATTGCGACAGTTTAAAGCTCTGGCACGACATCCACGACAATCACCGCCTGTCATGTTTGCCTATCCCATCTCTCCGCATCGTTTCACGTCCATCCCGTTTTGTCCACGATGTCCTGAAACCAACCTGCTGTGGTTGCAGGAAACATTGTGTAAATGCAGCATTAGCCACTCCGGAGAAATTGTCAGTTTAAAAGCAAATGAATATGGAATCCACAGTCATTGTATGATGTCAATGTTTTCTGCCTTTTCAGTTTGGAATACTGAATAAGCTGTTATTTTTATGATAGTCTAATTTTCATGAATTTTGCAAATCACTATGGACCACGAATTTAACAAGTGAAAATGTCGCCATGTGCTAGGGTAATGGTACACTTACAATAGCCTCATTGTCAACTCGCAGAAACAACATCTTGTGAAAATGTCCATGATCTCCTCATTCACAAAAATATCAGTAGCAGAAACGACAGCGATACAGTATCCAATTTAAGTTGACTTTTGAAGACTTATTTGTTCACTTATCTAGTTTTTCATTTGACCCTGTACTTACACATTCACGTACATCACTCATGTACTTTCTTACCTACCAACTTTTGTACCTACCTGGGAGCTCCCATGTCTCTCTGAAATAGAAAAAAGAAATTTAGATACATTCATTTGAGAGGCATGCAATGCACAAATATCTCCCTAAAATATCCCAGAGAAAGCTTTCTAAAATCTTTATGTATGATTGTTGGAAGTCTTGCTACTTACCAAACTACTCACTTTTTCACTTACCCACTCTGCAGTTGTTTGTTAAAGTATAATTGGATTACAAAATATATCATTAAAAAAGGTGAACATTGTACAGAGGCCAAACATAAATTACATCATACAGTCAATACAAGATGTATAAGAACTGTAAACTTTCCTCTGATACGATAATTCAAGGGTGCAATATTCTTCTTACAGCAAGGCCAGTATGTCCCGCTTGAGACTAGCTGCCGGCTGTGCGCTGCTGAAGCTTGCTCAGGTCAGCACTTATGTGGAGCTCATCACACTGGAACAGTTTCAGACCCTGGCTCTCCTCATAAACGTAAGTCAGATGTGATGGGCAGCAGCTTCCAAGAAATAGACTGTGTCTTTAATGTATAACAAATCATGGATTTTTCTTTTCCTACAGCCTAGTAGAGGAAGCATTTCATTTACCTATACTCTCCCATTATGTTCCTTTGGCAGGAATTCACTTAGTTGATGTAGGGTAGGTCGAGTCTCCAGCAAGCTTTGTGGTTGTTCAGGGCAACTTTTGTGAAGAAAGCATGCATAGAATTTAAATAGATTACCAAAATGGTCTATTCCCTAGTTTGCTTTGAAAATCTCTTAATGAGGTAATGTTGTGAGTTCATGAGTATTAGGTTTTACTAGTGTTGTTCAGACCATATAGTAATTTTTCAGTGAAGAGAATTGCATACATAGGAAATGAAGATGGATTTATGAAGTGTAATAAACAATGAACATATGCAATTAGCTAGATATCCCATTGCTGGCAGAGAATTGCATGCATGCATTAATGTAGATCTGGAATTGCCATACTATGTCTGTCTCTTTGCCATCATATTCATATTCCAATAGGATGAGTGCTACCAGGTGCGTGAGCAGTTTGCCATCAAGCTGAACCGGGGGTTGATCTCACTTCGCCTACCCCTCATGTACATGAGCATCTTCTCCCTCTGTGCCAAAGACCCCGTCCAGGACAGCAAGACCAGGGCCTCCCAGTACATCATCCGTAACATAGCAACACGACGGGAGTACCTCAAGAGCCACACACTCACCTCCAGTAGGTCAAGCTTTTAATATCTTTATAGTAGTCTCTGAACAATGTCCCATGATCAATTTTCTTGTATGTTTTTACACTGAGATGTTGTTCCTTGAGCAATTGTTCAAGAGAGTGTAGTAGTCTGCAGCTTTGTTCACCTTCTATCTCATTGTTATTACTACAAATGGAATTGATTTTACTTTTCGTATTTTCTTTTTGTACTAGAGAACAATATTTTGGAACAGAGGACTATCTGAATCCCTCAAATGCACATGTCTATTAAATTAGAGATCACATCCTCCCCCCCAACACATCCTCCCCCCCCCCAAACACACACATGCACACACACACACCTGATACAACCAAGACATGTTTCCATTGATTGATTTAAAAAATAGTAATAACTCCAATCTTTGTGTGCACTAAATATGTCACATTTGAATGGGTTCCTAAGCTCTCCTTCCCTATATTGACATCCTTTTGGGTTCTCCTTGTAATAAATAACTATTGATGTTTGTTCCCATAAAATTGACAATCACAAATTGTTTCAGAAATGTTCAGAGGATTAATATGAAATGTCTTTGAATGGTGTGCTGGTATTTGAAAGAGTGAAAAAGAGAAATGAAGAAATGAGATAAAAAGATATGAATAGATATATCTGTAGATAAATATATGTTTATATGTTTTCTCCCTTTAAAGCCCAAATGCTGTCTGTCCTGCCCGAGTATGTCATTCCATTCACCATCCATCTCTTGACCCATGACCCTGACTTTATGACGCTCAAGGACTCCGAAGCTCTGTCTGACATCAAAGAGTAAGTTTGGGCAAACAAACGATGTCGCTAAAGCGCTCTGTTGCTGTCTTGATTACCAGGAGTTTGCTTTTAATGATCCTGTTGCCGTCAGTTTAATTGAATTCTCTCGAACGGTTTGTGATCGTACAAATTGTCATTCAACTTCAATAGAACACCAGTTTTGCGTTCCACATTCTGTTAGTTTTGTTGTGTGCCCTTTTATTTTGAGAAAAGCCTGTTCCATTCCCAGTGTGAACTCAGCTTAGTAAATGTAATAGAATTCGCTGCCTTTGTTGTGATCACCGAAGCTATTAATTGGATCTCATCATACCATATTCATCATTACATGTATATCTCTTGAGGACCCTTTTTCGGTTGTAACATCAGGTGGACTGAATTAAGAGGGGGCTTTGTTACGATGGTACAGGTCAGGTACAAATCTGACATCACAGCTCATTCACATTAGAACTTTTTTTCAAGAAGCTTCTGCTTTGTCAAAGTAGTGATTTATATCTGCAACATACATTGCAGTTTTACCAAGTGCTTGCTCTGTCCCTGTGTATGCTCACTCCCACACATGTAAGCTTATGTTTGCATTGAGTGTTCCACAGCGTACGTAATGTTGCTGTAAGGTGATGATATGAGATATTTATTTGGTTAATCTCACACTGTAAATATTCTCCTCATCAGGTGCATTTGGTTCATGCTGGAGCCACTGATTGACAAAGGCAGAGAACTGTAGCTTCATGCGCAAACTCCTGGAGACCATCAAACAGATGAAAGATGCACAGTGCATAGAAGACAGAAGCAGAAATAGGGTGAGTTTTCTCCATCCTTCACCCAGTCTTAGTCATCCATGTTACTATTGTTTCAAAGATTTGGAAGAAAGTATTTTTCATTTCAATTTCAGTTTATTTTCTTATTTCTTATGAAAATAGTGCAGAAAAAATGTGAATATACAATACCAAAATTATAAAGCATAAATTAGGTGAAACTTCACCAGAATGTACAACAGTCTGTCTCAATATAAACACGAAGGTCAGGTTACAGTAGTGTTGGCCTATGCGCACAGTAGGAGAAATATGACGGGGCCTACGTCGCCTTCCTGTCTCATCTCTCAAGTGCTGTGTATTTCCAAAAATTTTTTTTAATCAAGTCATATTAGTTGTTACAGATCACATGGTGCAACTTTTCCAGCACTACAAAAAGATTAATGAGCATCATACATGAACAAGCAGAGATAATATTGGCCAATCATTGCATACTATGCTATCCCTCAGTCATCAGTAGTGTGTAACAATGGTAGATCCCAGGGAAGATCTTATTCAGGAGCACAGTGGTTGCTATCGGGAATCAGGACTGCTTACAGTATCCCCCAAATGTTTGTTGTCTCCTTTTGTCCAAAAGAAAATGTATGCCCTGTGCGACATGACGCTGAGCCTGCTGCAGAGCAAGGCCCCTTTCCTTATCGTCAAGGAGCACCCGGGAGACATTCTCCTCCCCAAAAAGCTCTTCTACAAGCCCCGCAAGAACATCCACAACACTGACAACTACCTGCCCAAGCGCTTCCAGGAGCAGCTGAGCCAAGAGGACAAGGTGAGGCGGGTGTGTGGGTGGTGTTTGGACTCCTCAATGTCCACAGAATTTTATCGTGTGTATGTTAGATTTCCCATTCTGTGTCAAAGTTGCTGTGGTAGACATAGATTCAGAGTTGCATTTGAACCCCTTGACCAGATTTGTGAATGTCAGTTGATGCTTGAAAGTGGATTTGAATAGTACCTGGCATGGGACATCAACAAATCATATGTAATTTGAAAATAAATTTACAAACATCATTTGATTCTCATAATGTAGTATCCTATAATTTTGAGACCTGAATAAATATGCATGTCACATCAGGGACATTAAGGAAAGAACTAACAGCTGTTTTTTTTTTTATTATTATGTTTATTTTCAGTGATAGTTTATCAGCGTGTTATGAAGTTGTACGTAAATTACTGGCAATGTCCTCATCAAGTCAAGCAGTGTCGGACTTTCCTTGTCCCTCACTGTGTCTGCTGACATTGGGTCTGGTTTAAATGCATATTTACAGCACAGACAGTGCATCAGAAGACTGAACGCCCCTATGTCAGAATGCGTGTAATTAGCACACTTCCTTAACATTGCAGAAAAATGGGGAGAAAGCGGCCGAGTCACCGCAGAAGCCCAAGGGCAAGAAGGGCGTAATCAAGCGAGAACCTGGCGTGACGGCGGGCGGGGATGCCAACTCCACTGCCAACAATGGAGACGAGAACAGCAGCCCGATCGGGAAAGGGAAGAGAAAACGAATGGCTGCCAAGACAGATGCACCACCGCAGGAGCAATCACCTAACAAGAGAGCTAAGAAGGCAAGGTGGGTACTACAGTCCTTGTTTTTATTGTAACGTTAAAGCAAATGTTCCCTGTACATTAAGTTGCCATGAATTGAAATAACAGAAAATCGCACAACAGAATCTTATAAAGAAGCATAATACCACATACATGAACTCATACCAGATGTAATAACATGACAGTTACTTAATGACTTCATAAAAGAGATTCTGTAGTCTGTTAATTGTGGCTCCAGATTTATATATCTTATTTTCAGACTTTACCAACATAGACTTTTCATTAGACCGTGGACTTAGACTTGCCGTAGACTTTTTCATTTGTTCCGTAATAACATTCCATGGGTAAAGCACTGAGGGCGTGGTATGATAATGATTTCTCCCATGACATTGTTTTACTAGCCATTGCTTCAATAGCTGCATTATGCAACTCATTTTTACGAGCAGCAAGACTGCTGATGGGAAGAAGGACCATCCCCTGACAGAGAAGGTGAATGAGGGCAACAAGCCTACCACAGGCAGGGGGTCAAGGTCACAGTCTAATCAGATTAAAGCCAGGTCAAAGGTCACCCGTGGTCGCTCCAGCCAGTCTTCCAGCCAGCAGTCGTCATCCTCCTCGGATAACGCATCTCAGTCCAGCTCACCTGCGAAGAGTCCGCTGAAGCGCACCGTGGGCAGGAGAGGAGAGTCGGGTACATCAAGCAGCAGCAGTAACCAGGACTCGCAGTCGCCAGCTCCGAAGAAGGCCAGGAAAATAGCTGCTGTCAGCCCCAAGAAAAATGGGGCTTCCAGCAGTGCAGGTAGAGGCAGGGGAGCATCCAGCGCTCAGAACTCAAAACAAACTTCAGGTGTCGCTACTCCAGAGAACAAAGCAGCTGGAAAGAGGTTTGTTTGATTTTTTATATACAACCCTTTTTTTTTTTTTGCTGTAATAGGGTTCTTTATTTGACATATATGCAATGTCACTTCTGTAAATCAGGCAAAATTATGTGGTTGGTCATTTGCTTTGGTGAAAATGGACACTGATGATTTTTGTTGCTGGCAAGGTGACGGGTGGGGAGGGGGGATGCGTTGCTCGATTGCCGATTTGTTTAGATGTCTGACTGAATGCATCTTCAGGAGTTCATGACATACTGTTTTCTGATTGATTTTGTGTGTGTATGCCGGTTTATGTCAAAATGTATATGTTATTTTTAACCCATATATTTGACTATTTGTTTTGTTTTTGTGTGTGTGCACATGTGCATGTGTGCTGTTTCAACAATGGAACACAGATCATCATCAGTGTCTGTGGAAGGTGAACAAAAGAGGCCCCGAGGTCGACCAAGGCTCACATCACCAGCTGCTGTGAAGGCCACGCCCTCCCCAAAGTCTGGGGGATTGAAAGCCAAGTCAGGAACACCCGCTGCGAGGGGGAAGCAGCCACAGAAGTCCACACCAAAGATGATGTCACCCTCCAGGTCCCCCCAAAAGAAAGGCACGCCTGGCCGACCCAGACTAAATGCTGCCAGTAAGAAACCTGCCAAGACAGGAGCCAGCACGGCATCAGCCAAAAAGTCCCCGGCAAAGTCGGCTAAATTGGCAAAGTCGCCAAAGAAGACTGCAGCCCAATCACCAACTAAGTCCAAACCACGTCTTTCAGGCCCTGCCAGACCCAGAGGGCGCCCTCCTCTAGCTTCTCCAGCAAGATCGACATCTTCTTCAACCTCGTCCTCAAAATCCAGGTCACCAGCGAAGAAGACAACAGCGACAAAGCAAAACGCCAAGAAGATATTTGCAGTTAAAGGGTCACCGATCCGGAAATTTGCTACCAAGGGCTCATCTAAAGCGATATCTCCTGCAAAGTGAGTCTTTCCTTTGGTTATGAATAATCATCTTTTTAACCTTGAATTCTGCCAATGAAAACAAAGTCATATAGAAACATGCTTCTCAACCTTTTTGCCTTGAGGCCCACTTTGGCTCCTATAGATATTTTTGAGGCCCAGGTAGATCGAATACAAATCTTTTCATTTTATTCTTTTGGCCAACATTGTGGACCACCCGGGAGAGCTTCGCAGCCCACCAGTTGAGAAGCATGGATTCAGAAGACAAGTTTCCACTTGTGTTCATAAATCAATATTGACTGTAATCATGCTGTGATTTTCATGAGAGATTGCAACTTAATATTTGTATTAGTTAAACATAAAAATACTTGCATCAAAGTTGAATTTAAGGCCTCTGTACAAATATTCGTCTTTAATGAAATTTGTTCTGATAATTTTTTCTTTCTCAAATCATTAGAATCTTTTTGACCAATGGTCTGATAGTCTACATTCCTAGTTATATCATCTATGTGAATCCACATTATTATGTTCACCATTAAACCCTCTGGAGTGAGTAACAAGGGTGCAAGTTTTGTTGGTCACAGCAAACGGGGCTTATCTTAAGGGGCAAACAGTTGCTGCCACACATTCTCATTTCATTCAAGTCAAGTAAGTGTCGTGAATTCAGAGTAATCTCCCCGAGATGCCATCTTCCATCATCCACACACCAGATCAAAAGGGAAGACCCAGTCCCCAACCAAGAGCTCTGTCAAGAGGAACCTGTCGGCCTCCTCTGCGTCCCCCCGCAAGCTGGTCAATGGAAAAATGTCTCCACAGAAATCACCCGCCAGGAAGTTGATCCAGACTAAGCTGAAGACCAATGTGTTCGTATTTGCCTCCTTGGTTTGGTTTCTATTACTGTATATGTCATATATTTCTTGGGGTTTTTAATTTCGCAAGTTTTGTTTGTGAACAACATGCAAAAGTATTAAATCTGGTCCTGATATGAAAGCAATGTGCACATGTACATTTCTCTGTTCATTACTCCACAATCGCAAATTTAACCACTTGTGAAATTGTCAAGAAGTCCTGATACACACACACACAAAAAAAAAAGAATGACTCGCTAAATATAAGAAATATCCTGTTGTAATCAGAGCAAAAGAACATGTGCAAATTTGGAAGTTCAATTCCAGGAAACCATAGCTTCATAGAAATGTGTTTGATATCAGTGCCCTTTATGATGTACCACCAGCAGACTAGAAAGAGGGAATGTCTTGGTTTGATGTTTGAGGTTTCTGTAACTTTCATACGGTAAACTCCTCTTCTCTTCACAGAAAGACAAACGTAAGGCAGACCGCCGCAAAGAAACTGGTCAAGACGGCCCAGAAATCACCAGTCAAGTCAAAACTGAATGTGAGTGTAATGCTTTGATTGAAGCAAGTCCTCGCTGAGGCCTGTATGATTGCAAGACTTCAGCTAGAGATTTGTTTGTTTGTTTTTCTATATATCCCTACTTTGTCATTTCTCATTTGTTTGTGATGTACTCAAGCTTGAGTGTAGGCCACCATGACAAGGTACATGAATCAAGATCAGATATTTTATAAAGTTGTATCTGTGACCTCTGCACAGTAGATACATTAACCTTCACGAGCCAAAAGAGGATTCTATTCTGTTGACATACAGACCTTATTCAGGGTTGGTTTTGTTACCAACTAGATTTGAAACATGTTACATAACATATAGAGAGATAAGGAGGAAGGACAGCTGTGCTTCAAAGAGTGAGCTCATGTCCATATGTGATTAAAAAATGGAATAAGTTGTAATCGACTGGTATTTTTCCAACTCCTCTGTTATATAGAGGAAATAAAGTTACAGCAACTTTGCCCTTGTAGGTGTGTGTACATTTATTATTAGTGAAAAATGCTGGTGTGTTAATGGGCATTTCTGCATTGTAAAAGATATTCAAACTGTGAACATGTACACTACTCTGAGAGGTAGGTCCTTCGCAATCTCTCAGATGATTTCTGTTTCCAAATGTCTCTCTTTCACTGTGGATGGCAGTTTATATACCAATTTATAATTTCATAATTGTTACTGCAGGTTGTGCATGTCAAGGGCCTCTCTCAGGGGTCATATTTGATATTTAATGTCTCATGTGCAATCGTACGATTTTCTCTTTTTCTTTCATTGCAGATCAGCCGAAAGAGTGGCAGACGGCGGTAACAACAACATAACAAGAAATTCCTGTAGTATTGTGAAAGGGCTCATCTGACCTTCTTCATCTGTACATAATGAGTCATTCTAATTTCTGGAACTTGTAAATGTTTTAACTCTTTTATCAACAACGTATAGATTGAGCTGGATCAATTCCCTTGCAAGTGTTTGTCTCGTCAGTAATATTTGAATGTATGTGTATGCATTTTGCAGTATTATTTTAGTATTTTTCAATGCAGTTTGTTCAGGATTCTTTATTTCAAATTGTGAGAATATTTTACCATTCTATTTTTCTGTCTGTCTGTCTGTCTGTCTGTCTGTTTCTCTCTCCATTTCTCATTAGGTGTGAATGGCACTAGTCTATGGCTTTAGAATAATGTTGGACAATCAGAGAAAGTGGGCATTTATCACTTCTTGTGGAAATGACACTCTTATCATGTTGTTTCTCTAAATACTTTTGGCAAAGACTACTAGAGCGGGACTGTACTTTAAAGATGATGTGGTATTGGAATGCTGTCAGTGACATAATTAGCAGCTGATCAGTGGACAATTGAGCTGAATTGGAATGAAAAAAAAAACAAACACACAAACAAATTAATACACAGAAAATCATAGGAAAGTTATCACTATGTAAATTCAACTAAATTTTCTAACATGGCATTCATCAAGCATCAGGTTATAGTCACTGGTGGAGGACGGAACTCCTTGTTGTTAGCTTAATAAAAGATCAAATGTGACTTGTCTATACTTTGTATGAAGAAATTTATTTTGTGTGCCGGGGGGTGGGGATGGGGAAGGGTCACTGACATGTCTCAGGCACAGAAATCTGGAAACTTTTCTGTTATAGAAAGCAGTGGTGTTTTCTAGTACCATGTAGGCTACTCCATGGCCATATGACCAAGACTACTACTTTGTGATACCTTTGTAATGCCCCTTGTAATGACCCATATTCAATGTTGTCATGCAGCCTGTGTTAGTGGTGTGGATTTCAGTCACATTTACTGTGACCCACTTCTTTCTTTCCAGTGCTTTCACTCATGGTCATCATTTCTAGTTTGAAATGAACTCTTCCTTGGTATGCTCCCACCCCTGGTTTCCATGTGAACATTCCTTACGATTCGGTTCGTAAACTGAAGATGCTGAATGAGGAGGTATTTATAGGTCTATGAATGCCAGTCTGTATTGTGTCATGAAACAAAACTGTGTGCTTATCTTTTACAGGAGATGTCTACTGGAAACATAGCATCACCATTGCACTGTCCTCTTCATTACAAACAAAATTGTAGTTCATTGTTTGCATACTCTGTTAACCCAACACATGTATGATTGGTTTTTACACGTTCAATACTGGCTTCCTTGGTACGTTCGCACATATGTACTCTCACCCTTTAAAATTTCTTATTGCCACATGTACCTGTAGATTTAAAGGTGGAGATAAGTCCTGGTTGGTCCTGTTGCAAGTACGGCATATACCGTTCATTTTGCAGTCTTATGATATTTACACATTTCAAAAGGCAACTGATGCATTGTATGTCATCTTCACAGTGAGATGTTGCTAACTTTGTGATTTGAAATGAGATGACACTTATTTTTTCATTCAGCTTCTGTGGTTATCTATCATGAATGTAACCACTCTTAGAAATTGTGTTTCAGTCCACATTCACAAACATGCTTGCTAAATATATGGTGTACATATTATATGTACTTACTTGCATCACTGTGTTGTACATCTTTGTCAGAAAAATATACAAGTTCAACCGAGATTCCCAGTACCCCTGTACACTTTTCAGAAAAGAGGATCAAATTTAAAAGAGAGAATTTATCATGCATTTAGTCAGTCTGCAATGGGGCTACCCATTTCCCCAAACCCACATCTTCTTCTGCTGTATGAAGCTGTAAATTTTTGTGATTGATTTTAAGTGCCAATTTGTGGACAATATTTTCCACTTATGTTGAAGCTGACTCAAGGAAGTATAAGATGGTCACAACGCTGTCTTGAATATTGATGGCGCCTATACAATTATATGTACTGTAAATATGAGATTGTTTAATGTGAGTGTGTGTGTATCTTTGTAATTACAGCAGCTAGTGGAATCCAGTGTACCGGGAAACACAAGGAAAATGTTTCTTGAATGAGTGAAACTGACCTTTAAAAAGTCTAAAAGACTTGTGCCCCTTGTTATTTGAAAAAGAAGGTTTGACATTAAGGTTATTCTCCTGTTGGTATGGTGTCCATGATGTGTGAAATCTCTCTAAGATTTGCAGTCTTGCATTGATACAGATATCTTCATTACATGGCATGATCCAGGTCACACAAAGTGCTGTGTTCGTCACTGATCCATCTTGTGCGATTTATGGCCGATTATCTGGAAAACATCCCTTCTTGTATTTTGACCATGCCACACTGGCTGGCGCTCAGGGGGAGAAAACTTTTGCTCTACTAATTATTAAAATGCTTGCTTTTTATCTATGCAGACTAATACCATCGTCACAAATTGATGACTATCGTTGTTCCTTACAACCATGAAGCTTGCCGGAAGAATGCATACAAACTGAATCCCAAGTACTGAACTGTATTCAAAAGGAAAAGGTCCTCTGTGTGGCCCATTACTAGGTGCTCCAAGCAAAATTTGGCCTTAAATCTGGAGATTATTGAAAATCTACGTTTTTCTCGAATGCTCTTAAAGAAAAAATTTCAAAGCTAAGCCCTTTCTAATGATCATGATCTCAAACCTGCAAGTCTTGGCTTTAGCATTAGGTAAGGTTGTAATATTTCTTGGATTGAAGTACATGTGTATCTGTTACTGTACCAATTTTCCATCAAGAGTTGTTGAAGATTTGTGGAATGATGTGGGAGAGAATAGGTATGAAAGTCATTTGAACCATCTGGTGTGGTCTGTACATTGCATGAGGAAATTGCAGCAGGATACAAAAAAGAAATCCAATAGGTTCTTCCCCATTTTTCCAGATGTGAAGAGAAAATCACTGTGTTACATATTAGGGTCTTTACATTGGTTCATCACTTGGAATTCATACCCTCTCAATATCAAGATATCATAACCTGTGAAAATGAATTTAAGGTATATGTAATACATGTACTAAACATGGATTGAAAAAAAGGTGGTTTACATGTACCTTTGAATAGGTTTTTTAGTGCCCAGTCTGTCCCATTCCAAGACATCTTGTTGAAATCTCGAATGAGAATTTTTGAAGGTGTGAGATATGTGTATATGGTATTTTGCTCTATGAGATTGAAAACATCAGGATGCAATGTCATTGTGTAAATAATGTATATGACTCTTTCGTTAAGTGTTTAAGAGAACAATATTGTATACATACATTGGTAAAGATTTGCATGCTTGATATGGAAATAAAAAAGACATGTTGGTAAACATGTGCAGGACAAATACACATGTGTGATTCCTGCACAATGTGTGATATTGTGAATGAAGCATGTACAATGTAATTAGAATGGAGAACAGAAGAAGCAAAGACCCAGCAGCTTACAGGATGTTATACAGTCAACCTCGCTAAAGTCGACATAGCTTAAGTCGAAAAATTGGTTGATTTGAAGAAAATAACTCTTTCCTGGATGGATATAAATGTATGTTAATTCTGTTGTGTAGATTGAAATTCATACAAGTTGGAAGGATTTCCTTTTGTCTCTTTAGAATCAACTTAAGCAAAGTTAACTGAAGTTCCATACAAGATGAATAATTGTTGTTTTTCAAAACATTTTGCAATTTGTCTCAAATTACTTCTGATATCTTTCTTAGACTTGGATGAACTCATTGTAAAGGCAGATTTCTGTGTTGTCTTTAGATCATTTTGAAATACAGGTTTGTATAAGACAGGTTAGCCTGTAAAGTGTATGTACATGGTAAACGATTGTTTTGAATGCGTACTGTGTTACACATATGAAATATATGGTGGGCTATTCAACATTTCTCCGTGTGACAACTAATTTTGTCACTTCTACCTTTTTAACTGAATATGGAATGGAACATGTGCAACATAACTGTGGGTTTTTCTCTTGATGTGAATGACACCTTTGTTTGAGCGTCAGCATGAATGTAATCTGCCAGTGTTGGTTACATGGCTTTTGGATCCCTTCACACCAGTGTGTTTAAATCCTATGCATACTCCCACCTACAGTGATACCTGTGACAACCCCAGTGGCGGCACACAAAGTCCACTCACGCCTTGCCTAACATTGCAACAAATATTAAAGTATGCAATTCAAATTCCATCCATACATATTGAAGTGAAAGAAACTGCTGAAATGAAGTGCACACGATTCAGCATTATAGGCCAGAGAATATCCATCCAATTTTTAATGGACTTCAATGCCCTTTCGGTTAGTTTACATTGTGCTCTGGCATTCATTTCTGCCTCTCGTAGATCACTCTTGCTTTTGTTTTCAATGTGGTATAGTTTGTCTGGATATAGCTCTTTGTGTGCAAATCTAATTAGATAAGTCTGTCTCGGGATGTAGATAAGAATGTATATAGACGATATAGGACATTTGTTTTTATATCTGTGGGAAGGTTGTAGATAAACATACATGTATTATCAACTTTTTTGTATGTGTATTTTTTTTTTAGTCGAGATGAAGCCAAATGGTGAATTTCAATTCTTGGCAACCAATAAGGCCAATTTTATTTTTCAGCCATATGTTTTTGGACTGACTGCTCTGTTCCACCAACCTTTCCCATAAATATTTTTGGTTTCTCATACGAGGGTGTAGTTAATTCTAGAAGAGATCAGTAGAAACCTTACACTGTACAATCCGGTCAATTTCAAGTGCACATAGTTGACTTCAGTACCACACAACAGTTGGTGTGTGGGTTTTCATCCCTGTTTATGTCAAAACTACATTGATCAAAATGACGACAGGTCAGAAATGAAATGAATAGTAAATCACGGGATGGGACAGATGTACACCATGGTTTGGTCCAGACCAAGAGTGGCTCTTTAGTGACTATGGATCTGTTGTAGAGTACATACATGAAGCAAACGTCTTGATCAGCAAGTGTGATACAAATACCTGCAGTGCATGTGATATACCTTGATTCAACAGATATATTTAGCAAGATCTAGGGATGGAATTGTAGCGGCACATACAATAGTAAAGCTGAGCAGACACATGGTACCTCGGCACTATGACAGTGTCTTGTCCACTGCCAGAATTTGTTGCGATTAGACAGCGGACAGCTTTATGTACAAAAATGTGGGATATTGCTTTGACTTGCCCAGAGCAACACCATTTCATGCCAATAGATCTTGAAAGCAATGAATTATGAACCCATGTTGAAGAATTATGCCTGGAATGCACCTCCATACCCATCAGTATGTATTGATGAAATACATGTAGGAGTGGTACAGTACCCCTGCAAAGGATTAGCATCCAGCATGTTTCATTTGTATTCGCCCTAGTGAAAGACAGAAGTTTTGTAAATATTGCATCATTGTTCATAGATTTTAGAATAAACATGTTCACCTTTTCATCAGGAGTTGGGCAGTAGGACTTTGTGGCTTACACTTTCACCAAACTGCCTGTGTTGCCTCTGTACCACCCTGTTTCAGCCCCCGTTTTGTAACTAATTAAAACTACTTTTAATTACAATTGCACATGTCCATGCAATATTTTGCACTTGGTGTACATGAATGTATTTTTACTCTTTTGCACAAGTACATGTAGTACAAAAATGAAAATGGCTATGGAGATTAGATAGGTAATTTCGCTTATCTTGATACTTCCCCCCCCCCCCCTCCAGAACATACATTGTATCTAGATATACCGAGCAATGGTGAGTGTACTAGTGTCCTAGTGTGTACTTGTGTTTGTATAAATGTGCTGTTTGCATATGCAAATGCCTACAAATGTGGACTAATCCATCAATATACACCAGCTAACTCCACCGACACACCATTTCAGCATATCCTCCGTCAATAAATCAATGAAGTACATGTACCCATAGTCCAGAACACATATAGATGCATGACATTTACCTCCATTCTGAAGGGTACAAGTTGATTATTTGCAGTGTCCACCATTAGATGGAGAATGCTCGATACATTGACGCATTGGTCAAGCCAACATCATAGGGTTTTTTTCCAAGTGTTTATGTGTGTCATGTTTCTGTGCATGTGGAAACATGCATATACAGGGTGTATACAAAAAAAAGTTACACTTTTGAAAAAATGTCTAAATTACATTTCAAAATATTTTGAAGATTTTTTCACATATGGATGCCCAATAGTCTCATCTATCAAGTGCAATCAACAAAACAAACTTTTAATCACGCTTGGGTGAACACTGACGCTCTTTGTCCAGAGTGTGAGAAATGACGCGCCAAATTGAAAGAAGATGGAAAATTCAGTCAGCGGTCCAAATAAGTGCACCTATTCAAACAAATTGCTTTTTTGCTTAAAGCTTTGATTATGTTATGATAGTCTGAGATGTTTTTGTCAGTTTTATCATAATGTTAATGATTTCATGTCTAAATCAATTGGTGAGAATTAGAGTGTGTAATTACTTCAAGATCTTTAAAGGGGATGGCTAGTAACCGATCAGTGGGAATGCTGAGGGATGATTGTTCCAATCCTTGTGGGATTTATTTAAGAGTACATTATATATCTACTGTTGTGTGAAAATTGTTTGCTTCAGAACGGTCTCATATTCAAGTAATGTGCAGATTAATGCCCCGTCACTGACCAGGGACACTTACCTGGAAACATTAAACTGCACATTACTTGAATACGAGACCATTCTGAAGCAAATAATTTTCACACAAGAATAGATATATAGTGTACTCTTAAATGAATCCCACAAGGATTGGAACAATCATCCTCCAGCATTCCCACTGATTCCCACTGATCAGTTACTAGCCATCCCCTTTAAAGCACAGTTTTCACAATACACGGACACATCAATACCATATGCCAGTTATTCATTAATGTGGTAATGGTACCAAATTCATCAACATTCAAATCATTCATCCTATTAATCAATCAATTGATTGACCAATCAATCAGTCAATCAACCCATCAATACACCAACCGATATATGTCAGTCATTGAGTTGTTCAATTAGTGAATCAACTTAATAATCAATGAATCACTTTTCAATCATTGAAATAATTAGGGGGGGGGGGGTGTGATATTCCCTATGTCGATCTGCTACTTTTTATAAAACATACATACAATTGTGACTGTTTGATTGATTGATTAAATGAATGATTGATTGATGGATTTATTGATTGATAAATTAATTGATTGCATTGATTGAATGATCTGAGGATGCATTAATTTTGTACTTTTCTTCTTGACTGAGTGACTGGCATGTGGGTTCGATATGCCTGTGCATGATTTGTGATAACCGTGCTTAAAAGATCTTGATGTTGTTAATCAACCTTCCGTAACACAATGGAATCATTTAAAACGTGACAGAAATTGCCAGAAAATTCCTAAACTATCATAACATAATTAAAACTGTGAGCAAAAGAGCAATTTGTTTGAATGAGAACACCTATTTGGGTTTCTGGCTGAATTTCCCATCTTCTTTCAATTTGGCGCAAGTCATTTTTCACACTCTGGACAAAGAGCGTCAGTGTTCAGCCACGCGTGAACAAAAATTTGTTTTGTTGATTGCACTTGATAGATTAGACTATTGGGCATCCACCAATATGAAAAAATCTTCCAAATATTTTGAAATGGAATTTAGACAATTTTTTAAAAAGTGTAACTTTTTTTTGATACACCCGATATAAAAGCTTTTAAAAACAGACCATCCTCTCACTACATATGTATAAACATTTTCCTACACTGAATACGCTAAACAAATCCGAGGGATCAGCATTTTTGTGTCTCTTTATCTGACTGGGATATAGCTTCAGTTTAACAGGAATTTCCCTACAGCCATTCGTTATCAGCAAATTTCCCCGAATAGACTTCATTTATGATTTTGGGACCTGATACTTTGTATTCTTTCAAAATTCTATCTATTATGAGAGTAACAAAGTGCTGATGAAAGTTGCCTTATCTAAAGTGGTAGTGTCATAGTGATACTGTAAATATCTTTGCGTGATTATATTTTCATGCTGAATGGCCTAAAACGTTATTTGTAGGTTCCTAAATTCATGCTAAGCAACATGCACGTTGATTTGTGCCCATCGTGACTCGCTCTAGACAAGCACTGTACATTACACAGTACACAAGCACACATTTCATTACAGTATACACACAAACAATCCACTTGAATGTACATGTATGGTCTAAACAGAAAGCTACTAGCATACACACATGCACTCAAACATTATACTATGGCACACATACACACACACACACACACACACACACACAACACACTAAATGAAAGCACACAAGTTGCTTTTTTTTTCTCATCACACACATGGCCAAATTCAATTTCCACAAATTTAATTATACATACAGTTTGTGTATTTGTATTCTGGTTGATTCAACTCCCAAGGAGTTGGCTATGATGATACGAAAGTCTCTCTGATAATGTATGAACACCTTATGTGAGTGCAGACACCCCAACCTTTCTGAATGAAAAATATGGATAATACGGCTCAGAAGTAGGAAAGACAGAGCAGTTCCCATAGGAATGTGTAGTGAAATTATCCAGAAAATAGGAAACTTCTATTAAAGCAAGAGATGGGAATGGTCAAAATTCAGATTCTTTCCTCCAAATTCAGAATGGTTGGGAGGTTTGCAAGTACATAATGTTACCAACCCTCCCCCCCCCCCCCCAAAAAAAAAAACAAAAACGCAACAACAGACACAGGAATATGAGAATAGCATACATGTATTTACATTTAATCTACTCACACCACTGTTGCTGGATATTCTTGACATTATGTAACAACTTTACAATCAACAGGGATTGGAATATATTGACAATGATAACAGTACTTTTCAGATCAACGTAACGTCTGTTCAGGAAGTGCACAGAAATATTACCTTCACATGCACGTACAAACAAATACAAACAAACTGTTGTTTTTTCTTGTACTGTGTACAAAATGGGTGCCTTGTGTTGAATCTTTGTAACTGGTATTGAGAAATCAAGTACGTTGTAACTTCGCTTTTCTCTCTATATTGTTTTCCTTTAATCTTGTGTAACAGATATATCGTGTTATAGGTATGGTAGATAGTGAGTGTCTTGCCATTCAAATCCTGCTGTAGTATAGGGATGTCATCATCTCTCCGAAACAAAATTGCCACTACTTATTAAGTGTGTGTGTGTGGGGGGGGGGGGGGGGGGGGAGGGGTGCCTAGATATGCATAATCAAAAGATCTTACCCCTGGAAAAATCATGCTGGCACAAACTTGGGTGTGGTGGTTTTATCACAAGATTTGCATTTGTCTGGAAGCATCACCTTACAATGCCATCTAACCTGCACTATCTCTCTCTGCCATTACACTTGCTAAAAGAAAAATGGAGGACAACACTTGATTTAACAACCATACAGATGATGCTGAAAGCTTGGGTTATACAATTTTCATATCTTCACTTTCAAAATCCTTTGTATGCATGGATGATGTCTCACTTTACTGCAGGAAGCAACCTCATTTTGTTTCAAGTGAAGAAAATTATGCACTTGACAGACCAGGAAGGGGTACATTTTATCTGGATGATACTAACATTTAGAAAAAAACAACAACAAAAACATTGACAGCTGGAAATGACTACAAGCCATGACAAATAATGCAGATTTTACAAATGCAGAGAGTACATCACTTTGCATGACAATCCAGAAAGCTTGCTGAGACAAATTTGTGTCAGCTCACTGATGGGACACTTGTGAATGTCCTCCCTTTAACCTCTCTGAAACCTTTCCAAAGGTGTCCATCTCCATTGATCTCAGTCTTCCGTGATGGCACATTGGAATGATGTGTCGCAAGCGGGCCACAGAGCCATTGTCTCTCACATACCAGTCTCCTCATCCTCCACAGACGCCATCACTTCTCCAGGGGCGCATAGTTGAGAAGTTTCTCGATGAGGTCCACGTGAGCAAGCAGCATCCTCCGGCAGCAGTATCTTTTTAGTCCAAGAGCATCGAGGGCATCCCTTTGTCAAACAAGTAGGAGAGGATAAGAAGGTGACATTTGCAGGAAGGTTTCATCCATTGATAACTGTGTTTCTGTCTTTTCTTTCTCTCGTCATTTTCTTGTGTAACATGAGCACTGATTGAGTGAAAATATCTTTTAATTGAACATATAGGTACAATTACGACCATTGATTGGCGATTTATTCATTCACTAAGACAGTCAACCTGCAAATGATCAGTCTTAAGACACATAGCTGTGATACCGTGTGCACAGAACCCCTGTTTAGTAAATCAAGTCCTTAAAAAAATACAAATTTCACAAATCAGACAGCATGCGTTCTTGTACTTTCTTTGTCTTGGAAAGTGAGTGAAAATAGGATAGCTTTCATATAACCCGCATATCACAACAATATTAATTATGCTTGTTGTACTTAGACTTTCTACATACAAATAACTACCGGTAATTGAAATACAAGTATAAATGAAACTAGAAATGTCGCTTTGGCGACTGGTATGCCTCCGCCATAATGCATGATTTGCCCAATAGGTCTAGATAGTACATGTGGACAATGTGTGATTACATTTTCACAAAATTGGCAAAATACTGAAATGACAAGTTTGTCACAAATGTGTTGAATGTTCACCTTCCTTGACTTAGGTTTAATTGGATGAATAGGAGAGCATGTATCTAGGGATTTAAGGACTTTAACTTGACTTTGACCCATTCATACATTTAGGCATTGAGTAATTTTCAAGGTACATGTGTGGAGAAAAAGTGCAATTTCTGAATTGAATAGTAAATTGTTACCATTTTCATCTGGCCCTTGACCCTAAAATTCATAAGATAATCACTTTCAGGTAGAACATGCATAACATGTACTAAGTTTCAAGATAACTTGAGCCACTTCCGAGATATGAAGGAAAAAGTTAGTTCAGCACTTTCACTTGATCTTTGACCTTTTGACCTTTGAGGCAATAAAAGAAGTTAAAAAAAACTTTCCAGAGAATTTGTATTAGGTTACACATGCATACACCAAGTGTAAAAAAAAAATAACCCTGCTGGCATTGCATAAATATGAGGGAAATAGTAAAATTTTGAAGTGTTGCACTTGACCTTTGACCCCTAACATTTGACCCCATGAACCCTACATTCTCTAGATAATCACTTCCAGTCAGTACATGTATATACTATGTTCCATGAAGATACCTTGAACAATTTTCCAAGGTACGGAGAAAAAAAAAGAAGTTTTAATATTTTTACTTGACCTTTTGACCTTTGACCTTTGACCTCATGACCCAAACTTTCACCAGAGAATCTTAATTGGGTAATACATGTATACACTAAGTTTCAAGAAAATATCTTCAGGCATTCAAGAGATATGGTGGAAATAGTGAAATTTTATGTATTTGACCCTGACCTTTTGACCTTTGACGTTTGACCTCATGACCCAAACTTTCACCAGAGAATCTTAATTGGGTAATACATGTATACACTAAGTTTCAAGAAAATATCTTCAGGCATTCAATAGATATGGTGGAAATGGTGAAATTTTATGTATTTGACCTTGACCTTTTGACCTTTGACCTTGACCATGTGCACCCAATAATTGATAGGCACAACTTCACCCCCTAATACACATACATGCCAAGTTTCATTAGGATACCTCAACAGGTTTTGATAGTTACCTTGTCCACAAAATTCATTACGGACGGACGGAAGGACGGACGGACGGACGGACAACCCGAAAACATAATGCCTCCGGCACCACTTCGTGGCGGAGGCATAAAAATTAGACAGGGCAAACTCCCTCATTTGTTGAACTAAAAAGGTTAAAGTTAGGCAAATTACAGCTTATCATACATCCTGCCATAACTACACCAAAACATTCATTCTGGGGTTAATACACACTCATAATATATTTCTTTTGAAAAGGCATGTCAAACTTTTCAGAACAGAGTGATTTAAAAAATGTTCAAGATATCACATTTGATGCATATGTGTAGGTCTGTTGTATCATTAAAGATCCTACCATATAAAACAGAGATTCCAACCCCAACCTGCTGACCTGGAGATTCTCCCGCCTGAAACCCCTAGCAAACGGGAGACTCCGACTTGATGTGCACAAAGCACACATCACAAGCGCGAAGTTCCTTGGGACCGGGGCCCTTAAGCGGGCCCTGGAAGCTCTAGGGTTCTAGATGCTCTCTTGTGCTATCTAAGGCTTATTTTTCAACATACGATGACAATAAGTAAGAAATCATTTCAAGCAGGAGACACAGAGCCAGGGCGGGAGAAATTGTGACTCAAGTGGGAGAACGGGAGATTTTGCAAAATGGGCTTTCGGCGGAAGATCTCCCGTCAAAAGCAGGAGAGTTGGAGTCTCTGTATAAAATTTTTGCAATAAAGCCTAAAACATAAGGAGATACAATATCAGTATTTTTCTCATCAAACCATAACTGTAGACAGTTTAATCTGGCAACATTTACATTATAACTATTTTGTTACAGTCACATTTTGTCTATTTAACAATACTTAACATTGATTACATGGATTCAAATTTTACAGTGGTTGTTTCTATCCCAAACTCACATTTTAGAACTATTTTAAAGCACTAATGCAGGGTTTTGGGTTCATCTGCAATTGGTAAATTATACCTTTTAAGACAAGCCGCCAATTACATTATGATCATTTAATTATTTGAAGCGCCATGAACACCGAAAGGTGGACCTGCATGCTCTAAAAATTATACAGCCACTATCATTGCCTCCGCCAAGGGAGGTTTCTATGTTTTCATTACCGTTGGTTTGTTTATCCATGTGCAAAATAACTCAAGTTGTGTGAATGGATTTGGATGAAACTTGCAAGAAAGGTTGAAAATGACACAAGGAAAGACGATTACATTTTGGTACTGATCAAGAAATTTTTATGGATTTTATGAAGGATTTTTGATATTTTGGCAAGCAGGGTCAATGAACTTGGGAGCTCAAGTTGCGCATTTTTGAGTTTTCATACGCACACTAAAGTGCATGCTCTATTTTCTGCTAGGGCGAGGCGTGCCACACAGCTGAGCATTTATGACGTAACAAAGGCTTCTACTGTATATAGGGAAATCAGGCAAGTTTTCAGCATGCATACGAATGGGTGGAAATCACTGATCTCTATGGAAGAGCAAGACCTCCCTGGTGGAAAGTAGCAGCTTGGTGGAGGTCTGCACTCTCAGAGGGCTTTCTTAGTTTTATTATTGTTATGATGATGATGTACACAGCTCCTTTTTGACAGGTGAGCAAATTTCTACTAATACCGTACTTACCCTTCTGAGTATTCTGCTTGTAGTAGTCCAAGATAAGCTTCCCACTTATTGCCAACAACCTTGCCACATGTGAAACATCTCACTGGTATGATCATGATGATGATAAGGATGCTTGCTTATGGTACAATCTGCACACAAAATGACAAAAAAAAAAATAATAATAATAATAAAAGTAAGTATAATTCCGTAAATATAACTTTGCATAATATATATGTGACCCGCTACCACAAAATGATCCTAAAGTCGGGCGAGGTTGATTATTTGAAAATTGCATGATATAATCCCCTAATCTTTCTGCTTTAAATTGATATATAACACATTTTATAAAAATAATCGGCTGCGGAGATATCGATGATTAAAAGAGAGCATGTCGAGACGTCTGGAAAATCAATGTTTCGAGAAAAGCGCTCTAAAAGTCTTCCTTTCGACGCAATCGCGATCAAGGGACACGCAAGCCAGTTTTTAACTCTGGACAACAGAAGGTAAGCCCTAGCAACCCCCAAAGAGTTCATTCAAGCACATCAGCATCAGCGGTCTCCTCACCAACCAATCAGTGACCAGGATGTGAGAAGCGGCTGAGCATAGCGCACCCCGCCCGCACGCACCAGTTGACTGGGCAGTGTGCGAGCTTCACGCTTCGGTTAGCAGCAAGCAGCAAACTGACCAATAAGATCACTCTGGTCGTTGTTAGGGGCGGAGCCTATCTGTGGTGCTCAATCCAAATTTTCAAACCAGTTTCTGCTTCGTTGAAACGCCAAAAAACATGGCTCAGAAAATCTAAATAAATTTTTAATCTTTCCTTTGATCATTTTGCTTCAAAATTTCAACAGATGATAGAAGACATGTTAGACTCCAATAATATATCAAAATCAGAAAATCGTAAGTTTTGACCAATTTTAATGCTCTGACTTCAAACTCGATTTTCACGGCTTCGACCGTGCGCGACTTTAGGACCTTTTTGCTGTAGCGGGTCACATATGATAAGTTGAGAGATTGCTGGATTTATCACCTGAGCAAGGTCTACATGTATTTATGTCATACTGACTGCATGCTGCATTACAATTATTTGCAAAGTATGCAAATGTCAAAAAAAAAAAAAAAATGGCAGAGGTCAACATTCAGGCTGTTCAAGTTTTTTTTAATTTTTATCACTGAATGTGTCCCAACAATGAAGGCTTAAACCATTCACACAACCTGTTCATGTGCATAATACATCAGGTTTAGTCCTTGTGTGGTGAAGATGTACCCACAAGCATTGACCAAATATTTGTGAGAATGTCTCCAGAAGTATGCAAACAGTTCACAGACTCATAACTTACTTGTAACCTAGTACAGCTACTATAAGTATAACTAGGCCTAGATACTATAGGGCAGGTTGAGAAATGATCGGACAAACTTCAGTGCTTTCATAAAGACATACGGTACACATTCTCCAAACAAAATGTCTGGATCAGTTTGGGGTTTCATGAAGATTCGTTAACATCATGCATATCTTGAGTGGGTCATGCGCATGTGACTATTAATTATGATGAAGTTTTCTATAAATTTACATTTTTACAGAACAAATCACATCAAGCAAATAATTACCTGCCCAGGATACTGTAAAAGTGTCAATTTGGGGGGTTTTGAAATTTTCACACATTTTGCACAACCACAGACCATCATGAAAATAAAAGCACACAAGTATTTTTGCTTGCCATACATGTATGTTCCATATGAAAATATCCACTTTTACAGAAGTGGAAACACTACGAAAAATTCTTTTTATTTTTTTTAAATAATTCCCACCAAACTAAAAACAAGACAAATTTGACAACGCTTAAAAATCTACTGTAGGCATTGGCTAGTTTGGCAGTCTTTTGCAGCTCAATGTCATGAGCCTTGACCAAGCTGACTTTGCCATGTTGTCAGCATTCCCATCATGTCATGTCATGGCTTTGCAAATTGCTCATCATCCCCGCCTCGTTCGCATGCCCCATCCAATCATGCCATGTACATGTAATGAAAACAGGCCTAGGACCCCGTTTACAGTGAGTGAAAAGGTTGGGCTCGGCCACAGCCGAGCTCGGCCTTCATTTCACTGCAAACGCGCAAAAGGCCAAATGCGGTACCAAAATCGGCCGCGGCCGAGATCAACCTTTTCTCACTGTAAACGCAAACTGGGCCAAATGCGGTACCAAATTTAGTCTGGCTTCCAGACCCTCTGCCCGTACTATTTTGCTATTATATAAACGCCCTCAACGCCAAAAACTAGTATAGTTTAAGGTGGGTTTGTCCTGCAGACGCCTTTGCCTTTGGCAAAAAGGCGACTTCGTGGCCGCGGAGTCTAGTTCATGAATGATGTAGACTAGAGTAACTGCGGCAGTAAGCGGCCGTGCAGCCGTTCGCGGCAGGTACAACATACACGGTAATATACCGCTAAACACAGCATTGCACTGTTACATGCACACTACACATATACTAACACACTAGCAATCAACAAAAACCAACCGATAAAATGGGCACGATCTCTGATGAAAGTGAAATTTTCTCACCTAAATGACAACATATTGCATCCAAAATAAAATTTTCCGTACTTCTTAACATAATTAAGAAATAATGGTCTAAGAAACTTGATTTTTTGTCGTTTTCCTGATGCTCATGGATTTTGAAAACATATCCTCACATAAAATAGAACTTTCGCGAGCCTATGTGGGCCGCCATTTTTGTTTGGAAAGTGGATGTTACCATCGAAAAAATTTAGAAAAACAAGAGAAAGACATCAACAACACCACCAGAATTGCGATCTTGTTTGCGGCCAATGCATGTGCGCCCGCTATTTTCATGTGTTTTCGCAATGGGAATTGGGGCTTACGCAATGTTCGCGAGACATGTGAAGGCATTCAGCTAAAGATCGCGGAGCACGCGCGTATTGCATAGGGATTGTACATCGTGCCGCAAGCAGAAATACTACGTCGCATATCGCCCTTACCGGCAAAAATTGTGCCGGGTTTTGCCCTGGTAAATCACGAAAACTGCGTTGGTCAATGGTAAATTTCTTTTATGAAAACAATTGCGTCAGTGAATAATCTTGTCTATGATATAGGAAATGGTTGAAAATAATTTGCCTGATTTGTTTACAAGTTGGAAAAACCCTTAACAATGCTTAAACTGCCGCAAACGGGATATTTTACTCTAGTTGGCAAAGGGTCTGGAAACCAAACTACAGTTGAACCTCTATTATCCGGCCTCCCTTTATCCGGATCTCTCTATTATCCGGACGCAATGTCGCCGTGATTTTTTTTTTATAATTACGGGAAGAAAGGGGGATTCCCAACTCCTTGAGAACTCCTACCCAAACACACATGAATTACATACTTCTAATATGATTAACATACATTGCATCAAATTTCCTTCCAAATTGCTTACCTTCAGACATTTCAACATCCCGAAACATCCCCAAATGTAACAATGAAAAGGTTGCAGTATACACATTACTACATGTGGTACTACATACAATGGGCTACATCAGTACATGTGTATGTATATGTACATGTATAAAGCATTGAGTCTCCCGTATCCGGCCAAATCCCTTATCCGGATGAGCCCCGGTCCCGACTTGTCCGGATACGAGATGTTCAACTGTATATCAGTTTGAATTAAAATCGTGGGCTGAGCCCGGCACTGCAAACGGACAGAATTGTGGGGCTCGGCCCCGCAATTGAGGCCAGGCTCGGCCGCGGCTCGGCCCAGCCCCGCACTGTAAACGGAGTCCTACCTATTCTAGTCTAACGCTAAATTTAATGAAGTCCAAAAAGAGAATGAAAGTGAATAGACTAGGCGATCGAAAGCTCTGACCACAAGAACCTCAGACCTCCCCACCTAGATCTAGACTAGAGTAAAATATCCCGTTTGCGGCAGTTTAAGCATTGTTAAGAGTTTTTCCAACTTGTAAACAAATCAGGCAAATTATTTTCAACCATTTCATATATCATAGACAAGATTATTCATTAACGCAATTGTTTTCATGAAAGAAATTTACCATTGACCAACGCAGTTTTCATGATTTACCAGGGCAAAACCCGGCACAATTTTCGCTGATAAGGGCGATATGCGACGTAGTATTTCTGCTTGCGGCACGATGTACAATCCCTATGCAATACGCGCGTGCTCCGCGATTTTTGGCTGAACGCCTTCACATGTCTCGCGAACATTGCGTAAGTGCCAATTCACATTGCGAAAGCACGTGAAAATAGCGTGCGCACATGCATTGGCCGCAAACAAGATCGCACTTCTGGCGGTGTTGTTGATGTCTTTCTCGTGTTTTTCTCATGTTTTTTCGATGGTAACATCCACTTTCTGAAAAAAATGGTGGCCCACATCGGCTCGCGAAAATTCTATTTTACGTGAGGATATGTTTTCAAAATCCATGAACATCGAGAAAACGACAAAAAATCCAGTTTCTTGGACCATTGTTTCTTATTCCACTGTTTTGTTAAGAAGTACTGAAAATTTCATTTTGGATGTGATATGTTGTCATTTAGGTGAGAAAATTTCACTTTCGTCAGAGATCGTGCCCATTTTATCGGTTGGTTTTTGTTGATTGCTAGTGTGTTAGTATATGTGTAGTGTGCATGTAACAGTGCAATGCTGTGTTTAGCTGTATATTACCGTGTATGTTGTACCTGCCGCGAACGGCTGCACGGCCGCTTACTGACGCAGTTACTCTAGATCTAGAGCCATAAGAGGGTTTTTTTTTCTTCTTTCCAGATCTAGAATCTAGATAGAAACGATCTACGACTCGAGCACTGTCGAGATACTACCGAGATTCTACCTACGTTTAGGTTTTTTAAGATCTAGACTAGTAAATTTAACAGAATGTCTCCAATCAATGTTTATAGATCTAACTTACACAAATACTGTTACATGGGACTGTAATGAGAGACCAGCGTGGTGGTGAGGCACGGATCTACCGCCCCTGCCCTGCGTAAGGTTTCCGCTTTGTTAACTGGTATTCAGCATTTAACCTTTACCAACATAGAAAATAAAACTTCACAAGATAACAACACGATGGAAATTACTTAAAAACTGACAAAAGCAGCAGAAAATCTCAAATTTGTAGTGCTTACATGGAGTTTCCTCCTGCGAGTACTCTGTGCTGTGCAGTTGTGCAATACAAATCATGCTGCGTTGGGAGTAGCGTCAACGCGCTCGCGTTGATGATTATGAGGACTCGACTTCCAGGAGCGAGCGTGTGTGGTACCGTACCGTGTGATGATGTGCATGGGCCACAAGACGACCTAATACAGGACACGAGGACTCCGAGCTCCCTCGCTGTCAGTGAGTTCTCTGTGTGTGACCAATGGATGTGTGACCATTAAAACGCTATAAAAAGTTGGAGAAGAAAGTGAACCTACTGGTTATCCATAAAATGTCAGTGTACACTGAAAAAAACCAAACAACAATAAAAAATATTTCATACAAAGTACTAGTAGTCAGCGGTTGGGTCTGGGGCAATTACCAACTGGGCAATTACTGAACCTTCCCCCGACCCTGACCCTAACCCTAATGGGGGGGGGGGGGGGGGGGGGGGGGGGGCGAGGAGCTTGGTGCCCCCTACACACACACACACACACACACTTTACAGGTATCGAATGTCCCACTCTTTTGCACGAAATATCAAGTGGGAGGAAAGTGACAGCAAAAATATGAAGATTTTTTTCTTGTTGTTTGTTTGTTTTTGTTTTTGTTCTGTTTTTGTTTTTTTGCTTGTCAGCCGACTTTCGACTTTCTCTCCGGCCACACGAGGAAGATTTTGCATTTTCAGACCTGAAA
The DNA here is from genome assembly GCF_040938485.1 of Diadema antillarum. Taxonomy (NCBI): domain Eukaryota; kingdom Metazoa; phylum Echinodermata; class Echinoidea; order Diadematoida; family Diadematidae; genus Diadema; species Diadema antillarum. The sequence goes on from NW_027271079.1 coordinate 62,596, forward strand.
TTCAGCGACCTGCATGGTGCATACTTTTGATGAAATTTTGGATTTTTTTTCCTATTGAAAAACAGGTAAGAAAGAGAAAGATTCATAGATAATTGAATGACTAAATCGTGGTATCTCAGCTCTTGCTCCGCCTGTGCGACATCACTGAGAAGCCCTACTAAATAATGGGGCCTACAGTATCACCGGCGTAGCCAGGATTTGATCTTGGGGGAGCGGTTATGTATTAAAGGCCCCGTCACACTACAGCGTATAAATCAGCGAATGCCTAGCGGATGGGCAAAATTTGGCAAAGTCCAGATACGCTCAAATTCGCTCGAATTCGCAAGCAAAATGTGGTTTTCGAACGTTCGCCTAACGAATGATGAGCATATGCTAACCATGTTACGAGCGGATAAAGTAACGAATGAAAGCGAATGCGTACAGTCCATCCAACGGATGCTGAGCGGACAAAGCGAATGAGCAGCGAATGCCCAGCATATGCAGAGCGATACTGTGGCGATCACATGACGGATCTCGGCCGACGCACACTTCACCAAATCATTTTGAGCAGTGACAGTATCAAGTAATGTTGTGACTGTGAAAATGGCCCCAAAAAGAAGGAAGCAGAAGTCAACACCAAGTACTCCTGATGTCACTACCCTCGACAGTCCTCAAGATTCCCCTATTAAAGTGCACTTCCTTCTGATGATCACGTTGTTGTTGTTGTTCATGATCCATCTGTGAAGATGGCTGGATAGCCCATATTCAGCTACACTAAGCTGGTCTTCCATGGGGTCCAGTTGGATGTGGGGTGGGACCACTTCACCGGGTTAGACACCCTGCTCTTTGCGATGAATGAATGAAGCGGGATCTTTTACGTGCATGAGCTGTGACTCTCTCATACACGGGACCTCCATTTTATGTCCTATCCGAGGGACAGAGTGTTTTGCCTCTTGCTAAAGGGGACGGTATGTTTACACACAACATTGCTCAGTCCAGACTCGGGTTCGAACCCGGGCCGCGTGATCGTGAGGCAGACGCGCTACCGACTGAGCCAACTCACCGCCCTACGTTGACGATGATGTTGGTATAGTCCAACATCCTCTATTGCGTCTGGTGCCTCCAACTGGAGTCGAACTTTCACAATTCCAAATTTCCATGCAGAGATTCCCATTTACTGCAGGTTGACTTTTATAGCAGCGGTTTACAATAATGTTCTCGATATAAGCACTGCAAGTGCGGTTATTATCTACCAGTTATTACATCATGCCAGAATACGTACATGTTTAATGAAATGTCATGTAGGGGGCTGTGGTATAGTGGATAAGACTCCCGACTCCCGAACCGAGGACCCGGGTTCGAATACCGCCCAGTGCTTACATCCTTGGGCAAGATTTTTTATCCACGATATCCTTCTCGACCCATGCAGGTGTATTAATGATGGGTATACCTGGCAACGCTAGGGTAATGATAACAGCAGGGCCCTCTGGTAGAGCAGCCAGTGGCAACACTGAAGAGGCTATACCCTGGGTAAATAAGACCTTTTTCTTATTATCATTGTTATTATTATCCTTATTACTATTATGTGTGCTATGAATATATATATATATATATATATATATATATATATATATATATATTTCCTACTACGTTTAATTAACGTGTGTTACTGTGCAGATTTGCTGGACGAATTTGGACGAACGGCGGACGAATAAGAAACGAACGCAGAGCGACCAAAACTTTCGATCAGCGGATGCTAAGCGAACACAGAGCGGATAGTCATTCCGTTCGTCATCCGCTCAAGATTTTGGACATGTCCAAAATCAAAATTTGGCTCCGGCGGATCTCTGCGAATCTCTGCGAACAGCCAGCGGATACAGCGAACGTCAAGCGGGTCACGAACGACGAGCGACGGATGTGAGCGTATCTCCAAATTTTCGGATCCGCTGGGCATTCGTTGGCTCGATCCGCTCTAGTGTGACGGGGGCTTTAGATGCGAGGGAGAGAAGCGAGCGAAAGGGGAGGGCGTGGGAGTGGAGTTTCCCCCTACCACGGTGAGAATTTTTTGCATTTTGATGTTGTATACACGGTGCAATTTGATTCATTTTTTTGCGTGTTTTATCGACTTGAAACAGTCCAACATGTTTAAGGTAGCAGTACATTTTGACGTAGATTATTATTGAACAATTTTGCCTGTAAAATTGTATCATTTGAATACACTGAATATCATAAACGCGACCGAACCCGAGCTAGCGAGGGAGCGAGGGGTGGGGTGGGAGAGGAGTGCAGTGGCGTATCTAGGGAAAACGGCTCCCGGGGCAAGGGCGAAAATTGCGCCCGTAATTTCTGAAAAAGTGTTCAACCCCAACCCAATCCTGGTAAGGTCTTTTAGAAGTCCACATGATATGCTTTTTCAAGCACTTAAAAGGAGCCATTTAAGGGTGATTTAAATATAATACATTTTGATAAATTTTTTGTAATTCAGCTTGCAAAAACTGGATTTTTTTGTCATTTTTTTTTTTTTGGTTATTAAATCTTACAATTCTAATCAAGATTATCATAATGACGGCCTTATAGACAACGATTTATACCAACATACTGAGGACTTGAAAAAATACTCTAAACTAGTACGAGCAAGTGAGCCGAAATTTGTATATTATCATAACGTTTTGTTCTTATCTTGTTGGATCTGGTTATTTTTTTGCGCCCCCCCCCCCTCCCCCTTATGTTCGAAACCGTTGGCGTCCTCTTTTTATCCATTCGGCGATCGCTTCAGAACGAAAGAAATTGCAGTCGCTGCTCTGTGTAACATTTTGCCTGCTAAATATAAAATGACATGTGTGAACACAATAGACGTTGTCATTTGGTCCGCGTCATCATCGCGTTTTGTTCTAATCTTCTTTTTCTTTGATATAAATTTTGGCGAGCGAGCGCAGTGAGCGAGCCGAAAATTTTTGTATTTCACCTTATACAAAACATGAAATTCTTGTCATTTCTTCAAATCAAGATATAGTGACGGCCTTATAGATAACAATTTATACCAACAAATTGTGGACTTGATAAATTTCGTACTCTAAATTAGGACGAGCGATTTAGCCGAAATTTGTACATTTCTGCGTCATCATTACGTTTTGTTTTTATCTTGTTTGATTGCAGTCGCTGCTCCGTGTAACATTTTGCCTGCTAAATAGAAAATGACATGTGTGAACACAATAGACATTGTCATTTTTCCGTGTCATCAACACGTTTTGTTCTGATCTTCTTTTTAATATAAATTTTGGCGAGCGAGCGCAGCAAGCGAGCCGAAAATGTTTGTATTTCAGCTTACAAAACGTGTAATTCTTGTGTGAACACAATAAACATTGTCATTCTTGTCCTCCCCCCCCCCCGGGCGAGTTTCTTCTTCTTCTTCTTCTTCTTCTTCCTCTTCTTCTTCTTCTTCTTCTTCTTCTTCTTTCTTGTTCTTTTTTTTTTCTTCTTCGTTTTTTCTTTGTTTTTTTTTTCTTTCGTTTTTGGCGCCCCCGGGGAGTGGCGCCCAGGGCACGTGCCCCCCTTGCCCCCCACCCCCCTCCTACGCCACTGAGTGCAGTGCCATCGCAAGACGAAAATGATGTTTAACCCTTAAATGGCTGGGGAGGAGGGAATTGATTCAACCCCTAGACATTTTCCACAATCATTTCGATTTTTTTTACCACACCGCTCTCTGACTTTCACTTTCAAGTATTGCACATCTTATGACACTATTTTCGCGAAAATCGGGTAGGACCCTATATCGTTACGACACTGCACAACCGTTTATGCTTGTAGACCGAAAATGGCTCAAGAACGTGATTATGTACAAAGTCTTTGCAAATGGAATTTTCTCACCTTATTTAAAACGATATATTATGATAATTTTCACTTTCATTGGCTGAAATCTTGAAATAAGTTCCGTCATAAATTATGCGGAAAAAAGAAACAAAACAAACAAAAACAAAGAAATACATAAGAAATTCATAAACCAATATACAATACAAAAGAAATTAATTCTGATACCAGATTTTTTTCAAGTATTGTTAAAAATGCTACATTTAGAATCACCAAATTTAGGATTCTGTGAGCTTTATTTTCTAATTTAAAGGAAAATGTATGAGTTCACGTATATTTCCATTTCCTTTTTTTTTTTAAATAGTTTGGTAGATTACGCCACAGGTGATGTATGTGCCAATTTTCATGGCTACGATTGCGCGATCGACGGCCGACATGATTGTGTGTGTGTGTGTGGGGGGGGGGGGCAAAAAAGCCCGCGGCCTCAAAGGGAACGAAGCCCAAATATACACGTCGATTGAGTGAATGCAGCAATGTTTAGTAGAAAACATCAGCGAAATTTTAGGAAAATCACACAATGCGTTGAAAGGTTATGATTTTTTTTTTTCGCAGCTATCGCTGCTAATGGATTAGAGGACTACTTCAGTTCGTGACGTCAAATATATATGCAACGATATAAGCCTAAGGATAATGTGAAGAAATTACCACTAAATCGTCCTCTTTTTGAATAAAGGTAGACACACTCACTATTGACTGACCCAACCTACGTTACGTTACTGGCATATGGGTATAGTATCATTCCCCATCTATGACTATACCTTATACTTTTGAAAGAGCTTTGTTTTTAGGCCTTTAAGTCAAGTGCTCTATTATATGCTAAAAAAGTGAACATAATTATGTTGAATTTTCCGTACACTTTATACATGACGTCACAAAGTGTTGCAGTCTTTTCATCCACAAACGATGGCTTTTAAAAAAATCATATAAGTCTACTTTTCAACGGATTGAGGAGTGTGATTTTCCTAAAACTTCGCCGATGTTTTTTGAACGGATTTTCCGTTTTTTCTTCAAACTTGTTGTATTCTCTTATTTCACATACCATATTTGGATTTTAGTCTCCATAAAATGCCAAACATGTCTTCACTTTTCCAAACTTTCTGAGATCTTATATGTAGCCGTGACTGTATAGGAGTGTTACAGTCATGTACTATCTAAGGGCAACTACTACATTGGCTTAGGCTATCATATATAGGTACTTGTGGTGAGTATAGGGACAAAATATACTTTGCTGATGCTATATGCATTACTCTAACTACACCGAACATGAAATAACATATCAAATTATAACTTTTTAGGGGTTAATGGTCTCAGCAAATGAGGAAATAGCACGTAAATCGCCAACAGGAATAGTTGGGTTCGGTAAAGCAGATGGTATTGCAACAACGGGGATTTCTCACCGAAACAATATATAATGCATACATGTATTTAACTCTTTATGTGCCATTCAAACGCAGATTGTTTGTTTGTTTGTTTGTTTGTTTGATTGTTTCCTAGTGTCCAAGATGAGCAGTTAGTGTCTTTTCTCAAAACTATAGCATCTGCCTTAACAACGACAATTTTTTGAAATTTGCAATCTGAAATGCATGTTCCGCGTCTCTATGTCTATAATGTGTGTGTGCGTGTGTGTGTGTGTGTGTGTGCGTGTGTGTGCGTGTGTGTGCGTGTGTGCGCGTGTGGGTGGGTGTGTGTGTGCTTGGTTGCATTCATTCAATTCATTCAGGTCTAACACTTGGTTTGATCAACAACCTCTCTGATGGGTATCTGTTTCCTGCACAACACACAGGTACTTAGTACCGAGAGAAGAAGAGGAAATAGAAACAAGAAACACCAAGATGCAGAAAAACCCAAACACATTACACTGCTTTGAGTAGTCAGGCATTATCAGGCATTCGCACCATTAAGTGGGAAATAATGCCTAACCGGGAGGCCAGAATATCTAAATTTTACACTGATTATTGTAACCAGAGGTGTTGTAACATTGCCTGTCTTTTTGCGTTGGCTGCTAGACGATTCATGTGATTTCAAAAATAGCTTGCAAAATGTGCAAATGTAGGCCTATACCTGTACATAATAATCTGGTGTGATTTTAGAAAATGTAAACGCAAGAAGAATTAAAGCTGGGAACCAAACTTTCACTTATACAATTCAAGTATGTTGAAATCACACAAACCCGGATCTAAAGCGGGAAGTCAGTAGACCATTAAATTTGACGCACAAAATTCGAACTGTCTACCGGATCATCAATTTGTTGAACTCTTCGAATGATATCCTCAATAGACATGTAAACGATTACCCTATTACTATGATTTGAAATCCGGGTGACAGACGAGGGGTTTGCAAAAATCAATACGCTAATGATATTGATTTAAGGAGACTTTCAGATGATTTTCAGATTTTAACATTATAAATCAGTTATACTCAGAATAGAGTTTCAAAATATATAGCGATTGTGACGAGGAATAAGAATGTTTTCAAAATTTAATACAAATTGCAATGAACAAGGATGATGACATGGCAGAGTCATAATAAGAATGCATGAGTTGGGGCTCAGAGAAGCAGAAAAAAAAAGAAGACGAAGGCACGCATAGATTCTACACGGATGAACTTGTTAGGCAAGTGGTATTTTCATGGAATTGCACTGCTACATTAAAATATGTGAGCTTTTATGTCATCAGCATTGTTCAGTGTAATTTGTTTCAGGTTTTTCGGAGTATTGGTTCCTCTGCTCAATAACCACGATAAATTCCATAATTATATATATACATGGAGCTGTCGATTCATACACGATGTGAAATTATGAAAATCGTCTGGAATGCCCCTTTAATAATATGGAAACAATGCCAACAACATTTTAATTGTGGCAGTACGGGTGTACAAGCACAGCTGCATTGAAAATCCCTGGTGTGTGTCTGCTGCGAGACATACTTCGTTGCATTTAGTCAATAGTTCCGTGTTTGCTGTACATGGTTACCTCTCTAGTTGCATCCCTGTTTCCTGTCATGGTTCAAGCTGTTCTTGGTTTGGGCTGGTTTTCTGTATAAATAATAATTTGCATACTCAGGCATTATCAGTCACACGCACTAAATACAGTGTGGTAAAGTTGAAAATAATGAAATCTCTATTCCGGAGGGCAGAATTGCTTGACATTGATCATTGTAACTTGCATTCAAGATTCCCATAAACCCTGTTCACAAGCGAAATTCTGAAGATTAAAACCAGCTAATTTGCATAAACTAATTGGCCTTTCAGATTATGACATTTGTAAATATATAGGCATGGCTCGACACTAACTTTATTGTTTGGTGGCCCGATGGGACCACCAAAATCCTAAATTTCAAATTTTTGGTGGCCCGAGAGAAATTTTTGGTGTCCCGAAAAAAATCAATAAAAACATTATAAGTCCTTTATTTAATGAGTCAAATATTTAAGATTATGATAGTAAGAATTAGAAGTTGGACATATCTACTCATAAATAAACTTCAACAAACTTGCAACACTCACTCTCAGGCATTCATTCAGTCCTTTTCATCATCCTTTGAACAAATTTAACTGCTAATTTCCATACTTTTCAAAAAATTTTGGTGGCCCGAGGCGGGCCACCTAATTTCCCCTTTTTTTAAATTTGGTGGCCCGACTTTCATTTTTGGTGGCCCCGGGCCACCGGGCCACCGTTAGTGTCGAGCCCTGATATAGGCTATACCATCGTATTCGCCTCAGACTTGCAAAAGTAACGATGATATCAGATCGTATCACCTCATAATTTGAAATCGGGGAAGGGTGTGATTAATGTCACAATACTGATTATGCAAATTTACAGGTTGTCAGGTATACTGCATTGTGGTTTATAGTTTTTATATTTACATATTATTTGTTATTATATAGGCGAAATAGTATATAGTGGTTTCATAGTAAGAGAAATAACTGGTACTGGTGAGAATAATTCTAGAAGTCCCTTGGATAGCAGTCATTCAGATAGTACATGAAATGGCGGTTCTGTGCAGTGTGTGAGAAAGTCACAACTCATGCACGTAAATTATCCATCTTCATTCATTCATTCATCGCAAAAAGCAGGGAGCATTACCCGGTGAAGTGGTCCCGCCTCACATCCAGTTGGACCCCATGGAAGATCAGCTGACCGTGCAGCTGAATATGGGCTTTAAACACGCTTCAACTCTCATCAGGTGACTTCATGATTACATGGGAAGACGTATTGGTCTCTTTACGGCCAATGTAACACTCCACACCTGTCCAAATTAATCGTCAAAAATGGAATTGCACTTTAGTATTGTAGATTATTATCAAGTCCGGATAAGACATATGTATATGGTAGGTAGCCTGATTGAAAAAAAAAAAGACAAACAACAAATCTTATAATGGATTTATACGAATGTTGTTTTTTTCTTTAAGTCTTTATTGATCAAATCAACAAATCAATCGTACAAAATCAAAATATTTACAAGATAAGATAGAGCAGTTTTCACATGATTACAAAAAATGTTTCCAGATTGTATAGTGGAAACTATGAATACAAGAATGAGAGATACATGTACAAAAACAAAAATCTGACCAAGTCAGTCTATCTCCTTGATCCCTATGAAATGATATCATACATGGTGTGCACTTCGGAAGCAGTAGTAGCGCCTGCTTTGCACCTTACTGAGTAAATGAATATTGTCATGAAAACTATATACGTAAAATAGAAATAGATTTATCTAAAAACCGGTCTAATCATACCGCTCAAAAACCTGAACTACAAAGGATGTGAGAGAAAATTTTGTTTGTTTTTCTTCCCTTCCTTTCGCTGACTGGCCCCCACTATATATCCTCCCCGGCGAAGTAATCAATTTGGCATGACTTTTGTGTTTTCCAAACAACAAAAATCATCTTTATAATTCTCATGCATACTTTGTGAACCTAGTCAACATCAATCATTAGTATCTTTTATTATGATAATAACACTGTACACACTAATGAATCTCAGACCAAAGTATACCCTGTCATCTTACAAAAAGTCATTTAAGACAAAACAAGTTAGTTTTTTAGTTTTTTTTTTCTACTCCCGAGCTGAAACGGATTAATAAAAATAAATTAGAAGCAGTCACATTACATGGCTGCACCTCACAATGATATCGTAGAAAAGAAGATATTAAACCTTCAGGCTCTTAGACAGCGTAATTGTAATCTCATGCGATGTAGCCAACCTATTGTCTCATATTATTTCATCCAGAAAATTGCGATCGGCAGGCAGATACGTCTAGAGGAAATTAGGGAATAGCGTGATATGAAACCTTTTATTTGATTTGTTGTGATTTTTTTTTCTGGAAGGACAACTGATTTCACCAGAAACACTGACAGTATATTATAGAAGCCAAGTCCGAGTGTATAATCAGGAAAGGAATGCTCGAAGACGCTCATTCACAGACTTAGCTCTTTGGCAAACGAGTCGAACCTTCTTCCACCGTCATGGCCGTAGTGAATGGGGTAAGTATTTGCTGATATCTGCTTCCGTTCACTTAACTCGAAAGCTTCAATAGGGGGAGGGGGAGGGAGGGTGTCGCTAATCATGCTGCTATAGAAATAAGAGGAAATGAACCGAAGTACGGTCAGCCGAGGGAAGGAATGTCAAGGCAGCTTCTTCTTACAACATTCTTCTACAATTCTAAGGATTTCATATAATTCCTCCCTGCGCATTCAGTGTGAAGATATGATTGTATCATACGTGCAAAAATCAATCTGACGTGCAATCCATTAATAACAATCAATAACTTAACTAAATATGATCGATCACACTTGATTTTAGAAAATTATTCGAAAAATATAGAAATGGTGCGCACTAACGAACCTTCGGAATTATGCGAACCTCATTATTCAGTGCGTATCAAAAAAAAACGCAACAAGATTTGATTTCAAATTTGTGAAGATTGTGTTAACTTAACACCAAAGTGAGTAGCATCATCTTAAAGTCACATATCTCTTCTTTCCAATGATATCTTATTTATTCTTACGCGGTCATGGATGGCTGAGTAATCACTCTTTTGTACAATGGGTCAAATTGGGACTTGGGACCAAGTTTAGGCACTGCCACCTTATTAGAAATTAACTAAACAAATGGAATAATGAAATTAATTTAAATGAAATCAATGATCGCTATTAATGAAATTGATGTAAATTAATGATCACAACTTACCATTGTCTTCTTTCGGATACTAGTATTTCTTTTTAACATTACATTCCATGCCCCTCAACATGGCCACCATTCCTTTCCACACAGAGATTAGCTCTTTTCTCCATCTCACACACAGCCTGCGAATCATTGGTGCTTGGTGGCGTAAAGCTTCAAACTCATCAGCGAGTCTTTGTCTCAAAGTTGCAATGTCAGGTGGAGGGTAATGAACACTTTGCTCTTGAGATAACCCCAAAGAAAAAAGTCACAAGATGCGGAGATCGTGGTGGCCACTCCACATCATGATACAAGGCAATCACCCAATTTTCCAAATACCTCAGCCAATCTGTTTCTTACTGCAACTAGTCGATGGGCTGGTGCGCCATCCTGTGCCCACCATAGGCATCTGAACACACCGCTTTGTTGCACAGAAAATTTTTCCATTAATTCAGGAATCACATTTTCATCTAAAATTTGTAAATATCCATTTCCGTTCATGTTGTTTTCAAAGAAGAAGGGCCCTAGGAGCGAACCGTTTCACAAAGTCCAGCCCTGACATTCAGCTTTTCTCTACGAAAATCGACGTCATAGTTAAATGCAAAAACTGAAACTTGGTCCTAAGTCCAATTTGACCCATTGTCAAAAAACAATGATTACTCAGCCATCCATGACCGTGTAAGATTTTATGGGATTGTTTATGGGACAAGAGGAGACATGTAGCTTTAAGATGTTGCTACTCATTTTGGTGTAAAGTTAACACAATCTTCACAAATTCGAATTAGATCTTGTTGCGTTTTTTTTTTTTTTATACGCACTGTATTTCTTTTCCGGATCAGCTGCGAATCTTCGGAAAGAGAGTGAGTTTTGCCTCTACTGGAGGGGACGGCATGATAACACACAACGTTGCTGAGCAAGACTCACTGGGCTTCTAACTCTAGTTATGAGCCACCTCATATTTTGATGTGCCGGACTGAAAGCGTCGAATAACGGAATTCGGAAACTGAACTGATAATAATGAACAGTGACTGCTGACACTTACTTAATCACTCGATCTTTATTTTTTTCCTCTATTTCATAATATAGATGACCAGTGTGACACTCTTTGAAGTAAATTAGCTACACATTAGTGACTCAAACTGTATAATAAACATCATTACTTTCATTCAGCAATTAATAATGCTTATTTTGCCACTTCACCAAGTCATCCCTCTATGATATGCACTGTTGGATTACTGTGGTGTAATTCTTGGATGATATGGCTATTTAGACTCTGGACAAGGGTTCAAAGTCGAAAAGTGCGTATTCTAGGGTTCGAATTCACCGGAAGCGAGGTAGTGTATCTATAGCCAATGTCTATCATGATCTATTATACGAATGCGTAGTAGGTGGGCTTTAATGAAAACCTGAGAATACTGGGGTAAAACCTAACTGTTCTAACTTGTGGAAGAACCAGTTGTGTGTACGCCGAAAGATGTCATCTAAATTAGTCACCATTCCCAAATTCCTCTGGTGCTCCCGGTCCCTAATATACCTGTAACTTGCTAATCGGCTATTTGCGCTTCACCTCCGCAGTTATTAGCACCTGTCGGGAAGGGCCGCAGAACTTTCTAAGGGGAGTGACAGATTCAGTGCGTGCATATTTTGGCGCCACAACCCGCACTAGTTGGCGCTGGATTTATAACACACTTGTGAGTATGCTTATGACAATGTAGGGCCTACTGGTTGTTTTGCACGCTGTCTATACCTGTTTTCATTTTGTTACACTGCAAAAAGTCGGGTGTTAAGAAAGAAAAAAAAAAACACCGAGTTGGGTGTTAAATTTCCCGTGCTCATTCGTGGTGTCAAAATATAATCAACACCTCTGGGTGTCGCTTCAAAACACGAAACTTTTTTTTTTTTTGGGTCAGGTAATTAACATCGAGTTTATTAGTCACTGGTTTTTTTGTTGATTTTGAACGTCAGCAAGACTTGATTTAAAAAAAAAAAGAGGTTGTGAACACATTTACACCACAGTAACACCACTTAGTGTGGCCAGTTCTATTGACACTTGGCGAGTGTTATACCATTGACATTAAGACTAGCAATATCAAATTAACACCTATGTAGTGTCATTGTTGAATTAACACCAGCGCAGTGTCAAAAAATATCACAACCTATACAGTGTTAAACCAACACGACGAAGTGCCAGGTGAAACACTTTTCAACATCATCACAGCATGCTTTGCATAATGTACACATTTTGCTGTGGTCTATTTGGTGTGGTGTGCATAGTGTGACACCTATAGTGTTAAATCTATTCTAACACCGATCTTTTTGCAGTGTAAGTGGGCCTTCGCGTGAGGGCAATGTTATTTTTCCCCACAAAATGAGTAAGATTAATGATTTGTTGCTGCGGCAGGCTCTTGGCAACAAGAAAATTCTACCTTGATTATAATTATCATTATTTTTTTCACGAGTCTGACATGAGTGCATTTTCTCAAAGTTGGAGTGATGAGCTAAATACTATCTCTACAATGTCCACAGAATCTATGACCATTACAACGTGTTATGTTAACCCTGTCCCATCATCCGAGTTTTACCTGTTAAAGACATAATTACCATTTACTGATGTATTTTAGCGCATTAGTGCTTTAGTGCCAAAAAATAGTTCTAAAATGTGAGCAAGGGATAGAAACAACTAATGTCAACATCTGAATTAGTTTAATGAATATTAAGTATTGTTGAATATACAAAATGTGAACAATTGTTATAATAAAGATGTTTATACGGTTTATTGAGAAAAAATAATAATATCTCCCTTAGATTTTATTGCATAATTCTTATATGGTGTGATGTTTTGTGATACAATTGACGTACACATATGCATCAAAATGTGATATCTTGATATCTTGAACATTTTTTTTTCATCACTGCTCCCGAAGGTAAACATGACCTTTAACTTTTTTCTTTCTTTAGGAGGTCAAAATGTGCTCTGTGGAACTTTCATCTTGTGTATCATGAGATATTTTTTTAAACAATATTATTCAAAATCACAAGGATTTTAGCATGGTGACACCACATAACTGGAAATGAGACTGAAGACCAGAAAATCGGTTTAATTCTAATTTCATGATCGTCAAAATTATGATTATGGAGTCTGATTATGAGCATGTAAAAAATTCTAATGATCCTTGAAACAAATATCTTTGCTTTTAAATTCTAAGTAGCATTTTTCTTTGGAACTGACATATTTCTATTAGGAGAATAATCTAACGGAGAGAGAGAGAAAAAAGAGATTACAATTGAAGTTCTTGTTTGCATTTTCTTTTTTACTTCTGGTGATATTAAATCTTGTTTTCCTCGCTCCCCCCCCCCCACAAAAACCTTTTTTTCTTCAGCTTACGGTGACCTAATGAATGTCCATAATGGCTCTTACATCTCGACACCTCCTGGACCTTAAGTCTTGCTGCTTTATGCTGCTCCAATTGGCAGTGTTTGCGCATGGCTCCGGGCTGTCAGCCTGTCCCAAAGTCTGCAAGTGCTACGCATTGCGCACGGTTGATCCGTGGGTACGCGTTGACTGCCGGCGGGCTCACTTGGACAAACTTCCGTCATTGGGACCCAAAGTCACGGTTTTATATTGTGTAGAGACACGGGTTGATCGCCTGCTGCGAGAAACATTCATTAACGCTTCTGAACTGGTCTACATGTCAGTTGTCAACAACCCAATTGTGCATATTGAGGACGGATTTTGGAGTGGTTTGCAAAAGCTCACTCAACTAGACCTTGTAAATGCTGTCCTGACAGACGGTCAGGTCGCTTTGCTACGTGATTCGACGTCGGTTCGTATACTTCGTCTGAGCAGCAACCTCATAACGGAGATAACCAAAGAGCACTTTGAAGGTATGCCCTTCTTGGAAGACCTCATACTTGACAACAACCGCATCCGTCGATTTGCATTTTCTCATGACTCTGTGAAATTGGTGAATCTCAGCGGAAATCTCATGTCAGAGGTCCAAGAGGACTCTTTTTCTGAGATGAGGATGTTAGAAATTCTAGATCTATCGAAAAATCGACTGACTCATGTCAGCAGAATCATATCCCCAACTCTAAAGACACTCATTTTGTGTGGTAACCAACTTGGTTACATTGACAGTCTAATCTGGCTGCGCTGCCCACAGATACTTTCAGTAAATATCAGTGATAATCGGCTGGAAGACTTTAGTAATCTTTCCAGGTTGTTGCATCTCGAGAATTTCAACGCAAACGCCAATATGGTAAGTGGGCATCGCCAACTTTACCGGACTGGGTAGGCTCAAAAGTTTGGATCTCGCGTACAGCCGAATCAAGTCTATCATAGATGTCCCCTTCTTTCCCAGTCTGCGTAGTCTTAACCTGAATAATAACGAGATAAATGAGCTGCCAAACAACCTGTTTACTAACACGCCCAACTTGCGGTATCTACGTCTCTCAAACAACGCCCTGATAAGAATTGACGGAGTTTTAAATGGGCCGTTGCTGAACGCGCTCTACTTGACGAACAATTCCATAAATTACGTGGACCCTCTCGCGTTTTCAGCGGCAGCGTCATTGATGGTGCTCGATGTTGGACGAAATAACTTACAGGATCTTCAGGCCTTCTCTAACTTGCCCATGCTTTATTCACTCAATATCACCGACAATGAAGTCTCCTCACTCAACATTCCCGCTCTGCAGAATTGTCCCCGTCTCACAAATCTCGATATGTCTCGAAACGAATTCGAATCTTTGCCCGTATTTCCAACTATCTATGATCTCACCCAGCTCGTCCTCGACTCAAACCCAATCCGTAGTGTCGAGTGGGAAAACCTGGGCAATCTAGTTCGGCTCAGGCTGCTGTCTTTGATGAACACAGAAATTGCTCATATCCCTCGACTGACAAGTCCTACGACACTAAACGAACTGTATCTGCAGAGTAATGCAGCCATGACGATTCAAACAAATCCGTTTTCTTCTCTCCGGAGCCTTCGAGAGTTACGCATCGACGGATTTAGCCCTCCGTCATTTTCCGCTATTGGCACACCGTTTGTTTTAAACACACTTACGTTGCGTTTCGGAAATCTGACGCAGATTACAGAAGATGTTTTTCTCTTATCTGTAACACATATCGACATCTCTCATAATAAGATATCATATTTTACTATTAATTCCGTGTCCATGTCAAAGCTAAAGTATCTGAATGCCGAAGACAATAGGATTTCAAACATTTCTTTTATGCGATATTTGCCTACTGTCGAAACCGTAAATCTCAGAAATAATAGAATCCAAAGCATTTCAATCAATACGTTTCAAGGATGCACTGGTTTACATACGCTCGATCTATCTCTCAATCCTGTTGAATTTGTACCCGCCACTACTTTTCATGACTGCCAAAATTTGCGAAATCTATATATTTCGAATACGGCGTTAGCCAACTTTTTGCCGGCGTTGCAAACTGTAGAGATAAGTAATGATAGGAGAGTAACTAGACTTAGAGACCTCCACCTCGACGGAAATGGAATCACTTATATCAATTCTTCACTTATCCCTCATTTCTCAACTCTGACGACACTGAACCTTGCCAACAATCCTCTTCAGTTTATAAGTGCGGATTTGGGACTCTGTATGCCGATATTGTCATCTCTAAACTTATCAAACACAATTCTTCAAGATGGTCCCGCTGGGATTCTGCAACACCAACCTTTTCTGAGGTATATCTTTCTCAATAATATCACTGCATTACAAAGAGCTGATGGCATTGTCGATCTTGGACTGCCTCGTGAGATAGATATCGAACGGCTTGAACTGAAGAACAATCTGCTCTCAACCTTGCCGAATCTTACCGGCACGTTTGTCGTAGAGCTTGTCGTTTCTCACAATAATATTTCGAGTGATTTTTGGCAAACAGTGGACAATAACAGTGACATCCTGTTTCTTGACGTGAGCTATAATAACATAGATGCATTAGAAAGGCAAAGCTTTCAGATGTTTCCACTCTTAACAAGTCTTAACGTGACGGGAAATAGACTAAAACGGGTTCAGGGAGATGGCGTGAAGACAACCCCGCTGCTGCGGTCTCTTGACTTCACGCACAACTTGCTCCACCACGTGCCGCAATCGCTCTTGACTGATGCTCACCACCAGGCAAGAATCAATGTTTCAGACAATCCGTTAGAGTGCGACTGTCGTGCAAGATCCTTCTCTAGACGATTGAGGGATAACTTTCTTCTCTACGGCGACACAGGTCCAGAATCCGGGGTCATCTGCGCACAGCCAGATAGGCTATCGGGCAAGCGCTTGGCTGAGGTTGCTGAAGAAAAAATGCAATGCGTTCCCACCCAGGACCCGGCCAAATCGCAGCGGGTCGGAGCTGAAGGCGATACGGTGAGACTTGAGTGTCCCGTCAATGATCCGACAGGAGTAATGGTATCCTGGACCATGCCTAACAGCGTTCCGCACATCATAAATGCTACTCATGAGGGCATGACTGCTTTCATTGGCGGTGATTTTATCATAACCAACATGAGTTCTGATTACGTGGGAACCTACCACTGCAACGTTACAAACCTCATGGGTTGGGCTGTTTTGAACATTAGTCTTCAGCTGACGTGCCCAGCTCCAATGTCCAAAAAAATCTGGCTAATTAGCGGAACTGCAGATGATGTTAACGACAGCATTTGGAAAAATATTTCAAAAGAAATGATCGTGTCAAATTCTCCTCCTACATTCAAGCCAGGCTATATGTTGGTGGCAAACTGTTTCTGCGCCACTTTGTCTCTCTCCTTGACAACCAAATCTTGATCTGGAGATTGCTTTTCTCTTCGTGTAATCATACGTTCATTCGATAAAACGCTCGTGTGTTTTTTTTTTTTTGTAATTTGTAGTGATACATTAATCAATTTTTTTTTTGTAATGTATCTATGCCCAATAACAAATAAGCCACGTTTTAATGGTTTGTTTCCTTTTTTAGATTGTAATTTTCTTCTGTATTGAAGCGTATTATTAGTCAGGATGAAAAAATATCCTTTGTTCTTCATGTATATTTTGCACGTTTTCACACACACACACACACAAAAAAAAAAAAAACAATTTGCTGTATCCATAAATGATTTGTGAAATTGGCAACACATACATTTTAAAGTTCTCTTTTCTCTGTCCGATTGACTTGTTTATATACATATATTTCTTATTGATTTTGGATAAGTTTCATGAATCTATAGCCAGTTGCGTCTATTCTTGCTCCAACGTGAAATTTGCAGTTAGATTCGGAGTTGGTTATTTTATGATTATAAGACAATAATTTCTTTGGGAAAATTACCCCAGGACTTAATGGTTAAGTCTATACAAAGTCCAAAGTCTCAAAAAGATCATCCTCTTAATCCAACCAATCGGATAAACAAAATGTATGTAAACATTGCGAAAAGTTTGATCACAAAATGGGACAAGCCCAATCTTTGAATTATGCAAGTCAATCATCCAGTTGGAAAAAAAAAAAATTAAATTTCAATTAAGCACAGTATAAATCAATGGATACAAGTTGAATACTTTGATTTCCACCCATTTTTTTCAATCATGTTCAATGTAGACATTGGACCTTTGAATGTTATATTATGTGATGTTATTCTTGTATGTGTGTATCAGACGTACATCATAATCATGTGTGTTGGTCAACATGTATCTATTTGAATATTTCGATCTGTCTTCAATGTTTATGACACAGAATCTCCCTGAATTCTGTTAAAACGAACGCAACAATCGAGGAATTGACTGTCCTGAATTTTCCAAATACTGAAACTAATTTTTGAACAGAAAATTATATCTATGATACTTGTCTCAGATTTTGAATTTTCAGACTTATATCGCTAGAATAAATACTGCAGCTAAAACAGTATTTCCAAGTATTATCCTATGCAAAAGATCTAAGAAGTTATTGACCATTGATGATATTGATAAGTACTGGTGAATGGAATTTTAGTGTGAATGGTGTGAAGTATATTCAACACGCCTTTCTACTTTTACTTGTTATGTAGAAAACAATGAAAGAGTTGTGAGATGAAGGCATCGCCTGCTCATCTAATCTAGTTACAAACAACATTACAGTATCTTATTTAATTGCATGAAAGCATTGAAACTTTGAAAACTTTCTTATTAATGTCCATTTCTTACATTGTGCATTATTATCATCACTTTGATTTTATATGTTCGCTTTTGCTCTTTTAACAAGGGTAGTTTAGATCTGGCAGATCATTGCACTATACCCTTACATGAAAATAATGGCAGCTCAATGTCGCAATGGAAAATCAGCCGTTGTCGCATAGTAACCTATCTTAGTGTCTGTTCGCGACTAACCAGAATTCGACATTAACTTCCAAAGATAATTCTGCACTCCTCTTTCTCATCCATATGGTACCACTACCACTTACACCTTGCATGTAATCTGTGAATGTAGGAGTGATATAGAAAAGTAGGAATGGATCAAGAAATTAAGGGAGGGAGGAATTGGTGTTCATCATCCGCCCATTTACTAGAATTAGCATATAGTATAGCATTATTGCTACTTAATATCACTCTCAATTGACTTAAATTGCATTTCTATTTATTGGTGTAAATACCTGTAGATATTCCTGTAGAAAATGTGTACACGAAGAAGGGTAAACTCATGCATACTGAATGTCTGGCACTTTCTACGTTTGCATCTATGAACATTTAATATTCTGTAGCTTTGTGTAATACAGTTGTATAACTATCGGATTGAATGATCAATAGCTTTATAGTCTTGTCTTACAGCATTTATAGTCCACATTATACTCACATAGTCAAAGCCATCAATGCTTCAGATCAGTATACATCAACTTCAAACGTTTCAAGAAAAGTATGTGATGATTATGATTAAAGGTTAGCCCTTTGTTAAATAAAAGGAAAATCCCCAAACTGCAAGCATTTTTTTTCAGTCAGCGTCGTTTTGAAGTGTGAATGATGATCGCAATCCTCGTATATCATTCTATCGTTTGGGACAATGTGTGGTTTAGTCATGTACAAATGCTTTAGTCTTAGTTTATATCTTATAATGGTTAAGAAAAAATTCCGTCACGTCCAAGTCGTCCTATCGGCTAGATTTCTCATTCTTCATGATTTTAATTTAATCTGGCAGTGCCGAAAATTAGAAAGTACAAACATATCAGTGTGACAGAGTACCAATCCCCAAAACAATAAAGAAATCATTTGAACGCATGGACATCGGACGTACATTAACCGTTCATATTTCAGTGTGATTTGCACATTGTTGTGGCTGCTTAAACATAGTAATGATCTGGTCAATACTTCCACACTTACGTAACATGGTAATTTGTGTGTTTTGTGTTTATGTATACATGTACAATGGTAGTTTAGGTATGGCCCTGACTTATGCCATTTAATGCCCCTCGGCGCGTAAGTATATGCCGACGCATGCAAACTTTCATGCAAAAACAGATAATTAGGATGATTATTATGTTGAAGTGGTATTTCAAATTTCAGATCAATCAAGGCCCTCGTATAGATATTTCACCATAATCACCGTGGCTCATTGGGAAAATGATGGATGATATATCACCTAGTTGCTTTTTTATGTGTTGTAGTTTTAAGCTTCTCCTCAGCTCCCCATTGGTCACGAATATTGTTTCATACACACAATGTCATATCGATGTACATTTAGGTCTACATAATTATGTATGTATATATTACATTGTATATATAAGCATATGTGTGTGTGTTCGTGAGTGTATATATATATATATATATATGTATTTATATATGTATGTATATATATATCTCATATACATATTATATGCATATTATATACATTTATGTATTTGTAAATGAAAAACAGCTACATTTTCATTTTAGGTATGTGTACTGGAACACTTGTCTGTATTTGATCAACAATGTTTAAAATAACATTTACATATTCATGTGGATTAACACCACTTGGCATGTTCAACACAGTGGCAAACAACATTCACAAGTACATGTATTAGATATTTATTTTTGTTGAATCCAACAGCAATGTAAAAAAAAATAATAGCAATTATACTAATCATGGTTTAGTGAAAGATACCGTACTTGCTACTACAAATTCAAATTAAATGAAAGGAGAAGTCCACTGATTCTCCTTCATTCAATGGCTCACTGAAACATCGCGATAGTTTCTAGAACTCGGGGGACAAGAACTCTGAAACATAATGACAAATAACTACTACACAAACACACACCAATAAACAGGTAAAGACGCTTATAATGCTTGAAAACGGCGAGAAATACATGAAAGATTGACGATTTTTGTTAAAAGGAGGATTTTGCCACAACTCTTATAGTCCTTGACATGTTTTTAACAAACCTTCGAACCGAGGCGCCATCACCTCCTCCCCGTTAGCCGTGTGACACAATGTCCCATGAATATTGACGTATCAACGTGAAACCTACAAACGATTTTAACTTGGGTGAGTTGAATTGAGTGTTTTCTAGTGACACATGCTTATTTTTAGGGGACCTAAGTAACACAAGCTGTGCTTTTAATCTACCCCCTCTGTTTTTGTTCTTATGACTACTTCCTTTCACCATTTGAAGCAAAAATATACTTTGTCAGAGTATACGTTTCGATTATTTTAAACGTCATGTTATTATACAGTAATATAATCACTGTCACTCGGTTATGTTTGCTTCTTTGCTCCTGTGAGCACAAAGTGGAAATAAATTTAAGTCTAATCAAATCAATGCCAACTTCCTTGGCTTCATTCCCTGTTGTAATATATGTCTCATAAACTTCAAACGTTTTACGGTAGTATATACAGAGGAGTGTTGCGGCTCACTAAGGTCATGTATGTTGATGAACAACAACAGACATTGCAACTTGAGGGCATGAGTTTGATACTTCTTCTTTATTTCTTTTATTCTTAGTAATAAACTACTGATCTTCTACTGTCTCATAAGAAATGTAGCAGCTAACAACAGACCAGCAAGCAACCCGGAGTTCACAGAGTTCCATGGTGCACCTATATTTGAGAAACAATAAATCACAACATTATGAATATATAATACATACATACATATATACATACATACATATCGGCCTATGCAAAATTCTATGAAGGCTCCCTTTGAAAAGACGTTATAAAAGACAATCAGACCCGTATCTGAAGTTTGTAGAAGACTTTGTCTAAACTTGAAAAAAAACACACACACTCATGAATCAACGCTGCACATTGCCACTGGTCCGATGGGTCCAGGACCAGTAAAAATCATTGTCGGACCTGTAACTTTTCCACGAATGGACCGGGTAAAAATGGAAAAAGAAAACTGGGTACATTGTACATGGGGAAAAAAAAACTGGGTACATTGTAACCATTTTCTCTCTCTCTTTTTTCGTTCTTTAAAACAACAACAACAACAACAACAACATTGTACCTACTGGTCCGATCGACAGGTTGGACCAGTAACAAGAAAAAAATGGTGAGTGTGCAGCCTTGCATAAATCATTAAATGCACTTTAGACTTCAAGAATCTAAGCAGTACTACAAACGGAGAACATATTATTTTGACGGTTAAACTATGGACCAGGAAAAACACAAGCGTAGATATTATGCTATATATTTTGATAGATGCTTCAGTCCTAAATTAGTATCGTTGAGGTATTCATTATATTATTATTCCCTTCTTCCGACGTTACTTATAAAGCAAAATTCTTTCACATGCCCATGCCTTAGAAGCCTTCACCCATAACATGCCCAAGTTTTGAGGTTGTCTCGGATAACCCTTCTAAAGGAAGCAAATGTGAACGCCTTAAAGTTTGAAAGTATTTTGCACTTATAAAGGAATATTCATGACTTTTGCCAACATTAACCAACAAAAACAAAGTATCTTTTAGAAAGTTTGACATCCCAGCGTCATGACGAGGGCGTTTTTTACAGCGTCTACAGAGCCGCACATGAGGAGCTATACGTCAAAGTAACAATTTCAGCTCGAACTGATCCGTATTTTATTCATTTCTTCTGTATTTAGCTCAGAGAAGGCAAATAATAATAATAATAATAACTAGACTTGGAATTTGTCAAGACTGACAAATTAGGTGATCCGATTTTTTTTAATCAATGATTCGAGTCCTGATCGCAATAGGCATGACCATATAGGTTTCATCTGTGTTTAGAGACATTGGACGTGTGATATTTGGATTCTCATTTAGAAAAGAGAGTTAGGTCTGCTATCTCTGTTACCAAATTCGGTATACACTATAAAGAAGATACAGAATGAAGTATATTTGACCATTGACCCAACTTTGCACAGCCAAGATGGCATCTGACCAAAAAGTGGTTATTTTGTGAAATGATTCTTGTAACATGGCCTTTGCGTGTGTAAAATATGGGAAAGATAGGACATGTATTCACCAAGATACAGGTTAAAACATTTATGACCTTTGACCCTAATTTACATACCCAAGATGGTGTCTGATCAAGTAGTTGTTATTTTATGAAATAATGTACGTGACATAAACTAAACATGTGCCAAATATGGGGATGATAGGGGCTGTTTTTCTTGAGTTATTGCAAAGAAAGTTGCAGAGAGAAAGAAATATCTCAATACATCGAATATAAGTTTGATGTCAACCAAGTTTTTACGTGATCTCGGCATCGTATGAAAAAATGAAGAATCACTGATGATAGCCCAAAGTCTCAGCTACATCATATTAAAATCTGGGAGAAATTTACAGAAGAGTAAGTGAGGTAGTGCTCGATAAAGAAAGTCATGTCAATTTTCATTTCCAGAAAAATTCCCTCCCATAGAGATAACACGTAAACTGGTTAAATTTGACAAGGTTACATTATATCCATTTTCACGTGGTGAAGACATCATCCGATTAAAACTTTGATTAACAAAACTTAAAGAGTATTACATTGGCTACAACATACTAACATCTGGAAGAAATTCACCGAAGGGTAATTGAGCTAGTCGTCGATAAAGACAATCATGTCAATTTTCACATCTAGAAAAATTCCCTCCCATAGAGATAACACGTCATAATAAAGATAAAGAAAGAAGTACATATGACCTTTGACCCTACTTTGCACAGACAAGATGGCGTCTGAGCAAAAAGTGGTTATTTTGTGAAATGATTCTTGTAACATGGTCTTTACGTATGCAAAATATGGGAAAGATAAGACATGTATTAACCAAGATACAGGATGAAACATTTTTGACCTTTGACCCTAATTTACATACCCAAGAAGGTGCCCGATCAAGTAGTTGTTATTTTATGAAATAATGTACGTGACATAAACTAAACATGTGCAAAATATTGGGCTGATAGAGCTTGTTTTTCTTGAGTTATTGCAAAGAAAGTTGCAGAAAGAAAGGAATATGAAAATACATGGAAGATAAGCTTTAATTTCAACCAAGTTTTTGGGCATGATGCCGACTCCGTATGAAAAAACGAAGCGCACATTAACGATAGCCCAAAGTCTCAGCTACAACATACTAAAATATGGGAGAAATTCACCGAAGCATAAGTGAGCTAGTGCTCGATAAAGATAGTCATGTCAGTTTTCATTTCCAGAAAAACTGCACTCCCATAGAGATAACACGTAAACTGGTCAAATTTGACAAGATTACTTTAAATCCATTTTTACGAGGTGATGCCGTCATCCAATCAAATTGTTGTTATTATATATCTGAAAGACCATTTAATAAGCTACAACATATTGAAATTTGGACGTAAATCAATTAAAGAAAAAGTGAGATATGCTTGAATGAACTTGAAATTTGATGACGTCATTTTGAAAATTTACTTTTTTAACTTTATTAAGAAATTTGATATCTTTGAATGACTTTTTCAGTATCGCCAACCCATAAACTGACATGTACAACTCATCAGCTTTCAGAATATGTAAAGAAAATGGGGGGTCACCGTCCATCCTGACGAGTAAAATCGGATTTAAAATTGGCGGTTTTGGGGCATTGTTGTACTGTATATCGCCATTGACGCGCGCGCGGAATTTCAACTTTGACAGTCCCGTATGACGTCATATTGAGTCGGATTGACTTGAAACTTGCTAGAAATATTCCTTGACTTTTCAGACATCCGATAAATGTAAAAAATCGGGAAATTTCTGTTGCATATGAGCTGTACGTGCGTATATGTGCGCGCGCGTACGCGTCCGTCCAATTTTTTCAATTTTTCAAAAAATGCTCCAAATGGTCTGAAACGTATGCAAAAAAAATTTGAGCTTGATTGGAGCATACAAATATTTCAACGCGCGCGTACGCGCACGTCTTTACGATGCGAGGAATTCTGAAAATATGGGTAGAATTCCCTTGAATTGAAATTTATGTGACGTAAATTTCATTGAGAAATTCCACTCCATTAATGAGATATGATTGAAAATGTGTTTTCATATAATGACGTCATAGTGACGTCACGGTCGACTGATCACTACGATTTTACTTGACATGTCGTCTTTGGGACATGATACACATATGGTATAAGTTTGACATTCATAGGCAATGCACTTTCTGAGCTTATCTCTACACAACTTTTGCGGAGAAATAAAGAAGAAGAAGAAGAAGAAGAAGAAGAACTAGAGATTGTAATTTGTCATCACTGACAAATTAAGGTGATCCGATTTTTTTTTATCAATGATTCGAGTCCTGATCGCAATAGGCATGACCATACAAGTTTCATCTGTGTTTAGAGACATTGGCCGTGTGATGTTCGCATTCTCATTTAGAAAAGGGAGTCATATCTGCCATCTTTGGTACCAAATTCTGTATACACTGAATAACGAATATACAGCAATGAATACATATGACCTTTGACCCACCTTTGCACTCCCAAGATTGCATCTGATGAAATAGTGGTTATTTTGTGAAATGATTCTCGCGACATCGTCTATACGTGTGAAAAATATGGGAAAGATAGGACAGGTATTCACTAAGATACAAGATGAAACATTTATGACCTTTGACCCTAATTTACATACCCAAGATGTTGTCCGATCTAGTAGTTATTTTATGAAATAATGTACGAGACATGAACTAAACATGTGCAAAATATGGGGGTGATAGGGCGTGTTTTTCTTGAGTTATTGCAAAGAAAGTTGCAGAAAGAAAGAAATATCTCAATACATAGAAGATAAGCTTTAATTTCAACCAATTTTTTATCGTAATCCCGACATCGTATGAAAAAACGAAGGAAACAAAACGATAGCGCAAAGTCTCAGCTACAACATATTAAAATCTGGGAGAAATTCACCGAAGGGTAAGTGAGCTAGTGCTCGATAAAGACAATCATGTCAATTTTCACATTAAAGAAAATTCCCTCCCATAGAGATAACACGTCATAACGAAGATACAAAAAGAAGTACATATGACCTTTGACCTCAATTTGCACAGACAAGATGGCATCTGAGTAAAAAGTGATTATTTTGTGAAATGATCCTTGTAACATGGTCTTTGCGTGTGCAAAATATGGGAAAGATAGGACATGTATTCACTAAGATACAGGGTGAAACACTTATGACCTTTGACCCTAATTTACATACCCAAGATGGTGTCTGATCAAGTAGTTGTTATTTTATGAAATAATTCACGTGACATGAACTAATCATGTGCAAAATATAGAAGTGATAGAGGCCGTTTTTCTTGAGTTATTGCAAAGAAAGTTGCAGAAAGAAAGAAATATCTCAATACATCGAAGATAAGCCTGAATTTCAACCCAATTTTTTGACGTGATTCTGACATCGTATGAAAAAACAAAGGGCACACTTACGGTAGCGTTAAGTCTCAGCTACAACATATCAAAATCTGGGAGAAATTTACCGAAGCTTAAGTGAGCTAGTGCTCGATAAGGATAGTCATGTCAATTTTCATTTCCAGAAAAACTGCACACCCATAGATATAACACGTAAACTGGTCAAATTTGACAAAATTACTTTTAATCCATTTTTACGAGGTGACACCGTTATCCAATCAAAATATTGTAATTTTATGTTTGAAAGAACATTAGATAAGATACATCATACTGAAATCTGGGTGAAAATTGACAAAGGACTAGTGAGATACGCTCGAATGAACTTGAAATTTGATGACGTCATTTTGAAAATTTACTTTTTTTACTTTATTAAGAAATTTGATATCTTTTAATCATTTTGTCAGCATTGCCACCCAATGAAATGACATGTACAACTCATCAGCTTTCAAAATATGTACAGAAAATGGGGGGTCACCGTCCATCCTGACGAGTAAAATCGGATTTAAAATTGGCAGTTTTTTGGCATAGTTGTACTGTATATCGCCATTGACGCGCGCGCGGAATTTCAACTTTCACGGGCCCGTATGACGTCATATTGATTCGGATTGACTTGAAATTTGGTAGAAATATTCCTTGACATTTCAGGCAGCCGATAAGTGTGAAAAAACGGGAAATTTCTATTGCATATGAGCTGTGCGTGCGTATATGAGCGCGCGCGTACGCGTCCGTCCAATTTTTTCAATTTTTCAAAAAATGCTCCAAATGGTCTGAAACGTGTGCAAAAAAAATTTGAGCTCGATTTGAGCATACAAATATTTCAACGCGCGCGTACGCGCACGTTTTAAGATATAGATGAATTTTGAGAATATGAGTAGAATGCGCTTGACCTGAAATATATGTGACGTAAATTTCATTGAAAAACTCCATTCCATTAATGAGATATGATTGAGAATGTGTTTTCATATAATGACGTCATAGTGACGTCACGGTCGACTGATCACCATGATTTTAGTTCGATTACCGTCTTTGCGACACGATACATATATGGTATAAGTTTGACATTGATAGGCAATGCACTTTCTGAGCTAACCTCTGCACAACTTTTGAGGAGAAATAAAGAAAGAACTAGAGATTGTAATTTGTCATCACTGACAAATTAAGGTGATCCGATTTTTTTTATCAATGATTCGAGTCCTGATACTGCAAAGTCTCAGCTACAACATATCAAAATCTGAGAGAAATTCACCGAAGCATAAGTAAGATAGTGCTCGATAAAGAGAGTCATGTCAATTTTCACATCTAAAAAATTCCCTCCCATAGAGATAACACGTCATAGCGAACATAGAAAAAGAAGTACATATGACCTTTGACCCCACTTTGCACAGACAAGATGGCATCTGAGCAAAAAGTGGTTATTTTATGAAATGATCCCTGTAACATGGATTTTACGTGTGCAAAATATGGGAAAGATAGGTCATGTATTCACCAAGATACAGGATGAAACATTTATGACCTTTGACCCTAATTTACATACCCAAGATGGCGTCTGATCAAGTAGTTGTTATTTTATGAAATAATGTTCGTGACATGAACTAAACATGTGCAAAATATGGTGGTGATAGGGTATGTTTTTCTTGAGTTATTGCACATAAAGTTGCAAAAAGAAAGGAATATCTCAATACATCGAAGATAAACTTTAATTTCAACCAAGTTTTTTCACGTGATCCCGACAACGTATGAAAAAACAAAGGGCACACTTACGATAGCCCTACGTCTCAGCTACAACATATTAAAACCTTAGAGAAATTCACTAAAGCATAAGTGAGCTAGTGCTCGATAAAGATAGTCATGTCAATTTTCATTTCCATAAAAATTGCACTCCCATAGAGATTACACGTAAACTGGTCAAATTTGACAAGGTTACCTTCAATCCATTTTTTCGAGGTGATGTCGTCATCTAATGAAAATTGTGTATTTAATTTATGAAAGAGCATTTCATAAGCTACAACATATTGAAATTTGGGTGAAAATTGGCAAAGGATAAGTGAGATACGCTCGAGTAAACTTGAAATTTGATGACGTCATTTTGAAAATTTACTTTTTTTACTTTATTAAGAAATTTGATATCTTTTAATCATTTTTTCAGCATCGCCAACCCATGAAATGACATATACAACTCATCAGCTTTCAGAATATGTAAAGGAAATGGGGGGTCACCGTCCATCCTGACGAGTAAAATCGGATTTAAGATTTGCGGTTTTTTGGCATAGTTGCACTGTCTATCGCCATTGACGCGCGCGCGGAATTTCAACTTTGACGGGCCCGTATGACGTCATATT
The DNA here is from genome assembly GCF_040938485.1 of Diadema antillarum. NCBI lineage: Eukaryota > Metazoa > Echinodermata > Echinoidea > Diadematoida > Diadematidae > Diadema > Diadema antillarum. The sequence continues at coordinate 90,719 of NW_027271079.1, forward strand.
GAGTCGGATTGACTTGAAACTTGGTAGAAATATTCCTTCACATTTCAGACATCTGATCACAGTGAAAAAAATGGGAAATTTCTATTGCATATGAGCTGTGCGTGCGTATATGCGCGCGCGCGTACGCGTCCGTCCGATTTTTTCATTTTTTCAAAAAATGCTCTAAATGGTCTGAAACGTGTGCAAAAAAATTTTGGGCTTGATTGGAGCATACAAATATTTCAACGCGCGCGTACGCGCACGTTTTAAGAGAAAATATAAATTTTGACAATATGAATAGAATTCGCTTGACTTGAAATATATGTGACGTAAATTTCATTTAAAAATTCCATCCCATTAATGAGATATGATTGAGAATGTGTTTTCATATAATGACGTCATAGTGACGTCACGGTCAACTGATCACAATGATTTTACTTGATCAGTCGTCTTTGGGACACGATACATACATGGTATAAGTTTGAACTTGATAGGCATAGCACTTTCTGAGCTAACCTCTGCACAACTTTTGAGGAGAAATAAAGAAAGAAACAAAGAAAGAAGAACTAGAGATTGTAATTTGTCATCACTGACAAATTAAGGTGATCCGATTTTTTTTTTTTTTTTATCAATGATTCGAGTCCTGATCGCAATAGGCATGACCATACAAGTTTCATCTGTGTTTAGAGACATTGGCCGTGTGATGTTTGCATTCTCATTTAGAAAAGGGAGTCATATCTGCCATCTTTGGTACCAAATTCTGTATACACTGAATAACGAAGATACAGCAATGAATACATATGACCTTTGACCCACCTTTGCACTCCCAAGATTGCATCTGATGAAATAGTGGTTATTTTGTGAAATGATTCTCGCGACATCGTCTATACGTGTGGAAAATATGGGAAAGATAGGACAGGTATTCACTAAGATACAAGATGAAACATTTATGACCTTTGACCCTAATTTACATACCCAAGATGTTGTCTGATCTAGTAGTTGTTATTTTATGAAATAATGTACGAGACATGAACTAAACATGTGCAAAATATGGGGGTGATAAGGCGTGTTTTTCTTGAGTTATTGCAAAGAGAGTTGCAGAAAGAAAGAAATATCTCAATACATAGAAGATAAGCTTTAATTTCAACCAATTTTTTATCGTAATCCCGACATCGTATGAAAACAACAAAGGAAAATAAAACGATAGCGCAAAGTCTCAGCTACAACATATTAAAATCTGGGAGAAATTCACCGAAGGGTAAGTGAGCTAGTGCTCGATAAAGACAATCATGTCAATTTTCACATTAAAGAAAATTCCCTCCCATAGAGATAACACGTCATAACGAAGATACAAAAAGAAGTACATATGACCTTTGACCTCAATTTGCAACGACAAGATGGCATCTGAGTAAAAAGTGGTTATTTTGTGAAATGATCCTTGTAACATGGTCTTTGCGTGTGCAAAATATGGGAAAGATAGGACAGGTATTCACTAAGATACAGGGTGAAACACTTATGACCTTTGACCCTACTTTACATACCCAAGATGGTGTCCGATCAAGTAGTTGTTATTTTATGAAATAATGTACGTGACATGAACTAAACATGTGCAAAATATAGAAGTGATAGAGGCCGTTTTTCTTGAGTTATTGCAAAGAAAGTTGCAGAAAGAAAGAAATATCTCAATACATCGAAGATAAGCCTGAATTTCAACCCAATTTTTTGACGTGATTCCGACATCGTATGAAAAAACAAAGGGCACACTTACGGTAGGGTAAAGTCTCAGCTACAACATATTAAAATCTGGGAGAAATTTACCGAAGCTTAAGTGAGCTAGTGCTCGATAAAGATAGTCATGTCAATTTTCATTTCCAGAAAAACTGCACTCCCATAGAGATAACACGTAAACTGGTCAAATTTGACAAGATTACTTTTAATCCATTTTTACGAGGTGATACCATTATCCAATCAAAATATTTTAAATTTATGTTTGAAAGAACATTTAATAAGCTACATCATACTGAAATCTGGGTGAAAATTGACAAAGGACTAGTGAGATACGCTCGATTGAACTTGAAATTTGATGACGTCATTTTGAAAATTTACTTTTTTTACTTTATTAAGAAATTTGATATCTTTTAATCATTTTGTCAGCATTGCCTACCCATGAAATGACATGTACAACTCATCAGCTTTCAATATATGTCAAGAAAATGGGGGGTCACCGTCCATCCTGACGAGTAAAATCGGATTTAAAATTGGCAGTTTTTTGGCATAGTTGCACTGTATATCGCCATTGACGCGCGCGCGGAATTTCAACTTTGACGGCCCCGTATGACGTCATATTGAGTCGGATTGACTTGAAACGTGGTATAAATATTCCTTGACATTTCAGACATGCGATCAAAGTGAAAAAACTGGAAATTTCAATTGCATATGAGCTGTGCGTGCGTATATGCGCGCGCGCGTACGCGTCCGTCCGATTTTTTCAATTTTTCAAAAAATGCTCCAAATGGTCTGAAACGTGTGCAAAAAAATTTTGAGCTCGATTGGAGCATACAAATATTTCAACGCGCGCGTACGCGCACGTTTTAAGAGAAAATATGAATTTTGAGAACATGAGTAGAATGCGCATAACTTTAAATATATGTGACGTAAATTTCATTGAAAAATTCTATTTCATTAATGAGATATGATTGAGAATGTGTTTTCATATAATGACGTCATAGTGACGTCACGGTCGACTGATCACAATGATACATTAGATTTGCCGTCTTTGGGACATGATGCATACATGATATAATTTTGAAATTGACAGGCAGCGGACTTTCTGAGCTAACCTCTGCACAACTTTTGAGGAGAAATAAAGAAGAAGACTAGAGATTGTAATTTGTCATCACTGACAAATTAAGGTGATCCGATTTTTTTTATCAATGATTCGAGTCCTGATCGCAATAGGCATGACCATGAAAGTTTCATCTGTGTTTAGAGACATTAGCCGTGTGATGTTTGGATTCTCATTTAGCAAAGGGACTCATATCTGCCATGTTTGGTACCAAATTTTGTATACACTATAACGAAGAAACAGCAACAAGTACATATAACCTTTGTCCCACCTTTACACTCCCAAGATGGCATCTGATGAAATAGTGGTTATTAGGTGATCCGAGTATCCTCTCGGATCACCTTCTGTATCTGTACGGATTCTTTCTTCTTCTTTATTTCTTTATTTCTCCGCAAAAGTTGTGCAGAGGTTAACTCTGAAAGTCCTCTGCCTATCAATATCAAACTCATACCATGTATGCATCATGTCCCAAAGACGACAAATCTAATGTATCATTGTGATCAGTCGACCGTGACGTTACTATGACGTCATTATATGAAAACACATTCTCAATCATATCTCATTAATGGAATGGAATTTTTCAATGAAATTTACGTCACATATATTTCAAGTTATGCGCATTCTACTCATGTTCTCAAAATTCATATGTTTTCTTAAAACGTGCGCGTACGCGCGCGTTGAAATATTTGTTTGCTCCAATCGAGCTCAAAAATTTTTTGCACACGTTTCAGACCATTTGGAGCATTTTTTGAAAAATTGAAAAAATCGGACGGACGCGTACGCGCGCGCGCATATACGCACGCACAGCTCATATGCAATATAAATTTCCCGTTTTTTCACACGGATCGGATGACTGAAATGTCAAGAAATATTTCTACCAAGTTTCAAGTTAATCCGACTCAATATGACGTCATACGGGCCCGTCAAAGTTGAAATTCCGCGCGCGCGTCAATGGCGATATACAGTGCAACTATGCCAAAAAAATGCCAATTTTAAATCCAATTTTACTCGTCAGGATGGACGGTGACCCCCCATTTTCTTTACATTTTTTGAAAGCTGATGAATTGTATATGTCATTTCATGGGGTGGCAATGCAGATAAAATGATTAAAAGATATCAAATGTCTTAATAAAGTAAAAAAAGTAAAATTTCAAAATGACGTCATCAAATATCAAGTTCATTCGAGCGTATCTCACTAGTCCTTTGTTAATTTTCACCCAGATTTCAAAATGTTGTAGCTTATTTAATGTTCTTTCAAACATAAAATTACAACATTTTGATTGGATAACGGTATCAACTCGTAAAAATGGATTGAAAGTAATCCTGTCAAATTTGACCAGTTTACGTGTTATCTCTATGGGAGTCCAGTTTTTCTGGAAATGAAAATTGACATGACTATCTTTATCGAGCGCTAGCTCACTTACCCTTCCTTAAATTTCTTCCAGATTTTGATATGTTGTAGCTGAGACTTTACGCTACCGTTAGTTACCCTTCATTTTTTCATAAGATGTCGGAATCACGTCAAAAATTTTGGTTGAAATTCAGGCTTATCTTCGATGTATTGAGATATTTCTTTCTTTCTGCAACTTTCTATGCAATAACTCAAGAAAAACGGCCTCTATCACTTCCATATTTTGCACATGTTTAGTTCATGTCACGTAAATTATTTCATAAAATAACAACTACTAGATCGCACTCCATCTTGGGTATGTAAATTAGGATCAAAGGTCATAAGTGTTTCATCATGTATCTTAGTGAATACATGTCCTATCTTTCCCATATTTTGCACGAGCAAAGACCATGTTACAAGGATCATTTCACAAAATAACTACTTTTTACTCAGATGCCATCTTGTCTGTGCAAATTGAGGTCAAAGGTCATATGTACAAGCTGTACTTCTTTTTGTATCTTCGTGATGACGTGTTATCTCTATGGGAGGGAATTTTTTTAAATGTGAAAATTGACATGGTTGTCTTTATCGAGCACTAGCTCACTTACCCTTCGGTGAATTTCCCCCAGATTTTAATATGTTGTAGCTGAGACTTTGCGCTATCGAAAAGTTACCCTTCGTTTTTTCATACGATGTCGGGATCACGATAAAAAACTTGGTTGAAATTAAAGCTTATCTTCTATGTATTGAGATATTTCTTTTTTTTTCTGCAACTTTCTTTGCAATAACTCAAGAAAAACAGCCCCTATCACCCCCATATTTTGCACATGTTTAGTTCATGTCAGGTACATTATTTCATAAGATAACAACTACTAGATCGGACAACATCTTGGGTATGTAAATTAGGGTCAAAGGTCATAAATGTTTCATCTTGTATCTTGGTGAATACCTGTCCTATCTTTCCCATATTTTTCACACGTATAGACGATGTCGCGAGAATCATTTCACAAAATAACCACTATTTCATCAGATGCAATCTTGGGAGTGCAAAGGTGGGTCAAAGGTCAAATGTACTTGTTGCTGTTTCTTCGTTATAGTGTATACAGAATTTGGTACCAAACATGGCAGATATGACTCCCTTTGCTAAATGAGAATCCAAACATAACACGGCCAATGTCTCTAAACACAGATGAAACTTGTATGGTCATGCCTATTGCGATCAGGACTCGAATCATTGATAAAAAAAATCGGATCACCTTAATTTGTCGGTGATGACAAATTACAATCTCTAGTTTTGTGAAATGATTCTTGCGACATCGTCTATACGTGTAAAAAATATGGGAAAGATAGGACAGGTATTCACCAAGATACAAGATGAAACATTTGTGACCTTTGACCCTAATTTACATACCCAAGATGTTGTCCGATTAAGTGGTTGTTATTTTATGAAATAATGTACGTGACATGAACTAAACATGTGCAAAATATGGAAGTGATGGGGCATGTTTCTTTTGAGTTATTGCAAAGAAAGTTGCAGAAAGAAAGAAATATCTCAATACGTAGAAGATAAGATTTATTTTCAAACAAGTTTTTTAACCTGATGCTGACATCGTATGAAAAAAACGAAGGGCAGAAAATAATAGCGCAAAAGCTTAGCGGCTTGTGCCGAAAGGGTGGGTTGGGTGGTGGCGCGTCGCGTTAATGGAAACACCACCCTTCGTCCAAAGCCCCCCCCCCCCCCCCCGGTTTTGCCGAAAGGGTGCGTTGGGAGCGTTGGGTCGCGTCGCGTTGACTGGAACCCCACCCTTCGTCCAAAGCCCCCCCCCCCCCCCCGGTTTTGCCGAAAGGGTGCGTTGGTACTTTTTCTTATGTAATATCAAAAGAATTGAATTTATATTTAACCTTCAAACAACCATTTCAAAGAGGCTATCGTCCGGATCAGTTTACACTCTAATACAACTTGGTCTACAGCCAGTTGGTCTAATAGACTGTTTAATATCAGTTGGTCTAATATGTACCAGTTGGTCTAGTCATCATTTCGTCCAATTACTGTTTGGTCTAATTGCTATTTGTTGTTTAATATCAGTTGGTTAGATATGAATTCAAAACTCGTCCTTTAACCCTATAAAGCCCAAGGGGGGGGGGGGGGCACATTGTGCCCCCTACCCGATTTTCATTCGCCACTCCTTCGCCCTTAATTCAGTTTTAACCAAATTTGGTGACTTTTCTAAAAATCTTATTCCAAACATTTTGATATATGATTAAGCTATATTTGATATTGCTGGTTGCCATGGCAACAATAAAACTGACAACCATGTCAGTCAGATTTTGCATATTTTTCTGTTCCAATTCCAATTACCCATATTATAATGTATAAAATGGGCGTTTCTTGGCTGAAATTTGCTGAAGGAGCAAAATGTGAAGTAATTATGGCCCTGAAATGTTTTTCCTATTATTTCCTTTGTTTTTCTGTAACAATGCCATAAAACAGTAGATATAATAGAGATACTTGAAAATAACAGTATTTTCCAAAGATTGCCATTCTATTTTGTGTCATTTTGATTCCTCCACCCAAGTTATACCTCTAATATCATTTGTTTATCACATTATCAATCTGCAAACTTAAAATTCCGATATTATTGGTATATGAAATATGATAACTATATGCATGTACCTATCCCTAACAATACATCTCAGGTCTCATAATGTATTTCTTTATTTTGTTATGAATAGCGCCCCCATGTAGTGACCTTGAGAAATTTCGACCATAAAAAATAATGAGCTTTGACTTGCAAATCGTTTGTGGCAAATATGAAAAATATTGGTCTATGATAACACATAGTGGGGATAAAGAAATTATACAGAAAAATCATGTTTTTAGCATATTTCCTATGTATTTCTTTATATTTTGGTGAATAGCGCCCTCTATGTGTCACCATGAAAAAAATCAAGTATGCGGTCATGTAGACTATGAGTTGCTCTACCCATGTGCCGAATGTGACGATGAAACATCAAACAATAACATCAAGATAGCTTGGGCTTTATAGGGCTACATGAGAAAAAGAGAAAAAGTACCAACGCACCCTTTCGGCAAAACCGGGGGGGCTTTGGACGAAGGGTGGGGTTCCAGTCAACGCGACGCGATCCAACGCTCCCAACGCACCCTTTCGGCAAAACCGGGGGGGGGGCATTGGACGAAGGGGGGTGTTCCCATTAACGCGACGCGCCACCACCCAACCCACCCTTTCGGCACAAGCCAAGCTTAGCTACCACATATTAAAATCTGGGAGAAATTCACCAAAGGGTAAGTGAGCTAGTGCTCGGTAAAGACAATCATGTCAATTTTCACATCTAGAAAAATTTTCTCCCATAGAAATAACACGTCATAACGAAGACACAGAGAGAATTACATATGACCTTTGAACCCACTTTGCACACCGAGAATGGCATCTGAGCAAAAAGTGGTTATTTTGTGAAATGATTCTTGAAACATAGTCTTTGCGTGTGCAGAATATGGGAAAGATAGAACATGTATTCACCAAGATACAGCATGAAAGATTTATGACCTTTGACCCTAATTTACATACCCAAGATGGTGTTCGATCGAGTAGTTGTTATTTTATGAAATAAAGTTCGTGACATAAACTAAACATATGCAAAATATGAGGATGATAGGGGCTGTTTCTCTTGAGTTATTGCAAAGAAAGTTGCAGAAAGAAAGGAATATCTAAATACATCGAAGATAAGCTTGAATTTCAACCAAGTTTTTTGACGTGATCCGGACGTCGTCTGAAAAAACGATAACGATAGCGCAAAGTCTCAACTGCAACATCTGGGAAAATTCACGGAAGGGTAAGTGAGCTAGTGCTCGATATAGATAGTCATGTCAATTTTCATTTTCAGAAAAACTGCACTCCCGTGGAGATAACACGTAAACTGGTCAAATTTGACAAGGTTCCTTTTAAATCATTTTCCGAGGTGATGCAGTCATCCAATCAAATTGTAACGTAATAATAATGAAAGACCATTTAATAAGCTACAACATACTGAAATCTAGGGGGAAAGCGGCAAACGATAAGTGAGATACGCTCGAATAAACTTGAAATTTGATGACGTCATTTTGAAAATTCCTTTTTTTATCTTATTAAGAAATTTGATATCTTTTAAACATTTTTCCAGCATCTCCAACCCATGAAATGACATGTACAACTCATTGGCTTTTAGAATGTGTAAAGAAAATGGGATATCAACGTCAATTAATTCTGACGAGTAAAATCGGATTTAAAATTGGCGGTTATTTCCAGAAAAACTGCACTCCAATATATAGAGCAAACACGCAAATGGGTCAAATTTGACAAGGTTACCTTCAATCAATTTTTAGGAGGTGAAGACTTCATTTGATGAAAATTTTGATTGATCAAAACTTATAGAGCATTAAATTAGCTACAACATACTGAAATCTGGGTGAAAATCGGCGAAGGATAAGTGAGATACGCTCGAGTAAACTTGAAAATTGATGACGTCATTTTAAAAATGTACTTTTTTTATTTCATTAAGAAATTTGATATCTTTTGATCATTTTCTAAGCATCGCCAACCCATGATTTGACATGTTCAACTCATCAGCTTTCAAAATATGTAAAGAAAATGGGGGGTCATCGTCCATCCTGACGAGCAAAATTGGATTTAAAATTGGCAGTTTTTTTGGCATAGTTACACTGTATATCGCCATTGACGCGCGCGCGGAATTTCAACTTTGACGGGCCCTTATGACGTCATATTGAGTCGGATTGACTTGAAACTTGGTAGAAATATTCCTTGACATTTCGGACATCCGATCCGATTGAAAAAACGGGGAATTCGTATGACATATGTGCTGTGCGCGCGCATATGTGCGCGCGCGTACGCGTCCGTCCATTTTTTTCAATTTTTCAAAAAATACTCCAAATGATCTGAAACGTGTGCAAAAAAATTTTGAGCTCGATTGGAGCATACAAATATTTCAACGCGCGCGTACGCGCACGTTTTAAGAGAATATATGAATTTTGAGAACATGAGTAAAATGCGCATAACTTGAAATATATGCGACGTAAATTTCATTGAAAAATTCTATTCCATTAATGAGATATGATTGAGAATGTGTTTTCATATAATGACGTCATAGTGACGTCACGGTCGACTGATCACAATGATACATTAGATTTGTCGTCTTTGGGACATGATGCATACATGGTATAATTTTGAAATTGATAGGCAGCGGACTTTTTGAGCTAACCTCTGCACAACTTTTGCGGAGAAATAAAGAAACAAAGAAGAAGAAAGAATCCGTACAGATACAGAAGGTGATCCGAAGGATACTCGGATCACCTAATGAAGCTAAGCTTTGATTTTAGCCGAGTTTTTCGACGTGATTTCGACGTAATTTCGACGTCGTAGGAAAAAACGGAGGACATATGCACGATAGCGCAAATTCTCAGCTACAACATATTAAAATCTGGGAGAAATTCACCAAAGGGTAAGTGAGCTAGTGCTCGGTAAAGACAATCATGTCAATTTTCACATCTGGAAAAATTCCCTGCCATAGAGATAACACGTCATAACGAAGATACAGAATGGAGCACATATGATCTTTGACCCCACTTTGCACAGACAAGATGGCATCTGAGCAAAAAGTGATAATTTTATGAAATGATTCTTGAAACATGGTCTTTGCGTGTGCAAAATATGGGAAAGATGGGACATATATTCACCAAGATACAGCATGAAACATTTATGACCTTTGACCCTAATTTACATACCCAAGATGGTGTCTGATCGATTAGTTGTTATTTTATGAAATAATGTACGTGACATAAACTAAACATGTGCAAAATATGGGGGTGATAGGGGCTCTCTCTTTTGAGTTATTGCAAAGAAAGTTGCAGAAAGAAAGGAATATCTCAATACATCGAAGATAAGCTTGAATTTCAACCAAGTTTTTTGACGTGATCCCAACATCGTATGAAGATACAGAGGGCACACTCACGATAGCCCTAAGTGTCAGCTACAACATATTAAAATCTGGGAGAAATTCACCGAAGCGTAAGTAAGCTAGTGCTCGATAAAGACAGTCATGTCAATTTTCATTTCCAGAAAAACTGCACTCCCATAGAGATAACACGTAAACTGGTCAAATTTGACAAGGTTACTTTCAATCCATTTGACGAGGTAAAGAAATCATCTGATTAAAACTTTAATTGATCAAAACTTATAGAGCATTAAATTAGCTACAACATACTGAAATCTGGGTGAAAATCGGCGAAGGATAAGTGAGATACGCTCGAGTAAACTTGAAAATTGATGACGTCATTTTAAAAATGTACTTTTTTTATTTCATTAAGAAATTTGATATCTTTTGATCATTTTCTAAGCATCGCCAACCCATGATTTGACATGTTCAACTCATCAGCTTTCAAAATATGTAAAGAAAATGGGGGGTCATCGTCCATCCTGACGAGCAAAATTGGATTTAAAATTGGCAGTTTTTTTGGCATAGTTACACTGTATATCGCCATTGACGCGCGCGCGGAATTTCAACTTTGACGGGCCCTTATGACGTCATATTGAGTCGGATTGACTTGAAACTTGGTAGAAATATTCCTTGACATTTCGGACATCCGATCCGATTGAAAAAACGGGGAATTCGTATGACATATGTGCTGTGCGCGCGCATATGTGCGCGCGCGTACGCGTCCGTCCATTTTTTTCAATTTTTCAAAAAATACTCCAAATGATCTGAAACGTGTGCAAAAAAATTTTGAGCTCGATTGGAGCATACAAATATTTCAACGCGCGCGTACGCGCACGTTTTAAGAGAATATATGAATTTTGAGAACATGAGTAAAATGCGCATAACTTGAAATATATGCGACGTAAATTTCATTGAAAAATTCTATTCCATTAATGAGATATGATTGAGAATGTGTTTTCATATAATGACGTCATAGTGACGTCACGGTCGACTGATCACAATGATACATTAGATTTGTCGTCTTTGGGACATGATGCATACATGGTATAATTTTGAAATTGATAGGCAGCGGACTTTTTGAGCTAACCTCTGCACAACTTTTGCGGAGAAATAAAGAAACAAAGAAGAAGAAAGAATCCGTACAGATACAGAAGGTGATCCGAAGGATACTCGGATCACCTAATGAAGCTAAGCTTTGATTTTAGCCGAGTTTTTCGACGTGATTTCGACGTAATTTCGACGTCGTAGGAAAAAACGGAGGACATATGCACGATAGCGCAAATTCTCAGCTACAACATATTAAAATCTGGGAGAAATTCACCAAAGGGTAAGTGAGCTAGTGCTCGGTAAAGACAATCATGTCAATTTTCACATCTGGAAAAATTCCCTGCCATAGAGATAACACGTCATAACGAAGATACAGAATGGAGCACATATGATCTTTGACCCCACTTTGCACAGACAAGATGGCATCTGAGCAAAAAGTGATAATTTTATGAAATGATTCTTGAAACATGGTCTTTGCGTGTGCAAAATATGGGAAAGATGGGACATATATTCACCAAGATACAGCATGAAACATTTATGACCTTTGACCCTAATTTACATACCCAAGATGGTGTCTGATCGATTAGTTGTTATTTTATGAAATAATGTACGTGACATAAACTAAACATGTGCAAAATATGGGGGTGATAGGGGCTCTCTCTTTTGAGTTATTGCAAAGAAAGTTGCAGAAAGAAAGGAATATCTCAATACATCGAAGATAAGCTTGAATTTCAACCAAGTTTTTTGACGTGATCCCAACATCGTATGAAGATACAGAGGGCACACTCACGATAGCCCTAAGTGTCAGCTACAACATATTAAAATCTGGGAGAAATTCACCGAAGCGTAAGTAAGCTAGTGCTCGATAAAGACAGTCATGTCAATTTTCATTTCCAGAAAAACTGCACTCCCATAGAGATAACACGTAAACTGGTCAAATTTGACAAGGTTACTTTCAATCCATTTGACGAGGTAAAGAAATCATCTGATTAAAACTTTAATTGATCAAAACTTATAGAGCATTAAATTAGCTACAACATACTGAAATCTGGGTGAAAATCGGCGAAGGATAAGTGAGATACGCTCGAGTAAACTTGAAAATTGATGACGTCATTTTAAAAATGTACTTTTTTTATTTCATTAAGAAATTTGATATCTTTTGATCATTTTCTAAGCATCGCCAACCCATGATTTGACATGTTCAACTCATCAGCTTTCAAAATATGTAAAGAAAATGGGGGGTCATCGTCCATCCTGACGAGCAAAATTGGATTTAAAATTGGCAGTTTTTTTGGCATAGTTACACTGTATATCGCCATTGACGCGCGCGCGGAATTTCAACTTTGACGGGCCCTTATGACGTCATATTGAGTCGGATTGACTTGAAACTTGGTAGAAATATTCCTTGACATTTCGGACATCCGATCCGATTGAAAAAACGGGGAATTCGTATGACATATGTGCTGTGCGCGCGCATATGTGCGCGCGCGTACGCGTCCGTCCATTTTTTTCAATTTTTCAAAAAATACTCCAAATGATCTGAAACGTGTGCAAAAAAATTTTGAGCTCGATTGGAGCATACAAATATTTCAACGCGCGCGTACGCGCACGTTTTAAGAGAATATATGAATTTTGAGAACATGAGTAAAATGCGCATAACTTGAAATATATGCGACGTAAATTTCATTGAAAAATTCTATTCCATTAATGAGATATGATTGAGAATGTGTTTTCATATAATGACGTCATAGTGACGTCACGGTCGACTGATCACAATGATACATTAGATTTGTCGTCTTTGGGACATGATGCATACATGGTATAATTTTGAAATTGATAGGCAGCGGACTTTTTGAGCTAACCTCTGCACAACTTTTGCGGAGAAATAAAGAAACAAAGAAGAAGAAAGAATCCGTACAGATACAGAAGGTGATCCGAAGGATACTCGGATCACCTAATGAAGCTAAGCTTTGATTTTAGCCGAGTTTTTCGACGTGATTTCGACGTAATTTCGACGTCGTAGGAAAAAACGGAGGACATATGCACGATAGCGCAAATTCTCAGCTACAACATATTAAAATCTGGGAGAAATTCACCAAAGGGTAAGTGAGCTAGTGCTCGGTAAAGACAATCATGTCAATTTTCACATCTGGAAAAATTCCCTGCCATAGAGATAACACGTCATAACGAAGATACAGAATGGAGCACATATGATCTTTGACCCCACTTTGCACAGACAAGATGGCATCTGAGCAAAAAGTGATAATTTTATGAAATGATTCTTGAAACATGGTCTTTGCGTGTGCAAAATATGGGAAAGATGGGACATATATTCACCAAGATACAGCATGAAACATTTATGACCTTTGACCCTAATTTACATACCCAAGATGGTGTCTGATCGATTAGTTGTTATTTTATGAAATAATGTACGTGACATAAACTAAACATGTGCAAAATATGGGGGTGATAGGGGCTCTCTCTTTTGAGTTATTGCAAAGAAAGTTGCAGAAAGAAAGGAATATCTCAATACATCGAAGATAAGCTTGAATTTCAACCAAGTTTTTTGACGTGATCCCAACATCGTATGAAGATACAGAGGGCACACTTACGATAGCCCTAAGTGTCAGCTACAACATATTAAAATCTGGGAGAAATTCACCGAAGCGTAAGTAAGCTAGTGCTCGATAAAGACAGTCATGTCAATTTTCATTTCCAGAAAAACTGCACTCCCATAGAGATAACACGTAAACTGGTCAAATTTGACAAGGTTACTTTCAATCCATTTGACGAGGTAAAGAAATCATCTGATTAAAACTTTAATTGATCAAAACTTATAGAGCATTAAATTAGCTACAACATACTGAAATCTGGGTGAAAATCGGCGAAGGATAAGTGAGATACGCTCGAGTAAACTTGAAAATTGATGACGTCATTTTAAAAATGTACTTTTTTTATTTCATTAAGAAATTTGATATCTTTTGATCATTTTCTAAGCATCGCCAACCCATGATTTGACATGTTCAACTCATCAGCTTTCAAAATATGTAAAGAAAATGGGGGGTCATCGTCCATCCTGACGAGCAAAATTGGATTTAAAATTGGCAGTTTTTTTGGCATAGTTACACTGTATATCGCCATTGACGCGCGCGCGGAATTTCAACTTTGACGGGCCCTTATGACGTCATATTGAGTCGGATTGACTTGAAACTTGGTAGAAATATTCCTTGACATTTCGGACATCCGATCCGATTGAAAAAACGGGGAATTCGTATGACATATGTGCTGTGCGCGCGCATATGTGCGCGCGCGTACGCGTCCGTCCATTTTTTTCAATTTTTCAAAAAATACTCCAAATGATCTGAAACGTGTGCAAAAAAATTTTGAGCTCGATTGGAGCATACAAATATTTCAACGCGCGCGTACGCGCACGTTTTAAGAGAATATATGAATTTTGAGAACATGAGTAAAATGCGCATAACTTGAAATATATGCGACGTAAATTTCATTGAAAAATTCTATTCCATTAATGAGATATGATTGAGAATGTGTTTTCATATAATGACGTCATAGTGACGTCACGGTCGACTGATCACAATGATACATTAGATTTGTCGTCTTTGGGACATGATGCATACATGGTATAATTTTGAAATTGATAGGCAGCGGACTTTTTGAGCTAACCTCTGCACAACTTTTGCGGAGAAATAAAGAAACAAAGAAGAAGAAAGAATCCGTACAGATACAGAAGGTGATCCGAAGGATACTCGGATCACCTAATGAAGCTAAGCTTTGATTTTAGCCGAGTTTTTCGACGTGATTTCGACGTAATTTCGACGTCGTAGGAAAAAACGGAGGACATATGCACGATAGCGCAAATTCTCAGCTACAACATATTAAAATCTGGGAGAAATTCACCAAAGGGTAAGTGAGCTAGTGCTCGGTAAAGACAATCATGTCAATTTTCACATCTGGAAAAATTCCCTGCCATAGAGATAACACGTCATAACGAAGATACAGAATGGAGCACATATGATCTTTGACCCCACTTTGCACAGACAAGATGGCATCTGAGCAAAAAGTGATAATTTTATGAAATGATTCTTGAAACATGGTCTTTGCGTGTGCAAAATATGGGAAAGATGGGACATATATTCACCAAGATACAGCATGAAACATTTATGACCTTTGACCCTAATTTACATACCCAAGATGGTGTCTGATCGATTAGTTGTTATTTTATGAAATAATGTACGTGACATAAACTAAACATGTGCAAAATATGGGGGTGATAGGGGCTCTCTCTTTTGAGTTATTGCAAAGAAAGTTGCAGAAAGAAAGGAATATCTCAATACATCGAAGATAAGCTTGAATTTCAACCAAGTTTTTTGACGTGATCCCAACATCGTATGAAGATACAGAGGGCACACTTACGATAGCCCTAAGTGTCAGCTACAACATATTAAAATCTGGGAGAAATTCACCGAAGCGTAAGTAAGCTAGTGCTCGATAAAGACAGTCATGTCAATTTTCATTTCCAGAAAAACTGCACTCCCATAGAGATAACACGTAAACTGGTCAAATTTGACAAGGTTACTTTCAATCCATTTGACGAGGTAAAGAAATCATCTGATTAAAACTTTAATTGATCAAAACTTATAGAGCATTAAATTAGCTACAACATACTGAAATCTGGGTGAAAATCGGCGAAGGATAAGTGAGATACGCTCGAGTAAACTTGAAAATTGATGACGTCATTTTAAAAATGTACTTTTTTTATTTCATTAAGAAATTTGATATCTTTTGATCATTTTCTAAGCATCGCCAACCCATGATTTGACATGTTCAACTCATCAGCTTTCAAAATATGTAAAGAAAATGGGGGGTCATCGTCCATCCTGACGAGCAAAATTGGATTTAAAATTGGCAGTTTTTTTGGCATAGTTACACTGTATATCGCCATTGACGCGCGCGCGGAATTTCAACTTTGACGGGCCCTTATGACGTCATATTGAGTCGGATTGACTTGAAACTTGGTAGAAATATTCCTTGACATTTCGGACATCCGATCCGATTGAAAAAACGGGGAATTCGTATGACATATGTGCTGTGCGCGCGCATATGTGCGCGCGCGTACGCGTCCGTCCATTTTTTTCAATTTTTCAAAAAATACTCCAAATGATCTGAAACGTGTGCAAAAAAATTTTGAGCTCGATTGGAGCATACAAATATTTCAACGCGCGCGTACGCGCACGTTTTAAGAGAATATATGAATTTTGAGAACATGAGTAAAATGCGCATAACTTGAAATATATGCGACGTAAATTTCATTGAAAAATTCTATTCCATTAATGAGATATGATTGAGAATGTGTTTTCATATAATGACGTCATAGTGACGTCACGGTCGACTGATCACAATGATACATTAGATTTGTCGTCTTTGGGACATGATGCATACATGGTATAATTTTGAAATTGATAGGCAGCGGACTTTTTGAGCTAACCTCTGCACAACTTTTGCGGAGAAATAAAGAAACAAAGAAGAAGAAAGAATCCGTACAGATACAGAAGGTGATCCGAAGGATACTCGGATCACCTAAAAAGAAGAACTAGAGATTGTAATTTGTCATTACTGACAAATTAAGGTGATCCGATTTTTTTTTAATCAATGATTCGAGGTCTGATCGCAATAGGCATGACCATACAGGTTTCGTCTGTGTTTAGAGACATTGGCCGTGTGATGTTTGGATTCTCATTTAAAAAAGGGAGTCATATCTGTCATCTTTGGTACCAAATTCTGTATACACTGAATAACGAAGATTCAGCAACAAATACATAATTTAGGCATGACCATACAGGTTTCATGTGTGTTTAGGGACATTCGCCGTGTGATATTTGGAATCTCATTTACAAAAGCGAGTCAGACCTGCCATCTTTGGTACCAAATTCCGTATACACTGTAACAAAGATACAGAATGAAGTATATTTGACCATTGACCCCACTTTGCACAGCCAGGATGGCATCTAAGCAAAAAGTGGTTATTTCGTAAAATGATTCTTGTAACATGGTCTTTGCGTGTGCAAAATATGGAAGAGATAGGACATGTATTCACTAAGATACAGAATGAAACATTTATGACCTTTGACCCTAATTTACATACCCAAGATGGTGTCTGACTAAGAAGTTGTTATTTTATGAAATAATGTACGTGACATGAACTAAACATGTGCAAACTTTGAGGGTGATAGACGCTGTTTTTCTTGAGTTATTGCAAAGAAAGTTGCAGAAAGAAAGACATATCTCAATACATTGAAGATAAGCTTTAATTTCAACCAAGTTTTTTAACGTGATCCCGACATCGTATGAAAAAACGAAGGGTAAAATACGATAGCCCAAAGTCTCAGCTACAACATATTAAGATCTGGGAGCAATTCACCGAAGCATAAGTGAGCTAGTGCTCGAAAAAGATAGTCATGTCAAATTTCATTTGCAGAAAAACTGCACTCCCATAGAGATAACACGTCATAATGAAGATACAGAAAGAAGAATATATGACCTTTGACCCCACTTTGCACAGACATGATGGCATCTGAGCAAAAAGTCGTTATTTTGTGAAATGATTTTTGTAACATGGTCTTTGCGTGTGCAAAATATGGGAGAGATAGGACATGTATTCACCAAGATACAGGATGGAACATTTATGACCTTTGACCCTAATTTACATACCCAAGATGGTGTCCGATCAAGTAATTGTTATTTTATGAAATAATATACGTGACATGAACAAAACATGTGCAAAATATGGGATTAATAGCCATTGTTATTGTTCATCTATTGCACAGAAAGTAGTAGAAAGAAAGAAAAATAAAGAAAAAATTATGTTATTTTTATAGAAATTTGAAGGAGAAGCATGAAAAAATCAGAAAAAGATGAAGTTAGGAAAGGAGATTCAGACTAACTAAAGAAAAAGAAGAAAAAAAGTGTTAAAAAAAAAACTAGACTTAGAATTTGTCAACACTGACAAATTAGGTGATCCGATCTGTTTGGAAATCAATGATGTGAGTCCTGATCCAAATAGGCATGACCATACATGTTTTATCGGTGTTGAGGGGACATTGGCTGTGTGATGTTTGGATTCTCATTTAGAAAAGGGAGTCAGACCTGCCATCTTTGGTACCGAATTTCGTATACAGTAACGAAGATACAGAATGAAGTACAGTATACAATATGACCTTTGACCCCACTTTGCACACCCAAGATGACATCTGAGCAAAAAGTGGTTATTTTGTGAAATGATTCTTGTAACATGGTCTTTGCGTGTGCAAAGTGTGGAAAAAGATAGGACATGTATTCACCAAGATACAGGATGAAACATTTTTTAGCTTTGACCCTAATTTACATAACCAAGATGGTGTCCGATAAAGTAGCTGTTATTTTTTTGAAATAATGTATGTGACATGAACTAAACATGTGCAAAATATGGGGGTAATAGGGAATGTCTTTCTTGAGTTATTGCAAAGAAAGTTGCAAAAAGAAAGAAATATGAAAAAAATACATCGAAGCTAAGCTTTAATTTTAGCAAAGTGTTATGACGTGATTTCGATGTCGTATGAGTAAACGAAGGGCACATAACGATAGCGCAAAGTCTCAGCTACAACATATTAAAATCTAGGAGAAACTCACCGAAGGGTCAGTGAGCTAGTGCTCAATAAAGACAATCATGTCAATTTTCACATCTAGAAAAATTCCCTCCCATAGAGATAACACGTCATTACGAAGATACAGAAAGAAGTACATATGACCTTTGACCCCACTTTGCACAGACAAGATGGCATCTGAGCAAAAAATGGTTATGTTGTGAAATTCAATACATTAAAGATAAGCTTATTTCAACCACGTTTTTTTTTACATACCCAAGATGGTGTCCGATGAAGTAGTTGTTATTTTATGAAATAATGTATGTGACATGAACTAAACATGTGCAAAATATGGGGGTAATAGGGAATGTCTTTCTTGGGTTATTACAAAGAAAGTTGCAAAAAGAAAGAAATATGAAAAAAAATACATCGAAGCTAAGCTTTAATTCTAGCAAAGTTTTATGACGTGATTTCGATGTCGTATGAATAAACGAAGGGCACATAACGATAGCGCAAAGTCTCAGCTACAACATATTAGAATCTGGGAGAAACGCACCAAAGGGTCAGTGAGCTAGTGCTCAATAAAGACAATAGTGTCAATTTTCACATCTAGAAAAATTCCCTCCCGTAGAGATAACACGTCATAATGAAGATACAGAAAGAAGTACATATGACCTTTGACCCCACTTTGCACAGACAAGATGGCATCTGAGCAATAAGTGGTTATTTTGTAAAATTCAATACATCAAAGATAAGCTTATTTCAACCACGTTTTTTGACATGATTTCGTCTTCGTATGAAGAACAAAAGGCACACTAGCAATAGCGCAAAGTCTCAGCTACAACATATTAAAATCTGGGAGGAATTCACAGAAGGGTAAGTGAGCTAGTGCTCGATAAAGACAATCATGTCAATTTTCGCATCTAGAAAAATTCCCTTCCATAGAGATAACACGTCATATAGAGAAAAAGGTACATATGACCTTTGACCCCAATTTACACAGACAAGATGACATCTGAACAAAAAGTGGTTATTTTGTGAACTGATCCTTGTAACATGGTCTTTGCGCGTGCAAAATATTGGAAAGATAGGATATGTATTCGCCAAGATACAGGATGAAACATTTATGACCTTTGACCCTAATTTACATACCCAAGATGGTGTCCGATCAAGTAGTTGTTATTTTATGAAATAATGTACGTGACATGAACTAAACATGTGCTAAGTATGGGGCTGATAGTCATTGTTGTTGTTCATCTATTGCACAGAAAGTAGTAGAAAGAAAGAAAAATAAAGAAAAAATTATATTATTTTATAGAAATTTAAAGGAGAAGCATAAAAAAATCAGAGAAAGATGAAGCTAGGAAAGGAGATTGAGACGAACTAAAGAAAAAGAAGAAAAAAGTGTTTAAAAAATATAAAAAAAAATATTGGCAGGAGTGAGCTTCGAACCAGGGACCTTAGGATTACGAGTCGGATGCGCTATGCAATGACCTATTTCATGCTCCATAGGCCCTGTGTATTAAGCAAAATGACGCTGCATCGAAACTACGTGCCATTTTCAACCAAGTTTTTTGACGTGATGCCGACGTCATATGAAAAAATGGAGGGCACACTTACGATAGCCCAAAGTCTCAGCTATAACATACTAAAATCTGGGGAAAATTCACCGAAGCATAAGTGAGCTAGTGCTCGAAAAAGATAGTAATGTCAATTTTCACTGCCAGAAAAACTGCTCTCCCATAGAGATAACACGTAAACTGGTCAAATTTTACAAGGATACTTTCAATCCATTTTTACGAGGTGATGACGTTATCCAATCAAAATGTTGTTTTTACATTAATGAAAGAACATTTCATAAGCTACAACATACTGAAATCTGGGTGAAAATTGGCGAAATTTAAGTGAGATACGCTCGAGTGAATTTGAAATTTGATGACGTCATTTTGAAAATTTACTTTTTTTACTTTATTAAGAAATTTGATATCTTTTCATCATTTTTTCAGTATCGCCAACCCATGAAATGACATGTACAACTCACCAGCTTTTAAAATATGTAAAGAAAATGGGGGGTCACCGTTCATCCTGACGAGTAAAATCAGATTTAAATTTGGCGGTTTTTTGGCATAGTTGCACTGTATATCGCCATTGACGCGCGCGCGGAATTTCAACTTTGACGGGCCCGTATGACGTCATATTGAGTCGGATTGACTTGAAATTTGATAGAAATATACCTTGGCATTTCAGACATGCGATGCGTGTGAAAAAACGGGAAATTTCTGTTGCATTTGAGCTGTGCGTGCGTATATATGCGCGCGCGTACGCGTCCGTCCGATTTTTTCAATTTTTCAAAAAATGCTCCAAATGGTCTGAAACGTGTGCAAAAAAAATTTGAGCTCGATTTGAGCATACAAATATTTCAACGCGCGCGTACGCGCACGTTTTAAGGCATAGATGAATTTTGAGAATATGAGTAGAATGCGCCTGACTTGAAATATATGTGACGTGAATTTCATTGAAAAACTCCATTCCATTAATGAGATATGATTGAAAATGTGTTTTCATATAATGACGTCATAGTGACGTCACGGTTGACTGATCACTATGATTTTACTTGCGCTGCCGTCTTTGCGATATGATACATATATGGTATAAGTTTGACATTGATAGGCAATGCACTTTCTGAGCTAACCTCTGCACAACTTTTGTCCAGAAACTAGAGATTGTAATTTGTCATCACTGACAAATTAAGGTGATCCGATTTTTTTTATCAATGATTCGAGTCCTGATACTGCAAAGTCTCAGCTACAACATATCAAAATCTGAGAGAAATTCACCGAAGCATAAGTAAGATAGTGCTCGATAAAGAGAGTCATGTCAATTTTCACATCTAAAAAATTCCCTCCCATAGAGATAACACGTCATAGCGAACATAGAAAAAGAAGTACATATGACCTTTGACCCCACTTTGCACAGACAAGATGGCATCTGAGCAAAAAGTGGTTATTTTATGAAATGATCCCTGTAACATGGATTTTACGTGTGCAAAATATGGGAAAGATAGGTCATGTATTCACCAAGATACAGGATGAAACATTTATGACCTTTGACCCTAATTTACATACCCAAGATGGCGTCTGATCAAGTAGTTGTTATTTTATGAAATAATGTTCGTGACATGAACTAAACATGTGCAAAATATGGTGGTGATAGGGTATGTTTTTCTTGAGTTATTGCACATAAAGTTGCAAAAAGAAAGGAATATCTCAATACATCGAAGATAAACTTTAATTTCAACCAAGTTTTTTCACGTGATCCCGACAACGTATGAAAAAACAAAGGGCACACTTACGATAGCCCTACGTCTCAGCTACAACATATTAAAACCTTAGAGAAATTCACTAAAGCATAAGTGAGCTAGTGCTCGATAAAGATAGTCATGTCAATTTTCATTTCCATAAAAATTGCACTCCCATAGAGATTACACGTAAACTGGTCAAATTTGACAAGGTTACCTTCAATCCATTTTTTCGAGGTGATGTCGTCATCTAATGAAAATTGTGTATTTAATTTATGAAAGAGCATTTCATAAGCTACAACATATTGAAATTTGGGTGAAAATTGGCAAAGGATAAGTGAGATACGCTCGAGTAAACTTGAAATTTGATGACGTCATTTTGAAAATTTACTTTTTTTACTTTATTAAGAAATTTGATATCTTTTAATCATTTTTTCAGCATCGCCAACCCATGAAATGACATATACAACTCATCAGCTTTCAGAATATGTAAAGGAAATGGGGGGTCACCGTCCATCCTGACGAGTAAAATCGGATTTAAGATTTGCGGTTTTTTGGCATAGTTGCACTGTCTATCGCCATTGACGCGCGCGCGGAATTTCAACTTTGACGGGCCCGTATGACGTCATATTGAGTCGGATTGACTTGAAACTTGGTAGAAATATTCCTTCACATTTCAGACATCTGATCACAGTGAAAAAAATGGGAAATTTCTATTGCATATGAGCTGTGCGTGCGTATATGCGCGCGCGCGTACGCGTCCGTCCGATTTTTTCATTTTTTCAAAAAATGCTCTAAATGGTCTGAAACGTGTGCAAAAAAATTTTGGGCTTGATTGGAGCATACAAATATTTCAACGCGCGCGTACGCGCACGTTTTAAGAGAAAATATAAATTTTGACAATATGAATAGAATTCGCTTGACTTGAAATATATGTGACGTAAATTTCATTTAAAAATTCCATCCCATTAATGAGATATGATTGAGAATGTGTTTTCATATAATGACGTCATAGTGACGTCACGGTCAACTGATCACAATGATTTTACTTGATCTGTCGTCTTTGGGACACGATACATACATGGTATAAGTTTGAACTTGATAGGCATAGCACTTTCTGAGCTAACCTCTGCACAACTTTTGAGGAGAAATAAAGAAAGAAACAAAGAAAGAAGAACTAGAGATTGTAATTTGTCATCACTGACAAATTAAGGTGATCCGATTTTTTTTTTAATCAATGATTCGAGTCCTGATCGTAATAGGCATGACAATACAAGTTTCATCTGTGTTTAGAGACATTGGCCGTGTGAGGTTTGGATTCTCATTTAGAAAAGGGAGTCATATCTGCCATCTTTGGTACCAATTCTGTATACACTGAATAACGAAGATACAGCAACGAATACATATGACCTTTGACCCACCTTTACACTCCCAAGATGGCATCTGAGGAAAAAGTGGTTATTTTGTGAAATGATTCTTGCGACATCGTCTATATTCGTGTGCAAAATATGGCAAAGATAGGACAGGTATTCACCAAGATGCAAAATGCAAAGTCTTAGGTACAACATAAAATCCTGGAGAAATTCACCGAAGGGTAAGTGAGAGCTAGTGCTCGATAAAGAAAAGCATGTCAATTTTCACATTAAAAAAAAAATCCCTCCCATAGAGATAACACGTCATAACGAAAATACAGAAAGAAGTACATATGACCTTTGACCTCACTTTGCACACCCAAGATGGCGTCTGAGCAAAAAGTGGTTATTTTGTGAAATGATCCTTGTTACATGGTCTTTGTGTGTGCAAAATATGGGAAAGATAGGACATGTATTCACCAAGATACAGGATGAAACATTTATGACCTTTGACCCTAATTTACATACCCAAGATGGTGTCTGATCAAGTAGTTGTTATTTTATGAAATAATGTACGTGACATGAACTAAACATGTGCAAAATATGGGATTGATAGCCATTGTTGTTGTTCATCTGTTGCACAGAAAGTAGTAGAAAGAAAGAAAAATAAAGAAAAAAATATGTTATTTTATAGAAATTTGAAGGAGAAGCATAAAAAAATCAGAAAAAGATAAAGTTAGGAAGGGAGATTAAGACTAACTAAAGAAAAAGAAGAAAAAAAGTGTTTAAAAAAATGAAAAAAAAATATTGGCAGGGGTGAGCCTCGAACCAGGGACCTTAGGATTACGAGTCGGATGCGCTATGCAATGACCTATTTCATGCTCCATAGGCCCTGTGTATTAAGCAAAATGACGCTGCATCGAAGCCACGTGCCATTTTCAACCAAGTTTTTCGACGTGATGCCGACGTCGTATGAAAAAATGAAGGGCACACTTACGATAGCCCAAAGTCTCAGCTACAACATACTAAAATCTGGGAAAAATTCACCGAAGCAAAAGTGAGCTAGTGCTCGAAAAAGAGAGTCATGTCAATTTTCACTGCCAGAAAAACTGCTCTCCCATAGAGATAACACGTAAACTGGTCAAATTCTACAAGGATACATTCAATCCATTTTTACGAGGCGATGACGTCATCCAATCAAAATGTTGTTTTAACATTAATGAAAGAACATTTCATAAGCTACAACATACTGAAATATGGGAGAAAATTGGCAGAGGATAAGTGAGATACGCTCGAGTAAACTTGTAATTTGATGACGTCATTTTGAAAATTTACTTTTTTTACTTTATTAAGAAATTTGACATCTGTTAATCATTTTGTCAGCATTGCCTACCCATGAAATGACATGTACAACTCATCAGCTTTCAATATATGTAAAGAAAATGGGGGGTCACCGTCCATCCTGACGAGTAAAATCGGATTTAAAATTGGCAGTTTTTTGGCATAGTTGCACTGTATATCGCCATTGACGCGCGCGCGGAATTTCAACTTTGACGGCCCCGTATGACGTCATATTGAGTCGGATTGACTTGAAACGTGGTATAAATATTCCTTGACATTTCAGACATGCGATCAAAGTGAAAAAACTGGAAATTTCAATTGCATATGAGCTGTGCGTGCGTATATGCGCGCGCGCGTACGCGTCCGTCCGATTTTTTCAATTTTTCAAAAAATGCTCCAAATGGTCTGAAACGTGTGCAAAAAAATTTTGAGCTCGATTGGAGCATACAAATATTTCAACGCGCGCGTACGCGCACGTTTTAAAAGAAAATATGAATTTTGAGAACATGAGTAGAATGCGCATAACTTTAAATATATGTGACGTAAATTTCATTGAAAAATTCTATTTCATTAATGAGATATGATTGAGAATGTGTTTTCATATAATGACGTCATAGTGACGTCACGGTCGACTGATCACAATGATACATTAGATTTGCCGTCTTTGGGACATGATGCATACATGATATAATTTTGAAATTGACAGGCAGCGGACTTTCTGAGCTAACCTCTGCACAACTTTTGAGGAGAAATAAAGAAGAACTAGAGATTGTAATTTGTCATCACTGACAAATTAAGGTGATCCGATTTTTTTTATCAATGATTCGAGTCCTGATCGCAATAAGCATGACCATACAAGTTTCATCTCTGTTTAGAGACATTGGCCGTGTGATGTTTGCATTCTCATTTAGAAAAGGGAGTCATATCTGCCATCTTTGGTACCAAATTCTGTATACACTGAATAACGAAGATACAGCAATGAATACATGACCTTTGACCCACCTTTGCACTCCCAAGATTGCATCTGATGAAATAGTGGTTATTTTGTGAAATGATTCTCGCGACATCGTCTATACGTGTGAAAAATATGGGAAAGATAGGACAGGTATTCACTAAGATACAAGATGAAACATTTATGACCTTTGACCCTAATTTACATACCCAAGATGTTGTCCGATCTAGTAGTTGTTATTTTATGAAATAATGTACGAGACATGAACTAAACATGTGCAAAATATGGGGGTGATAGGGCGTGTTTTTCTTGAGTTATTGCAAAGAAAGTTGCAAAAAGAAAGAAATATCTCAATACATAGAAGATAAGCTTTAATTTCAACCAATTTTTTGTCGTCATCCCGACATCGTATGAAAAACCAAAGGAAACAAAACGATAGCGCAAAGTCTCAGCTACAACATATTAAAATCTGGGAGAAATTCACCGAAGGGTAAGTGAGCTAGTGCTCGATAAAGACAATCATGTCAATTTTCACATTAAAGAAAATTCCCTCCCATAGAGATAACACGTCATAACGAAGATACAAAAAGAAGTACATATGACCTTTGACCTCAATTTGTACAGACAAGATGGCATCTGAGTAAAAAGTAGTTATTTTGTGAAATGATCCTTGTAACATGGTCTTTGCGTATGCAAAATATGGGAAAGATAGGACATGTATTCACTAAGATACAGGGTGAAACACTTATGACCTTTGACCCTAATTTACATACCCAAGATGGTGTCCGATCAAGTAGTTGTTATTTTATGAAATAATTCACGTGACATGAACTAAACATGTGCAAAATATAGAAGTGGTAGAGGCCGTTTTTCTTGAGTTATTGCAAAGAAAGTTGCAGAAAGAAAGAAATATCTCAATACATCGAAGATAAGCCTGAATTTCAACCCAATTTTTTGACGTGATTCTGACATCGTATGAAAAAACAAAGGGCACACTTACGGCAGCGTAAAGTCTCAGCTACAACATATTAAAATCTGGGAGAAATTTATCGAAGCTTAAGTGAGCTAGTGCTCGATAAAGATAGTCATGTCAATTTTCATTTCCAGAAAAACTGCACTCCCATAGAGATAACACGTAAACTGGTCAAATTTGACAAGATTACTTTTAATCCATTTTTACGAGGTGATACCGTTATCCAATCAAAATATTGTAATTTTATGTTTGAAAGAACATTAAATAAGCTACATCATACTGAAATCTGGGTGAAAATTGACAAAAGACTAGTGAGATATGCTCGAATGAACTTGAAATTTGATGACGTCATTTTGAAAATTTACTTTTTTTACTTTATTAAGAAATTTGATATCTTTTAATCATTTTGTCAGCATTGCCACCCCATGAAATGACATGTACAACTCATCAGCTTTCAAAATATGTACAGAAAATTGGGGGTCACCGTCCATCCTGACGAGTAAAATCGGATTTAAAATTGGCAGTTTTTTGGCATAGTTGCACTGTATATCGCCATTGACGCGCGCGCGGAATTTCAACTTTGACGGGCCCGTATGACGTCATATTGAGTCGGATTGATTTGAAACTTGGTATAAATATTCCTTAACATTTCAGACATCCGATCAAAGTGAAAAAACTGGAAATTTCAATTGCACATGAGTTGTGCGTGCGTATATGCGCGCGCGCGTACGCGTCCGTCCGATTTTTTCAATTTTTCAAAAAATGCTCCAAATGGTCTGAAACGTGTGCAAAAAAATTTTGAGCTCGATTGGAGCATACAAATATTTCAACGCGCGCGTACGCGCACGTTTTAAGAGAAAATATGAATTTTGAGAACATGAGTAGAATGCGCATAATTTGAAATATATGTGACGTAAATTTCATTGAAAAATTTCATTCCATTAATGAGATATCATTGAGAATGTGTTTTCATATAATGACGTCATAGTGACGTCACGGTCGACTGATCACAATGATACATTAGATTTGTCGTCTTTGGGACATGATGCATACATGGTATAATTTTTAAATTGATAGGCAGCGGACTTTCTGAGCTAACCTCTGCACAACTTTTGCGGAGAAATAAAGAAACAAAGAAGAAGAAAGAATCCGTACAGATACAGAAGGTGATCCGAAGGATACTCGGATCACCTAACTAGAGATTGTAATTTGTCATCACTGACAAATTAAGGTGATCCGATTTTTTTTTATCAATGATTCGAGTCCTGATCGCAATAGGCATGACCATACAAGTTTCATCTCTGTTTAGAGACATTGTCCGTGTGATGTTTGCATTCTCATTTAGAAAAGGGAGTCATATCTGCCATCTTTGGTACCAAATTCTGTATACACTGAATAACGAAGATACAGCAATGAATACATATGACCTTTGACCCACCTTTGCACTCCCAAGATTGCATCTGATGAAATAGTGGTTATTTTGTGAAATGATTCTCGCGACATCGTCGATACGTGTGAAAAATATGGGAAAGATAGGACAGGTATTCACTAAGATACAAGATGAAACATTTATGACCTTTGACCCTAATTTACATACCCAAGATGTTGTCCGATCTAGTAGTTGTTATTTTATGAAATAATGTACGAGACATGAACTAAACATGTGCAAAATATGGGGGTGATAGGGCGTGTTTTTCTTGAGTTATTGCAAAGAAAGTTGCAGAAAGAAAGAAATATCTCAATACATAGAAGATAAGCTTTAATTTCAACCAATTTTTTATCGTCATCCCGACATCGTATGAAAAAACAAAGGAAATAAAACGATAGCGCAAAGTCTCAGCTACAACATATTAAAATCTGGGAGAAATTCACCGAAGGGTAAGTGAGCTAGTGCTCGATAAAGACAATCATGTCAATTTTCACATTAAAGAAAATTCCCTCCCATAGAGATAACACGTCATAACGAAGATACAAAAAGAAGTACATATGACCTTTGACCTCAAATTGTACAGACAAGATGGCATCTGAGTAAAAAGTGGTTATTTTGTGAAATGATCCTTGTAACATGGTCTTTGCGTATGCAAAATATGGGAAAGATAGGACATGTATTCACTAAGATACAGGGTGAAACACTTATGACCTTTGACCCTAATTTACATACCCAAGATGGTGTCCGATCAAGTAGTTGTTATTTTATGAAATAATTCACGTGACATGAACTAAACATGTGCAAAATATAGAAGTGATAGAGGCCGTTTTTCTTGAGTTATTGCAAAGAAAGTTGCAGAAAGAAAGAAATATCTCAATACATCGAAGATAAGCCTGAATTTCAACCCAATTTTTTGACGTGATTCTGACATCGTATGAAAAAACAAAGGGCACACTTACGGTAGCGTAAAGTCTCAGCAACAACATATTAAAATCTGGGAGAAATTTACCGAAGCTTAAGTGAGCTAGTGCTCGATAAAGATAGTCATGTCAATTTTCATTTCCAGAAAAACTGCACTCCCATAGAGATAACACGTAAACTGGTCAAATTTGACAAGATTACTTTTAATCCATTTTTACGAGGTGATACCGTTATCCAATCAAAATATTGTAATTTTATGTTTGAAAGAACATTAAATAAGCTACATCATACTGAAATCTGGGTGAAAATTGACAAAGGACTAGTGAGATATGCTCGAATGAACTTGAAATTTGATGACGTCATTTTGAAAATTTACTTTTTTTACTTTATTAAGAAATTTGATATCTTTTAATCATTTTGTCAGCATTGCCACCCCATGAAATGACATGTACAACTCATCAGCTTTCAAAATATGTACAGAAAATGGGGGGTCACCGTCCATCCTGACGAGTAAAATCGGATTTAAAATTGGCAGTTTTTTGGCATAGTTACACTGTATATCGCCATTGACGCGCGCGCGGAATTTCAACTTTGACGGGCCCGTATGACGTCATATTGAGTCGGATTGATTTGAAACTTGGTATAAATATTCCTTAACATTTCAGACATCCGATCAAAGTGAAAAAACTGGAAATTTCAATTGCACATGAGCTGTGCGTGCGTATATGCGCGCGCGCGTACGCGTCCGTCCGATTTTTTCAATTTTTCAAAAAATGCTCCAAATGGTCTGAAACGTGTGCAAAAAAATTTTGAGCTCGATTGGAGCATACAAATATTTCAACGCGCGCGTACGCGCACGTTTTAAGAGAATATATGAATTTTGAGAACATGAGTAGAATGCGCATAATTTGAAATATATGTGACGTAAATTTCATTGAAAAATTTCATTCCATTAATGAGATATGATTGAGAATGTGTTTTCATATAATGACGTCATAGTGACGTCACGGTCCACTGATCACAATGATACATTAGATTTGTCGTCTTTGGGACATGATGCATACATGGTATAATTTTGAAATTGATAGGCAGCGGACTTTCTGAGCTAACCTCTGCACAACTTTTGCGGAGAAATAAAGAAACAAAGAAGACTAGAGATTGTAATTTGTCATCACTGACAAATTAAGGTGATCCGATTTTTTTTTATCAATGATTCGAGTCCTGATCGCAATAGGCATGACCATACAAGTTTCATCTGTGTTTAGAGACATTGGCCGTGTGATGTTTGCATTCTCATTTAGAAAAGGGAGTCATATCTGCCATCTTTGGTACCAAATTCTGTATACACTGAATAACGAAGATACAGCAATGAATACATATGACCTTTGACCCACCTTTGCACTCCCAAGATTGCATCTGATGAAATAGTGGTTATTTTGTGAAATGATTCTCGCGACATCGTCTATACGTGTGGAAAATATGGGAAAGATAGGACAGGTATTCACTAAGATACAAGATGAAACATTTATGACCTTTGACCCTAATTTACATACCCAAGATGTTGTCCGATCTAGTAGTTGTTATTTTATGAAATAATGTACGAGACATGAACTAAACATGTGCAAAATATGGGGGTGATAGGGCGTGTTTTTCTTGAGTTATTGCAAAGAAAGTTGCAGAAAGAAAGAAATATCTCAATACATAGAAGATAAGCTTTAATTTCAACCAATTTTTTATCGTAATTCCGACATCGTATGAAAAAACGAAGGAAATGAAACGATAGCGCAAAGTCTCAGCTACAATATATTAAAATCTGGGAGAAATTCACCGAAGGGTAAGTGAGCTAGTGCTCGATAAAGACAATCATGTCAATTTTCACATTAAAGAAAATTCCCTCCCATAGAGATAACACGTCATAACGAAGATACAAAAAGAAGTACATATGACCTTTGACCTCAATTTGCACAGACAAGATGGCATCTGAGTAAAAAGTGATTATTTTGTGAAATGATCCTTGTAACATGGTCTTTGCGTGTGCAAAATATGGGAAAGATAAGACATGTATTCACTAAGATACAGGGTGAAACACCTATGACCTTTGACCCTAATTTACATACCCAAGATGGTGTCCGATCAAGTAGCTGTTATTTTATGAAATAATTCACGTGACATGAACTAAACATGTGCAAAATATAGAAGTGATAGAGGCCGTTTTTCTTGAGTTATTGCAAAGAAAGTTGCAGAAAGAAAGAAATATCTCAATACATCGAAGATAAGCCTGAATTTCAACCCAATTTTTTGACGTGATTTTGACATCGTATGAAAAAACGAAGGGCACACTTACGGTAGCGTAAAGTCTCAGCTACAACATATTAAAATCTGGGAGAAATTTACCGAAGCTTAAGTGAGCTAGTGCTCGATAAAGATAGTCATGTCAATTTTCATTTCCAGAAAAACTGCACTCCCATAGAGATAACACGTAAACTGGTCAAATTTGACAAGATTACTTTTAATCCATTTTTACGAGGTGATACCGTTATCCAATCAAAATATTGTAATTCTATGTTTGAAAGAACATTAAATAAGCTACATCATACTGAAATCTGGGTGAAAATTGACTAAGGACTAGTGAGATATGCTCGAATGAACTTGAAATTTGATGACGTCATTTTGAAAATTTACTTTTTTTACTTTATTAAGAAATTTGATATCTTTTAATCATTTTGTCAGCATTGCCACCCCATGAAATGACATGTACAACTCATCAGCTTTCAAAATATGTACAGAAAATGGGGGGTCACCGTCCATCCTGACGAGTAAAATCGGATTTAAAATTGGCAGTTTTTTGGCATAGTTGCACTGTATATCGCCATTGACGCGCGCGCGGAATTTCAACTTTGACGGGCCCGTATGACGTCATATTGAGTCGGATTGATTTGAAACTTGGTATAAATATTCCTTAACATTTCAGACATCCGATCAAAGTGAAAAAACTGGAAATTTCAATTGCACATGAGCTGTGCGTGCGTATATGCGCGCGCGCGTACGCGTCCGTCCGATTTTTTCAATTTTTCAAAAAATGCTCCAAATGGTCTGAAACGTGTGCAAAAAAATTTTGAGCTCGATTGGAGCATACAAATATTTCAACGCGCGCGTACGCGCACGTTTTAAGAGAAAATATGAATTTTGAGAACATGAGTAGAATGCGCATAATTTGAAATATATGTGACGTAAATTTCATTGAAAAATTTCATTCCATTAATGAGATATGATTGAGAATGTGTTTTCATATAATGACGTCATAGTGACGTCACGGTCGACTGATCACAATGATACATTAGATTTGTCGTCTTTGGGACATGATGCATACATGGTATAATTTTGAAATTGATAGGCAGCGGACTTTCTGAGCTAACCTCTGCACAACTTTTGCGGAGAAATAAAGAAAGAAAGAAGAAGAAAGAATCCGTACAGATACAGAAGGTGATCCGAAGGATACTCGGATCACCTAACTAGAGATTGTAATTTGTCATTACTGACAAATTAAGGTGATCCGATTTTTTTTTCATCAATGATTCGAGACCTGATCGCAATAGGCATGACCATACAGGTTTCGTCTGTTGTTAAAAACGTTGGCCGTGTGATGTTTGAATTCTCGTTTAGAAAAGGGAGTCATATCTGCCATCTTTGGTACCAAATTCCGTATACACTAGATAACGAAGATACAACAACAAATACATACGACCTTTGACCCACCTTTACACTCCCAAGATGGCATCTGAGGAAAAAGTGGTTATTTTGTGAAATGATTCTTGCGACATCGTCTATACGTGTGCAAAATATGGGAAAGATAGGACAGGTATTCGCCAAGATACAAGATGAAACATTTATGACCTTTGACCCTAATTTACATACCCAAGATGTTGTCCGATCAAGTAGTTGTTATTTTATGAAATAATGTACGTGACATGAACTAAACATGTGCAGAATATGGGGGTGATAGGGCGTGTTTTTCTTGAGTTATTGCAAAGAAAGTTGCAGAAAGAAAGAAATATCTCAATACATAGAAGATAAGCTTTAATTTCAACCAAGTTTTTTATCGTGATCCCGACATCCTATGAAATAACAAAATGAAATAGCGCAAAGTCTCAGCTACAACATATTAAAATCTGGGAGAAATTTACCGAAGGGTATGTGAGCTAGTGCTCGATAAAGACAATCATGTCAATTTTCACATTTAAAAAAATTCCCTCCCATAGAGATAACACGTCATAACGAAGAAACAAAAAGAAGTACATATGACCTTTGACCTCAATTTGCACAGACAAGATGGCATCTGAGTAAAAAGTGGTTATTTTGTGAAATGATCCTTGTAACATGGTCTTTGCGTTTGCAAAATATGGGAAAGATAAGACATGTATTCACTAAGATATAGGATGAAACACTTATGACCTTTGACCCTAATTTACATACCCAAGATGGTGTCCGATCAAGTAGTTGCTATTTTATGAAATAATGTACGTGACATGAACTAAACATGTGCAAAATATAGAAGTGATAGGGCGTGTTTTTCTTGAGTTATTGCAAAGAAAGTTGCAGAAAGAAAGAAATATCTCAATACATCGAAGATAAGCCTGAATTTCAACCAAAATTTTTGACGTGATCCCGACATCGTATGAAAAAACGAAGGGCACACTTACGGTAGCGTAAAGTCTCAGCTACAACATATCGAAATCTGGGAGAAATTTACCGAAGGGTAAGTGAGCTAGTGCTCGATAAAGATAGTCATGTCAATTTTCATTTCCAGAAAAACTGCACTCCCATAGAGATAACACGTAAACTGGTCAAATTTAACAAGGTTACTTTCAATCCATTTTTACGAGGTGATACCGTTATTCAATCAAAATGTTGTAATTTTATGTTTGAAAGAATATTAAATAAGCTACAACATACTGAAATCTGGGTGAAAATTGACAAAGGACTAGTGAGATACGCTCAAATAAACTTGAAATTTGATGACGTCATTTTGAAAATTTACTTTTTTTACTTTATTAAGAAATTTGCTATCTTTTAATCATTTTGTCAGCATTGCCACCCCATGAAATGACATGTACAACTCATCAGGTTTTAAAATATGTAAAGAAAATGGGGGGTCACCGTCCATCCTGACGAGTAAAATCGAATTTAAAATTAGCAGTTTTTTGGCATAGTTGCACTGTATATCGCCATTGACGCGCGCGCAGAATTTCAACTTTGACGGGCCCGTATGACGTCATATTGGGTCGCATTGATTTGAAACTTGGTATAAATATTCCTTAACATTTCAGACATCCGATCAAAGTGAAAAAACTGGAAATTTCAATTGCACATGAGCTGTGCGTGCGTATATGCGCGCGCGCGTACGCGTCCGTCCGATTTTTTCAATTTTTCAAAAAATGCTCTAAATGGTCTGAAACGTGTGCAAAAAAATTTTGAGCTCGATTGGAGCATACAAATATTTCAACGCGCGCGTACGCGCACGTTTTAAGAGAAAATATGAATTTTGAGAACATGAGTAGAATGCGCATAATTTGAAATATATGTGACGTAAATTTCATTGAAAAATTTCATTCCATTAATGAGATATGATTGAGAATGTGTTTTCATATAATGACGTCATAGTGACGTCACGGTCGACTGATCACAATGATACATTAGATTTGTCGTCTTTGGGACATGATGCATACATGGTATGATTTTGAAATTGATAGGCAGCGGACTTTCTGAGCTAACCTCTGCACAACTTTTGCGGAGAAATAAAGAAAGAAAGAAGAAGAAAGAATCCGTACAGATACAGAAGGTGATCCGAAGGATACTCGGATCACCTAACTAGAGATTGTAATTTGTCATTACTGACAAATTAAGGTGATCCGATTTTTTTTTTTCATCAATGATTCGAGTCCTGATCGCAATAGGCATGACCATACAGGTTTCGTCTGTTGTTAAAAACGTTGGCCGTGAGATGTTTGAATTCTCGTTTAGAAAAGGGAGTCATATCTGCCATCTTTGGTACCAAATTCCGTATACACTAGATAACGAAGATACAACAACAAATACATATGACCTTTGACCCACCTTTACACTCCCAAGATGGCATCTGAGGAAAAAGTGGTTATTTTGTGAAACGATTCTTGCGACATCGTCTATACGTGTGCAAAATATGGGAAAGATAGGACAGGTATTCGCCAAGATACAAGATAAAACATTTATGACCTTTGACCCTAATTTACATACCCAAGATGTTGTCCGATCAAGTAGTTGTTATTTTATGAAATAATGTACGTGACATGAACTAAACATGTGCAGAATATGGGGGTGATAGGGCGTGTTTTTCTTGAGTTATTGTAAAGAAAGTTGCAGAAAGAAAGAAATATCTCAATACATAGAAGATAAGCTTTAATTTCAACCAAGTTTTTTATCGTGATCCCGACATCGTATGAAATAACAAAATCAAATTTAACGATAGCGCAAAGTCTCAGCTACAACATATTAAAATCTGGGAGAAATTCACCGAAGGGTAAGTGAGCTAGTGCTCGATAAAGACAATCATGTCAATTTTCACATTAAAAAAAATTCCCTCCCATAGAGATAACACGTCATAACGAAGATACAAAAAGAAGTACATATGACCTTTGACCTCAATTTGCACAGACAAGATGGCATCTGAGTAAAAAGTGGTTATTTTGTGAAATGATCCTTGTAACATGGTCTTTGCGTTTGCAAAATATGGGAAAGATAGGACATGTATTCACTAAGATACAGGATGAAACACTTATGACCTTTGACCCTAATTTACATACCCAAGATGGTGTCTGATCAAGTAGTTGTTATTTTATGAAATAATGTACGTGACATGAACTAAACATGTGCGAAATATAAAAATGATAGGGCGTGTTTTCCTTGAGTTATTGCAAAGAAAGTTGCAGAAAGAAAGAACTATCTCAATACATCGAAGATAAGCCTGAATTTCAACCAAAATTTTTGACGTGATCCCGACATCGTATGAAAAAACGAAGGGCACACTTACGGTAGCGTAAAGTCTCAGCTACAACATATCAAAATCTGGGAGAAATTTATCGAAGGGTAAGTGAGCTAGTGCTCGATAAAGATAGTCATGTCAATTTTCATTTCCAGAAAAACTGCACTCCCATAGAGATAACACGTAAACTGGTCAAATTTGACAAGGCTACTTTCAATCCATTTTTACTAGGTGATACCGTTATCCAATCAAAGTTTTGTAATTTTATGTTTGAAAGAACATTAAATAAGCTACAACATACTGAAATCTTGGTGAAAATTGACAAAGGACTAGTGAGATACGCTCGAATGAACTTGAAATTTGATGACGTCATTTTGAAAATTTACTTTTTTTACTTTATTAAGAAATTTGCTATCTCTTAATCATTTTGTCAGCATTGCCACCCCATGAAATGACATGTACAACTCATCAGGTTTTAAAATATGTAAAGAAAATGGGGGGTCACCGTCCATCCTGACGAGTAAAATCGAATTTAAAATTAGCAGTTTTTTGGCATAGTTGCACTGTATATCGCCATTGACGCGCGCGCGGAATTTCAACTTTGACGGGCCCGTATGACGTCATATTGAGTCGCATTGATTTGAAACTTGGTATAAATATTCCTTAACATTTCAGACATCCGATCAAAGTGAAAAAACTGGAAATTTCAATTGCACATGAGCTGTGCGTGCGTATATGCGCGCGCGCGTACGCGTCCGTCCGATTTTTTCAATTTTTCAAAAAATGCTCCAAATGGTCTGAAACGTGTGCAAAAAAATTTTGAACTCGATTGGAGCATACAAATATTTCAACGCGCGCGTACGCGCACGTTTTAAGAGAAAATATGAATTTTGAGAACATGAGTAGAATGCGCATAATTTGAAATATATGTGACGCAAATTTCATTGAAAAATTTCATTCCATTAATGAGATATGATTGAGAATGTGTTTTCATATAATGACGTCATAGTGACGTCACGGTCGACTGATCACAATGATACATTAGATTTGTCGTCTTTGGGACATGATGCATACATGGTATAATTTTGAAATTGATAGGCAGCGGACTTTCTGAGCTAACCTCTGCACAACTTTTGCGGAGAAATAAAGAAACAAAGAAGAAGAAAGAATCCGTACAGATACAGAAGGTGATCCGAAGGATACTCGGATCACCTAAAAAGAATCCGTACAGATACAGAAGGTGATCCGAAGGATACTCGGATCACCTAAAAACAAAGAATCCGTACAGATACAGAAGGTGATCCGAGAGGATACTCGGATCACCTAATAAAGAACTAGAGATTGTAATTTGTCATCACTGACAAATTAAGGTGATCCGATTTTTTTTTAGGTGATCCGAGTATCCTCTCGGATCACCTTCTGTATCTGTACGGATTCTTTGTTTTTCTTCTTCTTCTTCTTTATTTCTCCTCAAAAGTTGTGCAGAGGTTAGCTCACAAAGTGCATTGCCTCTCAATGTCAGACTTATACCATATATGTATCATGTCGCAAAGACGACAGCGCAAGTAAAATCATAGTGATCAGTCGACCGTGACGTCACTATGACGTCATTATATGAAAACACATTCTCAATCATATCTCATTAATGGAATGGAATTTTTCAATGAAATTTACGTCACATATATTTCAAGTTATGCGCATTCTACTCATGTTCTGAAAATTCATTTTTTATCTCAAAACGCGCGCGTACGCGCGCGTTGAAATATTTGTATGCTCAAATCGAGCTCAAATTTTTTTTGCACACGTTTCAGACCATTTGGAGCATTTTTTGAAAAATTGAAAAAATTGGACGGACACGTACGCGCGCGCACATATTCGCACGCACAGCTAATATGAAATAGAAATTTTCAATTTTTTTACACGGATCGGATGTCCAAAATGTCAAGGAATATTTCTACCAAGTTTCAAGTCGATCCGACTCAATATGACGTCGTACGGGCCCGTCAAATTCAAAATTCCGCGCGTGCGTCAATGAGGATACACAGTGCAACTATGCTAAAAAACCGCCAATTTTAAATCGGATTTTACTCGTCAGGATGGACGGTGACCCCCCATTTTCTTTACATATTCTGAAAGTTGATGAGTTGTAAATGTCATTTCATGGGCTGGCAAAGCTAACAAAATGATTAAAAGATATCAAATTTCTTAATAAAGAAAAAAAAGTAAATTTTCAAAATGACGTCATCAAATTTCAAGTTTACTCGAGCGTATCTCACTTATCCTTTCCCAATTTTCACCCAAATTTCAATATGTTGTAGGTTATGGAATGCTCTTTCATTTATGTAATTACATAATTTTGATTCGATGACGACATTACCTCGAAAAAATGGATTGAAAGTAACCTTGTCAAATTCGACCAGTTTACGTGTAATCTCTAAGGGAGTGCAATTTTTATGGAAATGAAAATTGACATGACTATCTTTATCGAGCACTAGCTCACTTATGCTTCGGTGAATTTCTCTAAGATTTTAATATGTTGTAGCTGAGACGTAGGGCTATCGTAAGTGTGCCCATTGTTTTTTCATACATTGTCGGGATCACGTCAATAAACTTGGTTGAAATTAAAGTTTATCTTCGATGTATTGAAATATTTCTTTCTTTTTGCAACTTTATGTGCAATAAATCAAGAAAAACATACCCTATCACCACCATATTTTGCACATCTTTAGTTCATGTCACGAACATTATTTCATAAAATAACAAGTACTTGATCAGACGCCATCTTGGGTATGTAAATTAGGGTCAAAGGTCATAGATGTTTCATCCTGTATCTTGGTGAATACAGGTCCTATGTTTCCCATATTTTGCACACGTAAAGACCATGTTACAGGGATCATTTCATAAAATAACCACTTTTTGCTCAGATGCCATCTTGTCTGTGCAAATTGAGGTCAAAGGTCATATGTACTTCTTTTTCTATGTTCGCTATGACGTGTTATCTCTATGGGAGGGAATTTTTTAGATGTGAAAATTGACATGACTCTCTTTATCGAGCACTATCTTACTTATGCTGCAGTGAATTTCTCTCAGATTTTAATATGTTGTAGCTGAGACTTTGCAGTATCAGGACTCGAATCATTGACTAAAAAAAAATCGGATCACCTTAATTTGTCAGTGATGACAAATTACAATCTCTAGTTAATCAATGATTCGAGTCCTGATCGTAATAGGCATGACAATACAAGTTTCATCTGTGTTTAGAGACATTGGCCGTGTGAGGTTTGGATTCTCATTTAGAAAAGGGAGTCATATCTGCCATCTTTGGTACCAATTCTGTATACACTGAATAACGAAGATACAGCAACGAATACATATGACCTTTGACCCACCTTTACACTCCCAAGATGGCATCTGAGGAAAAAGTGGTTATTTTGTGAAATGATTCTTGCGACATCGTCTATATTCGTGTGCAAAATATGGCAAAGATAGGACAGGTATTCACCAAGATGCAAAATGCAAAGTCTTAGGTACAACATAAAATCTGGGAGAAATTCACCGAAGGGTAAGTGAGAGCTAGTGCTCGATAAAGAAAAGCATGTCGATTTTCACATTAAAAAAAATCCCTCCCATAGAGATAACACGTCATAACGAAAATACAGAAAGAAGTACATATGACCTTTGACCTCACTTTGCACACCCAAGATGGCGTCTGAGCAAAAAGTGGTTATTTTGTGAAATGATCCTTGTTACATGGTCTTTGTGTGTGCAAAATATGGGAAAGATAGGACATGTATTCACCAAGACACAGGATGACACATTTATGACCTTTGACCCTAATTTACATACCCAAGATGGTGTCTGATCAAGTAGTTGTTATTTTATGAAATAATGTACGTGACATGAACTAAACATGTGCAAAATATGGGATTGATAGCCATTGTTGTTGTTCATCTATTGCACAGAAAGTAGTAGAAAGAAAGAAAAATAAAGAAAAAAATATGTTATTTTATAGAAATTTGAAGGAGAAGCATAAAAAATCAGAAAAAGATAAAGTTAGGAAGGGAGATTAAGACTAACTAAAGAAAAAGAAGAAAAAAAGTGTTTAAAAAAATGAAAAAAAATATTGGCAGGGGTGAGCCTCGAACCAGGGACCTTAGGATTACGAGTCGGATGCGCTATGCAATGACCTATTTCATGCTCCATAGGCCCTGTGTATTAAGCAAAATGACGCTGCATCGAAGCCACGTGCCATTTTCAACCAAGTTTTTCGACGTGATGCCGACGTCGTATGAAAAAATGAAGGGCACACTTACGATAGCCCAAAGTCTCAGCTACAACATACTAAAATCTGGGAAAAATTCACCGAAGCAAAAGTGAGCTAGTGCTCGAAAAAGAGAGTCATGTCAATTTTCACTGCCAGAAAAACTGCTCTCCCATAGAGATAACACGTAAACTGGTCAAATTCTACAAGGATACATTCAATCCATTTTTACGAGGCGATGACGTCATCCAATCAAAATGTTGTTTTTACATTAATGAAAGAACATTTCATAAGCTACAACATACTGAAATATGGGAGAAAATTGGCAGAGGATAAGTGAGATACGCTCGAGTAAACTTGTAATTTGATGACGTCATTTTGAAAATTTACTTTTTTTACTTTATTAAGAAATTTGATATCTTTTAATCATTTTGTCAGCATTGCCTACCCATGAAATGACATGTACAACTCATCAGCTTTCAATATATGTCAAGAAAATGGGGGGTCACCGTCCATCCTGACGAGTAAAATCGGATTTAAAATTGGCAGTTTTTTGGCATAGTTGCACTGTATATCGCCATTGACGCGCGCGCGGAATTTCAACTTTGACGGCCCCGTATGACGTCATATTGAGTCGGATTGACTTGAAACGTGGTATAAATATTCCTTGACATTTCAGACATGCGATCAAAGTGAAAAAACTGGAAATTTCAATTGCATATGAGCTGTGCGTGCGTATATGCGCGCGCGCGTACGCGTCCGTCCGATTTTTTCAATTTTTCAAAAAATGCTCCAAATGGTCTGAAACGTGTGCAAAAAAATTTTGAGCTCGATTGGAGCATACAAATATTTCAACGCGCGCGTACGCGCACGTTTTAAGAGAAAATATGAATTTTGAGAACATGAGTAGAATGCGCATAACTTGAAATATATGTGACGTAAATTTCATTGAAAAATTCTATTTCATTAATGAGATATGATTGAGAATGTGTTTTCATATAATGACGTCACAGTGACGTCACGGTCGACTGATCACAATGATACATTAGATTTGCCGTCTTTGGGACATGATGCATACATGATATAATTTTGAAATTGACAGGCAGCGGACTTTCTGAGCTAACCTCTGCACAACTTTTGAGGAGAAATAAAGAAGAAGAAGAAGAAAAACTAGAGATTGTAATTTGTCATCACTGACAAATTAAGGTGATCCGATTTTTTTTTATCAATGATTCGAGTCCTGATCGCAATAGGCATGACCATACAAGTTTCATCTGTGTTTAGAGACATTGGCCGTGTGATGTTTGCATTCTCATTTAGAAAAGGGAGTCATATCTGTCATCTTTGGTACCAAATTCTGTATACACTGAATAACGAAGATACAGCAATGAATACATATGACCTTTGACCCACCTTTGCACTCCCAAGATTGCATCTGATGAAATAGTGGTTATTTTGTGAAATGATTCTCGCGACATCGTCTATACGTGTGGAAAATATGGGAAAGATAGGACAGGTATTCACTAAGATACAAGATGAAACATTTATGACATTTGACCCTAATTTACATACCCAAGATGTTGTCTGATCTAGTAGTTGTTATTTTATGAAATAATGTACGAGACATGAACTAAACATGTGCAAAATATGGGGGTGATAGGGCGTGTTTTT
Organism: Diadema antillarum; assembly: GCF_040938485.1. Classification (NCBI taxonomy): domain Eukaryota; kingdom Metazoa; phylum Echinodermata; class Echinoidea; order Diadematoida; family Diadematidae; genus Diadema; species Diadema antillarum. The sequence goes on from NW_027271079.1 coordinate 132,845, forward strand.
CTTGAGTTATTGCAAAGAGAGTTGCAGAAAGAAAGAAATATCTCAATACATCGAAGATAAGCTTTAATTTCAACCAAGTTTTTTAACATGATTCCGACATTGTATGAAGAAAGGAAGGCACACATTCGATAGCGCACAGTCTCAGCTACAACATATTAAAATCGAGGAGAAATTCACCGAAGGGTAAGTGAGCTAGTGCTCGATAAAGACAATCATGTCAATTTTCACATTAAAGAAAATTCCCTCCCATAGAGATAACACGTCATAACGAAGATACAAAAAGAAGTACATATGACCTTTGACCTCAATTTGCAACAACAAGATGGCATCTGAGTAAAAAGTGGTTATTTTGTGAAATGATCCTTGTAACATGGTCTTTGCGTGTGCAAAATATGGGAAAGATAGGACATGTATTTACTAAGATACAGGGTAAAACACTTATGACCTTTGACCCTACTTTACATACCCAAGATGGTGTCCGATCAAGTAGTTGTTATTTTATGAAATAATGTACGTGACATGAACTAAACATGTGCAAAATATAGAAGTGATAGAGGCCGTTTTTCTTGAGTTATTGCAAAGAAAGTTGCAGAAAGAAAGAAATATCTCAATACATCGAAGATAAGCCTGAATTTCAACCCAATTTTTTGACGTGATTCCGACATCGTATGAAAAAACAAAGGGCACACTTACGGTAGGGTAAAGTCTCAGCTACAACATATTAAAATCTGGGAGAAATTTACCGAAGCTTAAGTGAGCTAGTGCTCGATAAAGATAGTCATGTCAATTTTCATTTCCAGAAAAACTGCACTCCCATAGAGATAACACGTAAACTGGTCAAATTTGACAAGATTACTTTTAATCCATTTTTACGAGGTGATACCGTTATCCAATCAAAATATTGTAATTTTATGTTTGAAAGAACATTAAATAAGCTACATCATACTGAAATCTGGGTGAAAATTGACAAAGGACTAGTGAGATACGCTCGAATGAACTTGAAATTTGATGACGTCATTTTGAAAATTTACTTTTTTTACTTTATTAAGAAATTTGATATCTTTTAATCATTTTGTCAGCATTGCCACCCCATGAAATGACATGTACAACTCATCAGCCTTCAAAATATGTACAGAAAATGGAGGGTCACCGTCCATCCTGACGAGTAAAATCGGATTTAAAATTGACAGTTTTTTGGCATAGTTGTACTGTATATCGCCATTGACGCGCGCGCGGAATTTCAACTTTGACGGGCCCGTATGACCTCATATTGAGTCGGATTGACTTGAAACTTGGTAGAAATATTCCTTGACATTTCAGGCAGCCGATAAATGTGAAAAAACGGGAAATTTCTATTGCATATGAGCTGTGCGTGCGTATATGAGCGCGCGCGTACGCGTCCGTCCAATTTTTTCAATTTTTCAAAAAATGCTCCAAATGGTCTGAAACGTGTGCAAAAAAATTTTGAGCTCGATTTGAGCATACAAATATTTCAACGCGCGCGTACGCGCACGTTTTAAAATATAGATGAATTTTGAGAATGTGAGTAGAATGCGCTTGACTTGAACTATATGTGACGTAAATTTGATTGAAAAATTCCTTTCCATTAATGAGATATGAATGAAAATGTGTTTTCATATAATGACGTCATAGTGACGTCACGGTCGACTGATCACAATGATTTTACAAGATTTGTCGTCTTTGGGTCACCATACATATATGCTATAAGTTTGACATTGATAGGCAATGCACTTTCTGAGCTAACCTCTGCACAACTTTTGGGGAGAAATAAAGAAAAACTAGAGATTGTAATTTGTCATCACTGACAAATTAAGGTGATCCGATTTTTTTTTATCAATGATTCGAGTCCTGATCGCAATAGGCATGACCATACAAGTTTCATCTGTGTTTAGAGACATTGGCCGTGTGATGTTTGCATTCTCATTTAGAAAAGGGAGTCATATCTGCCATCTTTGGTACCAAATTCTGTATACACTGAATAACGAAGATACAGCAATGAATACATATGACCTTTGACCCACCTTTGCACTCCCAAGATTGCATCTGATGAAATAGTGGTTATTTTGTGAAATGATTCTCGCGACATCGTCTATACGTGTGGAAAATATGGGAAAGATAGGACAGGTATTCACTAAGATACAAGATGAAACATTTATGACCTTTGACCCTAATTTACATACCCAAGATGTTGTCCGATCTAGTAGTTGTTATTTTATGAAATAATGTACGAGACATGAACTAAACATGTGCAAAATATGGGGGTGATAGGGCATGTTTTTCTTGAGTTATTGCAAAGAAAGTTGCAGAAAGAAAGAAATATCTCAATACATAGAAGATAAGCTTTAATTTCAACCAATTTTTTATCGTAATTCCGACATCGTATGAAAAAACGAAGGAAATGAAACGATAGCGCAAAGTCTCAGCTACAATATATTAAAATCTGGGAGAAATTCACCGAAGGGTAAGTGAGCTAGTGCTCGATAAAGACAATCATGTCAATTTTCACATTAAAGAAAATTCCCTCCCATAGAGATAACACGTCATAACGAAGATACAAAAAGAAGTACATATGACCTTTGACCTCAATTTGCACAGACAAGATGGCATCTGAGTAAAAAGTGATTATTTTGTGAAATGATCCTTGTAACATGGTCTTTGCGTGTGCAAAATATGGGAAAGATAAGACATGTATTCACTAAGATACAGGGTGAAACACCTATGACCTTTGACCCTAATTTACATACCCAAGATGGTGTCCGATCAAGTAGCTGTTATTTTATGAAATAATTCACGTGACATGAACTAAACATGTGCAAAATATAGAAGTGATAGAGGCCGTTTTTCTTGAGTTATTGCAAAGAAAGTTGCAGAAAGAAAGAAATATCTCAATACATCGAAGATAAGCCTGAATTTCAACCCAATTTTTTGACGTGATTTTGACATCGTATGAAAAAACGAAGGGCACACTTACGGTAGCGTAAAGTCTCAGCTACAACATATTAAAATCTGGGAGAAATTTACCGAAGCTTAAGTGAGCTAGTGCTCGATAAAGATAGTCATGTCAATTTTCATTTCCAGAAAAACTGCACTCCCATAGAGATAACACGTAAACTGGTCAAATTTGACAAGATTACTTTTAATCCATTTTTACGAGGTGATACCGTTATCCAATCAAAATATTGTAATTCTATGTTTGAAAGAACATTAAATAAGCTACATCATACTGAAATCTGGGTGAAAATTGACTAAGGACTAGTGAGATATGCTCGAATGAACTTGAAATTTGATGACGTCATTTTGAAAATTTACTTTTTTTACTTTATTAAGAAATTTGATATCTTTTAATCATTTTGTCAGCATTGCCACCCCATGAAATGACATGTACAACTCATCAGCTTTCAAAATATGTACAGAAAATGGGGGGTCACCGTCCATCCTGACGAGTAAAATCGGATTTAAAATTGGCAGTTTTTTGGCATAGTTGCACTGTATATCGCCATTGACGCGCGCGCGGAATTTCAACTTTGACGGGCCCGTATGACGTCATATTGAGTCGGATTGATTTGAAACTTGGTATAAATATTCCTTAACATTTCAGACATCCGATCAAAGTGAAAAAACTGGAAATTTCAATTGCACATGAGCTGTGCGTGCGTATATGCGCGCGCGCGTACGCGTCCGTCCGATTTTTTCAATTTTTCAAAAAATGCTCCAAATGGTCTGAAACGTGTGCAAAAAAATTTTGAGCTCGATTGGAGCATACAAATATTTCAACGCGCGCGTACGCGCACGTTTTAAGAGAAAATATGAATTTTGAGAACATGAGTAGAATGCGCATAATTTGAAATATATGTGACGTAAATTTCATTGAAAAATTTCATTCCATTAATGAGATATGATTGAGAATGTGTTTTCATATAATGACGTCATAGTGACGTCACGGTCCACTGATCACAATGATACATTAGATTTGTCGTCTTTGGGACATGATGCATACATGGTATAATTTTGAAATTGATAGGCAGCGGACTTTCTGAGCTAACCTCTGCACAACTTTTGCGGAGAAATAAAGAAAGAAAGAAGAAGAAAGAATCCGTACAGATACAGAAGGTGATCCGAAGGATACTCGGATCACCTAACTAGAGATTGTAATTTGTCATCACTGACAAATTAAGGTGATCCGATTTTTTTTTATCAATGATTCGAGTCCTGATCGCAATAGGAATGACCATACAAGTTTCATCTGTGTTTAGAGACATTGGCCGTGTGATGTTTGCATTCTCATTTAGAAAAGGGAGTCATATCTGCCATCTTTGGTACCAAATTCTGTATACACTGAATAACGAAGATACAGCAATGAATACATATGACCTTTGACCCACCTTTGCACTCCCAAGATTGCATCTGATGAAATAGTGGTTATTTTGTGAAATGATTCTCGCGACATCGTCTATACGTGTGAAAAAATATGGGAAAGATAGGACAGGTATTCACTAAGATACAAGATGAAACATTTATGACCTTTGACCCTAATTTACATACCCAAGATGTTGTCCGATCTAGTAGTTGTTATTTTATGAAATAATGTACGAGACATGAACTAAACATGTGCAAAATATGGGGGTGATAGGGCGTGTTTTTCTTGAGTTATTGCAAAGAAAGTTGCAGAAAGAAAGAAATATCTCAATACATAGAAGATAAGCTTTAATTTCAACCAATTTTTTATCGTAATCCCGACATCGTATGAAAAAACGAAGGAAATGAAACGATAGCGCAAAGTCTCAGCTACAACATATTAAAATCTGGGAGAAATTCACTGAAGGGTAAGTGAGCTAGTGCTCGATAAAGACAATCATGTCAATTTTCACATTAAAGAAAATTCCCTCCCATAGAGATAACACGTCATAACGAAGATACAAAAAGAAGTACATATGACCTTTGACCTCAATTTGCAACGACAAGATGGCATCTGAGTAAAAAGTGGTTATGTTGTGAAATGATCCTTGTAACATGGTCTTTGCGTGTGCAAAATATGGGAAAGATAGGACATGTATTCACTAAGATACAGGGTAAAACACTTATGACCTTTGACCCTACTTTACATACCCAAGATGGTGTCCGATCAAGTAATTGTTATTTTATGAAATAATGTACGTGACATGAACTAAACATGTGCAAAATATAGAAGTGATAGAGGCCGTTTTTCTTGAGTTATTGCAAAGAAAGTTGCAGAAAGAAAGAAATATCTCAATACATCGAAGATAAGCCTGAATTTCAACCCAATTTTTTGACGTGATCCCGACATCGTATGAAAAAACAAAGGGCACACTTACGGTAGGGTAAAGTCTCAGCTACAACATATTAAAATCTGGGAGAAATTTACCGAAGCTTAAGTGAGCTAGTGCTCGATAAAGATAGTCATGTCAATTTTCATTTCCAGAAAAACTGCACTCCCATAGAGATAACACGTAAACTGGTCAAATTTGACAAGATTACTTTTAATCCATTTTTACGAGGTGATACCGTTATCCAATCAAAATATTGTAATTTTATGTTTGAAAGAACATTAAATAAGCTACATCATACTGAAATCTGGGTGAAAATTGACAAAGGACTAGTGAGATACGCTCGAATGAACTTGAAATTTGATGACGTCATTTTGAAAATTTACTTTTTTTACTTTATTAAGAAATTTGATATCTTTTAATCATTTTGTAAGCATTGCCACCCCATGAAATGACATGTACAACTCATCAGCTTTCAAAATATGTACAGAAAATGGAGGGTCACCGTCCATCCTGACGAGTAAAATCGGATTTAAAATTGACAGTTTTTTGGCATAGTTGTACTGTATATCGCCATTGACGCGCGCGCGGAATTTCAACTTTGACGGGCCCGTATGACCTCATATTGAGTCGGATTGACTTGAAACTTGGTAGAAATATTCCTTGACATTTCAGGCAGCCGATAAGTGTGAAAAAACGGGAAATTTCTATTGCATATGAGCTGTGCGTGCGTATATGAGCGCGCGCGTACGCGTCCGTCCAATTTTTTCAATTTTTCAAAAAATGCTCCAAATGGTCTGAAACGTGTGCAAAAAAAATTTGAGCTCGATTTGAGCATACAAATATTTCAACGCGCGCGTACGCGCACGTTTTAAGATATAGATGAATTTTGAGAATGTGAGTAGAATGCGCTTGACTTGAACTATATGTGACGTAAATTTGATTGAAAAATTCCATTCCATTAATGAGATATGAATGAAAATGTGTTTTCATATAATGACGTCATAGTGACGTCACGGTCGACTGATCACAATGATTTTACAAGATTTGTCGTCTTTGGGTCACCATACATATATGGTATAAGTTTGACATTGATAGGCAATGCACTTTCTGAGCTAACCTCTGCACAACTTTTGGGGAGAAATAAAGAAAAACTAGAGATTGTAATTTGTCATCACTGACAAATTAAGGTGATCCGATTTTTTTTTAGTCAATGATTCGAGTCCTGATACTGCAAAGTCTCAGCTACAACATACTAAAATCTGAGAGAAATTCACTGAAGCATAAGTAAGATAGTGCTCGATAAAGAGAGTCATGTCAATTTTCACATCTGAAAAATTCCCTCCCTTAGAGATAACACGTCATAGCGAACATAGAAAAAGAAGTACATATGACCTTTGACCCCACTTTGCACAGACAAGATGGCATCTGAGCAAAAAGTGGTTATTTTATGAAATAATTCCTGTAACATGGTCTTTACGTGTGCAAAATATGGGAAAGATAGGACCTGTATTCACCAAGATACAGGATGAAACATCTATGACCTTTGACCCTAATTTACATACCCAAGATGGCGACTGATCAAGTACTTGTTATTTTATGAAATAATGTTCGTGACATGAACTAAACATATTCAAAATATGGTGGTGATAGGGTATGTTTTTCTTGATTTATTGCACATAAAGTTGCAAAAAGAAAGAAATATTTCAATACATCGAAGATAAACTTTAATTTCAACCAAGTTTTTTCACGTGATCCCGACAATGTATGAAAAAACAGAGGGCACACTTACGATAGCCCTACGTCTCAGGTACAACATATTAAAATCTTAGAGAAATTCACCGAAGCATAAGTGAGCTAGTGCTCGATAAAGATAGTCATGTCAATTTTCATTTGCATAAAAATTGCACTCCCATAGAGATTACACGTAAACTGGTCAAATTTGACAAGGTTACCTTCAATCCATTTTTTCGAGGTAATGTCGTCATCGAATCAAAATTGTGTAATCACATAAATGAAAGAGCATTCCATAACCTACAACATATTGAAATTTGGGTGAAAATTGGGAAAGGATAAGTGAGATACGCTCGAGTAAACTTGAAATTTGATGACGTCATTTTGAAAATCTACTTTTTTTACTTTATTAAGAAATTTGATATCTTTTAATCATTTTGTTAGCTTTGCCAGCCCATGAAATGACATGTACAACTAATCAGCTTTCAGAATATGTAAAGAAAATGGGGGATCACCGTCCATCCTGACGAGTAAAATCCGATTTAAAATTGGCGGTTTTTTGGCATAGTTGCACTGTATATCGCCATTGACGCGCGCGCGGAATTTCAACTTTGACGGGCCCGCATGACGTCATATTGAGTTGGATTGATTTGAAACTTGGTAGAAATATTCCTTGACATTTCAGATATCCGATCTGAGTGAAAAAACGGGAAATTTCTATTGCATATTAGCTGTGCGTGCGTATATGCGCGCACGCGTACGCGTCCGTCCGATTTTTTCAATTTTTCAAAAAATGCTCCAAATGGTCTGAAACGTGTCCAAAAAAATTTTGAGCTCGATTGGAGCATACAAATATTTGAACGCGCGCGTACGCGCACGTTTGAAGGGTACAGATGAATTTTGAGAACATGAGTAGAATTAACTTGATTCGAACTATATGTGAGGTAAATTTCATAGAAAAATTCCATTCCATTAATGAGATATGAATGAGAATGTGTTTTCATATAATGACGTCATAGTGACGTCACTTTCGACTGATCACTATGATTTTATTAGATCTGTCGTCTTTGGGACATGATACATATATGGTATAATTTTGACATTGATAGGATGAGGACTTTCTGAGCTAACCTCTACACAACATTTGAGGAGAAAGAACTTTTTTGTGACAACGGGAAGTTTAACACTAGAGATTGTAATTTGTCATCACTGACAAATTAAGGTGATCCGATTTTTTTTTAATCAATGATTCGAGTCCTGATCGTAATAGGCATGACAATACAAGTTTCATCTGTGTTTAGAGACATTGGCCGTGTGAGGTTTGGATTCTCATTTAGAAAAGGGAGTCATATCTGCCATCTTTGGTACCAATTCTGTATACACTGAATAACGAAGATACAGCAACGAATACATATGACCTTTGACCCACCTTTACACTCCCAAGATGGCATCTGAGGAAAAAGTGGTTATTTTGTGAAATGATTCTTGCGACATCGTCTATATTCGTGTGCAAAATATGGCAAAGATAGGACAGGTATTCACCAAGATGCAAAATGCAAAGTCTTAGGTACAACATAAAATCTGGGAGAAATTCACCGAAGGGTAAGTGAGAGCTAGTGCTCGATAAAGAAAAGCATGTCGATTTTCACATAAAAAAAAAATCCCTCCCATAGAGATAACACGTCATAACGAAAATACAGAAAGAAGTACATATGACCTTTGACCTCACTTTGCACACCCAAGATGGCGTCTGAGCAAAAAGTGGTTATTTTGTGAAATGATCCTTGTTACATGGTCTTTGTGTATGCAAAATATGGGAAAGATAGGACATGTATTCACCAAGATACAGGATGAAACATTTATGACCTTTGACCCTAATTTACATACCCAAGATGGTGTCTGATCAAGTAGTTGTTATTTTATGAAATAATGTACGTGACATGAACTAAACATGTGCAAAATATGGGATTGATAGCCATTGTTGTTGTTCATCTATTGCACAGAAAGTAGTAGAAAGAAAGAAAAATAAAGAAAAAAATATGTTATTTTATAGAAATTTGAAGGAGAAGCATAAAAAAATCAGAAAAAGATAAAGTTAGGAAGGGAGATTAAGACTAACTAAAGAAAAAGAAGAAAAAAAGTGCTTAAAAAAATGAAAAAAAATATTGGCAGGGGTGAGCCTCGAACCAGGGACCTTAGGATTACGAGTCGGATGCGCTATGCAATGACCTATTTCATGCTCCATAGGCCCTGTGTATTAAGCAAAATGACGCTGCATCGAAGCCACGTGCCATTTTCAACCAAGTTTTTCGACGTAATGCCGACATCGTATGAAAAAATGAAGGGCACACTTACGATAGCCCAAAGTCTCAGCTACAACATACTAAAATCTGGGAAAAATTCACCGAAGCAAAAGTGAGCTAGTGCTCGAAAAAGAGAGTCATGTCAATTTTCACTGCCAGAAAAACTGCTCTCCCATAGAGATAACACGTAAACTGGTCAAATTCTACAAGGATACATTCAATCCATTTTTACGAGGCGATGACGTCATCCAATCAAAATGTTGTTTTTACATTAATGAAAGAACATTTCATAAGCTACAACATACTGAAATATGGGAGAAAATTGGCAGAGGATAAGTGAGATACGCTCGAGTAAACTTGTAATTTGATGACGTCATTTTGAAAATTTACTTTTTTTACTTTATTAAGAAATTTGATATCTTTTAATCATTTTGTCAGCATTGCCTACCCATGAAATGACATGTACAACTCATCAGCTTTCAATATATGTAAAGAAAATGGGGGGTCACCGTCCATCCTGACGAGTTAAATCGGATTTAAAATTGGCAGTTTTTTGGCATAGTTGCACTGTATATCGCCATTGACGCGCGCGCGGAATTTCAACTTTGACGGGCCCGTATGACGTCATATTGAGTTGGATTGACTTGAAACGTGGTATAAATATTCCTTGACATTTCAGACATGCGATCAAAGTGAAAAAACTGGAAATTTCAATTGCATATGAGCTGTGCGTGCGTATATGCGCGCGCGCGTACGCGTCCGTCCGATTTTTTCAATTTTTCAAAAAATGCTCCAAATGGTCTGAAACGTGTGTAAAAAAATTTTGAGCTCGATTGGAGCATACAAATATTTCAACGCGCGCGTACGCGCACGTTTTAAGAGAAAGTATGAATTTTGAGAACATGAGTAGAATGCGCATAACTTTAAATATATGTGACGTAAATTTCATTGAAAAATTCCATTTCATTAATGAGATATGATTGAGAATGTGTTTTCATATAATGACGTCATAGTGACGTCACGGTCGACTGATCACAATGATACATTAGATTTGCCGTCTTTGGGACATGATGCATACATGGTATGATTTTGAAATTGATAGGCAGCGGACTTTCTGAGCTAACCTCTGCACAACTTTTGCGGAGAAATAAAGAAAGAAAGAAGAAGAAAGAATCCGTACAGATACAGAAGGTGATCCGAAGGATACTCGGATCACCTAACTAGAGATTGTAATTTGTCATCACTGACAAATTAAGGTGATCCGATTTTTTTTATCAATGATTCGAGTCCTGATCGCAATAGGCATGACCATACAAGTTTCATCTCTATTTAGAGACATTGGCCGTGTGATGTTTGCATTCTCATTTAGAAAAGGGAGTCATATCTGCCATCTTTGGTACCAAATTCTGTATACACTGAATAACGAAGATACAGCAATGAATACATATGACCTTTGACCCACCTTTGCACTCCCAAGATTGCATCTGATGAAATAGTGGTTATTTTGTGAAATGATTCTCGCGACATCGTCTATACGTGTGAAAAATATGGGAAAGATAGGACAGGTATTCACTAAGATACAAGATGAAACATTTATGACCTTTGACCCTAATTTACATACCCAAGATGTTGTCCGATCTAGTAGTTGTTATTTTATGAAATAATGTACGAGACATGAACTAAACATGTGCAAAATATGGGGGTGATAGGGCGTGTTTTTCTTGAGTTATTGCAAAGAAAGTTGCAGAAAGAAAGAAATATCTCAATACATAGAAGATAAGCTTTAATTTCAACCAATTTTTTATCGTCATCCCGACATCGTATGAAAAAACAAAGGAATCAAAACGATAGCGGAAAGTCTCAGCTACAACATATTAAAATCTGGGAGAAATTCACCGAAGGGTAAGTGAGCTAGTGCTCGATAAAGACAATCATGTCAATTTTCACATTAAAGAAAATTCCCTCCCATAGAGATAACACATCATAACGAAGATACAAAAAGAAGTACATATGACCTTTGACCTCAATTTGTACAGACAAGATGGCATCTGAGTAAAAAGTGGTTATTTTGTGAAATGATTCTTGTAACATGGTCTTTGCGTATGCAAAATATGGGAAAGATAGGACATGTATTCACTAAGATACAGGGTGAAACACTTATGACCTTTGACCCTAACTTACATACCCAAGATGGTGTCCGATCAAGTAGTTGTTATTTTATGAAATAATTCACGTGACATGAACTAAACATGTGCAAAATATAGAAGTGATAGAGGCCGTTTTTCTTGAGTTATTGCAAAGAAAGTTGCAGAAAGAAAGAAATATCTCAATACATCGAAGATAAGCCTGAATTTCAACCCAATTTTTTGACGTGATTCTGACATCGTATGAAAAAACAAAGGGCACACTTACGGTAGCGTAAAGTCTCAGCTACAACATATTAAAATCTGGGAGAAATTTACCGAAGCTTAAGTGAGCTAGTGCTCGATAAAGATAGTCATGTCAATTTTCATTTCCAGAAAAACTGCACTCCCATAGAGATAACACGTAAACTGGTCAAATTTGACAAGATTACTTTTAATCCATTTTTACGAGGTGATACCGTTATCCAATCAAAATATTGTAATCTTATGTTTGAAAGAACATTAAATAAGCTACATCATACTGAAATCTGGGTGAAAATTGACAAAGGACTAGTGAGATACGCTCGAATGAACTTGAAATTTGATGACGTCATTTTGAAAATTTACTTTTTTTACTTTATTAAGAAATTTGATATCTTTTAATCATTTTGTCAGCATTGCCACCCCATGAAATGACATGTACAACTCATCAGCTTTCAAAATATGTACAGAAAATGGGGGGTCACCGTCCATCCTGACGAGTAAAATCGGATTTAAAATTGGCAGTTTTTTGGCATAGTTGCACTGTATATCGCCATTGACGCGCGCGCGGAATTTCAACTTTGACGGGCCCGTATGACGTCATATTGAGTCGGATTGATTTGAAACTTGGTATAAATATTCCTTAACATTTCAGACATCCGATCAAAGTGAAAAAACTGGAAATTTCAATTGCACATGAGCTGTGCGTGCGTATATGCGCGCGCGCGTACGCGTCCGTCCGATTTTTTCAATTTTTCAAAAAATGCTCCAAATGGTCTGAAACGTGTGCAAAAAAATTTTGAGCTCGATTGGAGCATACAAATATTTCAACGCGCGCGTACGCGCACGTTTTAAGAGAAAATATGAATTTTGAGAACATGAGTAGAATGCGCATAATTTGAAATATATGTGACGTAAATTTCATTGAAAATTTTTATTCCATTAATGAGATATGATTGAGAATGTGTTTTCATATAATGACGTCATAGTGACGTCACGGTCAACTGATCACATTGATACATTAGATTTGTCGTCTTTGGGACATGATGCATACATGGTATGATTTTGAAATTGATAGGCAGCGGACTTTCTGAGCTAACCTCTGCACAACTTTTGCGGAGAAATAAAGAAAGAAAGAAGAAGAAAGAATCCGTACAGATACAGAAGGTGATCCGAAGGATACTCGGATCACCTAACTAGAGATTGTAATTTGTCATCACTGACAAATTAAGGTGATCCGATTTTTTTTTATCAATGATTCGAGTCCTGATCGCAATAGGCATGACCATACAAGTTTCATCTGTGTTTAGAGACATTGGCCGTGTGATGTTTGCATTCTCATTTAGAAAAGGGAGTCATATCTGCCATCTTTGGTACCAAATTCTGTATACACTGAATAACGAAGATACAGCAATGAATACATATGACCTTTGACCCACCTTTGCACTCCCAAGATTGCATCTGATGAAATAGTGGTTATTTTGTGAAATGATTCTCGCGACATCGTCTATACGTGTGGAAAATATGGGAAAGATAGGACAGGTATTCACTAAGATACAAGATGAAACATTTATGACCTTTGACCCTAATTTACATACCCAAGATGTTGTCCGATCTAGTAGTTGTTATTTTATGAAATAATGTACGAGACATGAACTAAACATGTGCAAAATATGGGGGTGATAGGGCGTGTTTTTCTTGAGTTATTGCAAAGAAAGTTGCAGAAAGAAAGAAATATCTCAATACATAGAAGATAAGCTTTAATTTCAACCAATTTTTTATCGTAATTCCGACATCGTATGAAAAAACGAAGGAAATGAAACGATAGCGCAAAGTCTCAGCTACAATATATTAAAATCTGGGAGAAATTCACCGAAGGGTAAGTGAGCTAGTGCTCGATAAAGACAATCATGTCAATTTTCACATTAAAGAAAATTCCCTCCCATAGAGATAACACGTCATAACGAAGATACAAAAAGAAGTACATATGACCTTTGACCTCAATTTGCACAGACAAGATGGCATCTGAGTAAAAAGTGATTATTTTGTGAAATGATCCTTGTAACATGGTCTTTGCGTGTGCAAAATATGGGAAAGATAAGACATGTATTCACTAAGATACAGGGTGAAACACCTATGACCTTTGACCCTAATTTACATACCCAAGATGGTGTCCGATCAAGTAGCTGTTATTTTATGAAATAATTCACGTGACATGAACTAAACATGTGCAAAATATAGAAGTGATAGAGGCCGTTTTTCTTGAGTTATTGCAAAGAAAGTTGCAGAAAGAAAGAAATATCTCAATACATCGAAGATAAGCCTGAATTTCAACCCAATTTTTTGACGTGATTTTGACATCGTATGAAAAAACGAAGGGCACACTTACGGTAGCGTAAAGTCTCAGCTACAACATATTAAAATCTGGGAGAAATTTACCGAAGCTTAAGTGAGCTAGTGCTCGATAAAGATAGTCATGTCAATTTTCATTTCCAGAAAAACTGCACTCCCATAGAGATAACACGTAAACTGGTCAAATTTGACAAGATTACTTTTAATCCATTTTTACGAGGTGATACCGTTATCCAATCAAAATATTGTAATTCTATGTTTGAAAGAACATTAAATAAGCTACATCATACTGAAATCTGGGTGAAAATTGACTAAGGACTAGTGAGATATGCTCGAATGAACTTGAAATTTGATGACGTCATTTTGAAAATTTACTTTTTTTACTTTATTAAGAAATTTGATATCTTTTAATCATTTTGTCAGCATTGCCACCCCATGAAATGACATGTACAACTCATCAGCTTTCAAAATATGTACAGAAAATGGGGGGTCACCGTCCATCCTGACGAGTAAAATCGGATTTAAAATTGGCAGTTTTTTGGCATAGTTGCACTGTATATCGCCATTGACGCGCGCGCGGAATTTCAACTTTGACGGGCCCGTATGACGTCATATTGAGTCGGATTGATTTGAAACTTGGTATAAATATTCCTTAACATTTCAGACATCCGATCAAAGTGAAAAAACTGGAAATTTCAATTGCACATGAGCTGTGCGTGCGTATATGCGCGCGCGCGTACGCGTCCGTCCGATTTTTTCAATTTTTCAAAAAATGCTCCAAATGGTCTGAAACGTGTGCAAAAAAATTTTGAGCTCGATTGGAGCATACAAATATTTCAACGCGCGCGTACGCGCACGTTTTAAGAGAAAATATGAATTTTGAGAACATGAGTAGAATGCGCATAATTTGAAATATATGTGACGTAAATTTCATTGAAAAATTTCATTCCATTAATGAGATATGATTGAGAATGTGTTTTCATATAATGACGTCATAGTGACGTCACGGTCGACTGATCACAATGATACATTAGATTTGTCGTCTTTGGGACATGATGCATACATGGTATAAGTTTGAAATTGATAGGCAGCGGACTTTCTGAGCTAACCTCTGCACAACTTTTGCGGAGAAATAAAGAAAGAAAGAAGAAGAAAGAATCCGTACAGATACAGAAGGTGATCCGAAGGATACTCGGATCACCTAAAAAGAAGAAAGAATCCGTACAGATACAGAAGGTGATCCGAGAGGATACTCGGATCACCTAACTAGAGATTGTAATTTGTCATCACTGACAAATTAAGGTGATCCGATTTTTTTTTATCAATGATTCGAGTCCTGGTCGCAATACGCATGACCATACAGGTTTCATATGTGTTTAGAGACATTGGCCGTGTGATGTTTGGATTCTCATTTAGAAAAGGGAGTCACATCTGCCATCTTTGGTGCCAAATTCTGTATACACTAAATAACGAAGATACAACAACAAATACATATGACCTTTGACTCGACTTTACACTCCTAAGTTGGCATCTGAGGAAGAAGTCGTTATTTTGTGAAATGATTCTTCCTACATCGTCTATACGTGTGCAAAATATGGGGAAAATAGGACAGGTGTTCACCAAGATACAAGATGAAACATTTATGACTTTTGACCCTAATTTACATACCCAAGATGGTGTCCGATCAAGTAGTGGTGTTTTATAAAATAAAGTACGTGACATGAACTAAACATGTGCAAAATATGGGGATGTTAAGGGCTGTTTTTCTTGAGTTACTGCAAAGAAAGTTGCAGAAAGAGTATCTCAATACATCGAAGTTAACCTTCAGTTTAACCAAGTTTTTAACGCGATTCCGACATCGTGTGAAAAAACGAAGGAGACTCATACGATAGCGCAAAGCCTCAGCTACAACATATCAATATCTGAGAGAAATTCACCGAGGGTGTTGAAGTTAGGCAGTGCTCGATAAAGACAATCATGTCAATTTTCACATCCAGAAAAATTCCCTCCCGTATGTACGTCATAACGAAGATACCTGTGGAAAGAAGTACACCACCTTTGAACGCACTTTGCACAGACAAGATGCCATCTAAGCAAAAAGTGGTTGTTTTATGAAATGATTCTTGTAACATGGTCTTTGCGTGTGTAAAATATGAGAAAGGTAGGTCATGTATTCACCAAAATAGAGGATGAAACATCTATCACCTTTGACCCTAATTTATACATACCGAAAAATGGCAGATATGACTCCTTTTTCTACATGAGAATGCAAACATCACACGGCCAATGTCTCTAGACACATTTGAAACCTGTATGGTCATCCTTTTGCGATCAGGAAACGAATCATTGATAAAAAAAAAATCGGAACACCTTAATTTGTCAGTCATGACAAATTACAATCTCTATGGTTTTGTGAAACGGTTCTTGGGCATTGTCTATACGTGTGCAAAATATGTGAAAGATAGGACAGGTGTTCACCAAGATGCAGGGTGAAACATTTATGACCTTTGTGTCTATACTTTACATACCCAAGATGTGTCCGATCAAGAAGTTGTTACGTTATAAAATAATGTATATGATATGAAGTAAACATGTTCAAAATATGGTTGTGGTAGGGGCCGTTTTTTAATAGTTATTGCAAAGAAAGTTGCAGAAAGAAAGAAATATCTCAGTACATCGAAGATAGGCTTTAATTTCAACCAGGTTTTCTAACGTGATCACAACATTGCTTGAAAAAACGAAGGGCACACATGCGATAGCGCAAAGTGTCAGCTACAACATATTAAAATCTGGGAGAAATTCACTGAAGGGTGAATGAGCAAGTGCTTGATAAAGGGGATCATGTCAATTTTCACTTCTAATCCCGACATCGGGTGAAAACACGGAGGACGCTCACACTACATCTCAAAGTGTCAGCTACAACATATTAAAATGTGGGAGAAATTCAGTTAAGGGTAAGTGAGCTAGTACTCGATAAAGACAATCATGTCAGTTTTCATATCTGGAAAAATTCCTTCCCATAGAGATAACACGTACGATCATGAAGATACAGAAAGAAGTACCTGGTGTAGTACGTATGTCGAACTTTGACTCCACTTTGCACAGGCTAGATGGCATCTGTGCAAAAAGCAGTTATTTTGTGAGATGATTCTTGTGAAATGGTTTTTGCGTGTGCGAAATATGGGAGAGATAGGACATGTATTCACCAAGATACAGGATGAGAAAATTGTGACCTTTGTCCCTAATTTACATACCCAAGATGGTGTCCGATCAAGTAGTTGTAGTTATTTTGTGAAATAATGTGCGTGACATGAACTAAACATATGCAAAATATTGGGGTGATGGGGCTGTTTTTCATGCGTTTCTGCAAAGAAATTTGCAGAAAGAAATAATTATGCAGACCGATTTTTCGGCCAACGGCTACCCATGAAAGGGGGAAATGTACCATTCATCGCCGCAGCTTTGAGAATATTACTAGTACATGGGCGTCACCAGGGGGGGTGCGTTGGGTGCGAACGCACCCCCCTTCAGATCCTTTAAAAAAAAAAAAATAAAAAAAAAATTAGTCTGCGAGCGACCTCAACGCCGGACGCTAAATAATTATTCTTTTCTACTTTTTTTTATATTTTGCACCAGGGACACACACACACACACACACACACACACACACACACACACACACACAAAACAATTCGCACCCCTGGTTCTGGCAGCACTGATTTTATACTTATCTATTAGTATTCTACAGTATTTACTATTTATCGACCATACTGTACATCCGTACGATACGGAGCACTTATACACGTTTGCATGTACGTGTGCTACTTACAAGTATGTAGGGTCTATGTACGTTATTTCTGACCAATCCATATTGCCAGCCCAAGAGCGAGCCTTAGCCTCATAAAAAAAAATAAAAAGAAATGGAGGGGCAAGCATATTAATTGCCCCCCCCCCGTAATCAATAATTCCCGAAATGAGAAGATTTTCTTGCTTTTGAAAGAAAACAAAAATGTTGCCCCCATGAAAATATTGGAAGGCAAGCGCACCATTTGCCCCACCCCACATAATCATAATTCCCGCGATGAAAAGATTTTCTTGCTTTTTTGTTAGAATTCAAGAAATCTGTCCAATTATTTCACCCAAAAGCAATGGCGTAACTACGGAGAGGGGGGGGGGGGGGTGCGGCCCCTCCCAATGCGCTGGTTAAAAAAAAAAGGATTTCCCGAAATAGTAGTTCAAGTGTTAGTAAACTGCTTTTGAATGAAAGGGTGATCCAGAAATAAGATATCTTTCTATGATTTCTTTTAACCATAATTAAATAGGTATATAGTGTGAAACATTGTTCAAAAAGCCCGGACCCGACAAAAGATTGTGATTCCTGGTTGGCATTCTGCATATAAGCAGGATGTGCGCAGTGTACTCAGTACATCCGAACGAAGAGTCGCTACAATCAGGGGCTTCCACCTCCCTGCTACAATGTTGCGCAATGTGATGTAGAATGTACACCTTTGTACGTTACGCTTCGTTATATCAAAGCTAGATCATTGATTTTGCAGTGTTGCTTTACATACTAGTCTATATATATATATATATATATATATATATATATATATATATATATATATATATAAATGTCTTGCATTGCCAATAAAAAGACTTGACCTGGGTTAATTCCTAACTTTTCCATGTATATAATATACACACACACAAACAAACACGCACAATTAGTTTAGGGGATGCTCTAAAGTGCAGATTTTGGACGTCCTTTCAACGCTTGGTCACTTCGACGCCACCTCGCTGGTCATACCTCCCCCAGTCATGAACATAAACCCACACCCTTGACTACCAGTGGCGGATCCAGGGGGTGGGGCGCACCGGGCGTCCCCCCCCCCCTTTAATTTTCAAAGCGAAAAAAAAAATAGCTGCAAACGGCAGTTTGTGGACAGTAAATAATGTCAAATTTTCAAGCTTGCTCGCTCCTCTCGCTTGCATTTAGTCGTAATGCCATTCTCCTGGAGTTGCTGCCAGTAATTGCCGGCAGTTGCGCCTGGTGCGCCCCCCTTAATTTCCAAAGCGAAAAAATATACTTGAAGCTACAAACGGCAGTTTGGGGACTGTAAAATGTCAAAATTTTCAAGCTCGCTCGCTCCGTTCGCTCGCATTTAATCTGTATGCCATTCTTCTGATGTTGCTGCCAGTAATTGCCTGCAGTTGCGCCCGGTGCGCCCCCCCCTTAATTTCCAAAGCGAAAAAATATGGCTAAGAACGGCAGTTTTTAGACTGTAAAATGTAAAATTTTCAAGCTCGCTCTCTTCACTCACTCGCATTCAATCTTTATGCCATTCTTCTGATGTTGCTGCCAGTAATTGCCGGCAGTTGCGCCTGGTGCGCCCCCCCTTAATTTCCAAAGCGAAAAAATATAGCTACAAACGGCAGTTTGGGGAATGTAAAATGTCAAAATTTTCAAGCTCGCTCGCTCCGTTCGCTCGCATTTAATCTTTATGCCATTCTTCTGATGTTGCTGCCAGTAATTGCCTGCAGTTGCGCCCGGTGCGCCCCCCCCCCCTTAATTTCCAAAGCGAAAAAATATGGCTAAGAACGGCAGTTTTTAGACTGTAAAATGTAAAATTTTCAAGCTCGCTCTCTTCGCTCGCTCGCATTTAATCTTTATGCCATTCTTCTGATGTTGCTGCCAGTACTTGCCTGCAGTTGCGCCCGTTGCGCCTCCCCCCTTAATTTCCAAAGCGAAAAATATGGCTAAGAACGGCAGTTTTTGGACTGTAAAATGCAAAATTTTCAAGCTCGCTCATTCCGCTCGCTCGCTCCAAAAGGCAGTTTTTAGATTGTAAAATGTCAAAATTTTCAAGCTCGCTCTCTTCGCTCGCTCGCATTTAATTGTTATGCCATTCACCTGATGTTGCTGCCAGTAAAATTGCCAGCAGTTGCGCCCGGTGCGCCCCCCCCCCCTTAATTTCCAAAGCAAAAAAAAAATATGGCTACAAATGGCAGTTTTTGGACTGTAAAATGTCAAAATTTTCAAGCTCGCTCGCTCGCTCGCTCGCATTTAATTGTTATGCAATTCTCCTGATGTTGCTGCCAGTAATTACCGACAGTTGCGCCCCGTTGCGCCCCCACCCCTCCTTTATTTCCAAAGCGAAGAAATATGGCTCCAAACGGCAGTTTTTGGACTGTAAAATGTCAAAAATTTTCAAGCTCGCTCTCTTCGCTCGCTCGCATTTAATTGCTATGCCATTCACCTGATGTTGCTGCCAGTAATTGCCAGCAGTTGCGCCCGGTGCGCCCCCCTTAATTTCCAAAGCAAAAAATTTTCAAGCTCGCTCGCTCCCCTCGGTCGCATTTAATTGTTATGCAATTCTCCTGATGTTGCTACCAGTAATTACCGGCAGTTGCACCCGTTGCGCCCCCCCCCCCCCACGCCTCCTTTACTTCCAAAGCGAAAAAATATGGCTCCAAATGGCAGTTTTGGGACTGTGAAATGTCAAAATTTCCAAACTCGCTCTCTTTGCTCGCTCGCATTTAATTACTATGCAGTTTACCTGATGTTGCTGCCAGTAATTGCCAGCAGTTGCGCCCGGTGCGCCCCCCTTAATTTACAAAGCAAAAAAATATGGCTACAAACGGCAGTTTTTGGACTGTAAAATGTCAAAATTTTCAAGCTCGCTCGCTCCCCTCGCTCGCATGTAGTCGTCATGCCATTCTCCTGATATCGCTGCCAGTAATTTGTCGTTTCACACCGTCATTCCATAATCCATTTATAGGGGGTATACCCTAACCCTTTCCCCGCTTGGTTTCCCTCAAAAAACAGTAAAAGTCTAGGGATTGAGAGCTTCCTATATTCCAAATGTCTGTCCAAAAAATCTCGTAAACATTTAGTGTCAAAACGCACCCCCCTTGAAAAAAAGCTGGTGACGCCCCTGCTAGTATGTGAAGACAAAGTTGTGCGTAAATTGTTTCATAAAGCTGTTCGTATATCAAGTTACGAACAACTTACGAGCGACTGGTGATCACTTTTCGATTGCTATAGTTATTAGAATTTCAATAATTCAGCACAAGAACTGATCACCAGTCGGTCGAAAGTTGTTGGTGACTTTACGAACAGCTTTATGAAACACCCACGAATTCTCGGGCGTGTGCGACGGGCTTTCCATGGTAGTATCGCGTCTCTCGCAGTGCTCCCTCCGTGATCCACACAGTGCATGCCTGCGTGGAGTGTACGTACGTACCAAAGAGTATAGAAGCGCACGCGTGCTCGTACGCTTATACCATGGCTCTACTCTGTTAGTAGCTCCATGCTTTATGCGTAGTACCTTACCCACATATACAATACGGAGGTGGTGTACGTGTTTGTCAATTCGTAACCTACTGCATTGGCGTGGCAGCGCAGCGACAGGCTCACAAATACGACTTCTGAAGACCTTTGCGTGAGACTGACGGTTTGATTAGTTTGGAGTTCGAGTACCAGGTGGGTATTAGTCTGTAAACGCAGGCATGCCTAAACACAGATGTTTGGGTTTTTAGAACAAAATTTCATGTGTGTAGTCGTGGTGCTGTTAGTGTTAGTGACTATAATAAACGTTAGGGTCTATCAGTAGTATCACTCTTATGTGTTCAGTAGTGTCTGGGGACATGCCCATCGTATCACCACAGCTCAGGCCCTATACGTGTACGAAGCTGTTGTAGTGCGTAGACCGTACGTTTAAATGTCAGGAGTATCAGGAAGGAAGTTGCGAAGTTTTTAACGTTAGACCGCGTTTCCTGAATGGACAAGGTGTGAGCCATATCATGATTTGCTATGTAATTACTAGGAAGGCTAAGTTCCAAAGAACCTACTTTAAGAGTTGACGTTGACTAAGAGGGCTTAGCGTTACTCTGGTGATTTGCTTCTGCCAAATCTGGGCGAGATGCGGGCGCCATACTTTAATGCGTAGCTAACACCACGACCAGTAGAGGGCGTATTTTACAGTGCTATATAGCGGTGATTCCTGTCCCCCTTTCCTGTCCCGTAAATATTCCCTGTCCCCCTTTCCTGTCCCGTAAATATTCAATATTGAATGATGCGCCTTTAAGCACCACCAACAACAACAACCCTTTCATTTCACCTTTTTTTATAGGGGGCATGCAGGGGAAGAAATATAACGTTACTTAGCCTGGACCTTGTTTTGTCATACAGAAGTATCATTCCTGTTTAATCATGAAATGTAACTGAAGAGAAGTCATTTATTTTCCAATATGTAGTCCCACAATTACACATCACAAGCTTGACTTTGACCTAATTTCACTGAGTTATGCTGACCGTGTTATAACAATAGGGTTTCCCTGTGCAGATGTGTGCACAGTGAAAAATGTGTTTTTAAGCAAGATTATAAGTTTAAAAGATGGTTTTCCTTTGTTATAAGAATTGTTTAGATTGCAGGAACAGTAAAATAATTTTACAAAGATTTGTATAAAAAATTTGGGTGTTGTGCCTCATATTCCTCTCAAGTACCGGTATGTATTTTCAGAATGTGTGTACCTCACATTATTAGTGGTCTGTCCTTAACACAAGGTCCTCAGGACCAGAAAAATGTGCTTGTTATAATGAAACCTTGTTATATCAGGGTTACAAAAATAATACAATACAAATTGAAATTACAATCTAGGACCACAAAAAAATTACCTTGTTATAGTGAACTTCGTCGTATCAGTGATAATTGTAGAGAGTTCACTGTATAGCCTATACAGGTATTGTTGTAACGTTTGTATTTTTCCTTTCTTTTCTTTCTGCAGGTACTGGTTGCTTTGGAAGGAGATTTATGTTGGTCTTTGTTGAAAGTACGTTTGTGTTTGTGTTTGTTATTTGTTGAATCATCTTCATCCTACATTTCATCTCATACCATTTCACCTTCATCCTTGAATATTCAGTGAATATTCACTGAGATTACATCTGGAAATTCATCCTGGAATTCACGAACTCATCCCTGAAATATCTGAAATATACCTGAAATACCTGAACTTTACCTGAAATACCTTAACTTGAACTTTACCTGAAATACCTTAACTTGAACTTGAAGAAAGCTGAGAACAGAGAACTTCTGAGTGCATGAGAATAAGACAGTATCAGAAGGAGAGAAAGTTTCAGAATCAGAGGCAGAAAGGGTTAGAGTCAAAGAGAAAAAGAGTGAAATCAAAGAGAGGAAGAGTGAGAGTTGACGAAAAAGGAGTAAAAATTAAGCAGAATAACAGAGTTTTAAAGAGTGTTTGAATGAAAGAGTGCATTCTTTAAAAGGATAGTTAAAAACTGGAAAGAGAATTGTCCTAGAGAAGGCGAGAAGTTTGCTGGAAACTTGAAAATAGAAACAGTTAATTTGAGAAAAGGTGTTTAAGAGTCCAGATTACACTGAAAGATTATTAAAGAGTGCCGTCATAAGACGAAAGCATTATAGTGTTGTAAACTAATTGGGGTAGACAAAATTTGCACCTTCAAGGATTATTTGATATTTGATATATTCTGCATTGAAAGTTGCTGCAAATAAATCAACTACAGTTGGCAAGAGCTAATAGCTAGGAGTTGAAATTTTGAAGGAATTGTTAAAAGTGTGAGAAACAATTTATGAGGTGAGGCGAGAAGTATACTAAAAATTTTATGTAAAAATATTTTTTGGTATCTTGAGTCTTGAATTTTCGTTAATTGTTAATAGGATAAAAGAATAATTGAAGAGCGCCATCTTCAGATAAAAGCATTTTAGTCATAGTAAATGAAGGGAGAGACGTTAATATTGCACCTTAAAGGGCTATTTATAAATATTGGGCTGTGAAAACAAAAGCACAATTAGTAAAAGACATACCTTTATTGCAAAAGGAGTCATCTCAAAACAGAAACATTACTGTTTCTTTAATTGTCAGTGAAGACAAAGAATAATTGGTGAAATTGAAATTTTTGTTGCGAAAGACCCTACCCTAAGAGAAAAACATATAAGGGAGACCGATTATTGTGCAGTTAAGGCAAAAGCATAATTGGTAAAATTGTAACCTTTTTTACAAAGAGCATAATCTCGAGATAAAGGCATAATTTAGTCAAATCAAATGTTAGAGAATTGAAGCTGAAATTTCTGTTGGCAGATATCGTAAAAGGAAATTGGCATAGCTTTTCTATAAAGTAGGAATTGAAGCACGTAACAGACAAAGAGTGCCACCTGTTGCTAGAAACAAGCAAACATTGTAGAAATATCCCCACCTGTTGGTAGAAACATTATATGGATCGGTGTTGCAGCTTACTGCTGGAATTTGTATTGCAGTGAAATATAGTACATGTACTGTACACATGTATTAGTGCAACTTTCAAAGCTATTCAATCCGACAATTTTGTTACCAATCGCAGTACTAGTGGAGTAGGTGTGATTCATAAAAGTATAGTGATTCAAGGAATATAACTGTGTTGATTGACAGTTGATTGATATACATTTATTTAGTAATAGGTACCATTATACTTTCAAAGATTCGAAAGCCCTGTAGTTTGACAATGGAAGCAAGTGAATTCAAGATTGTTATTGGTGATATCCTAGATATCCTCCATAGTTGTGACTTGATGAGAAATGTAGAGGTCAGTGAATGTGATGCATGTTGCAGTGTGATCAATGAAAATGAAAGCAGAGTACCATGTGAGGATTGTGGCAAGCAGTTTCATGTGATGTGTACAGGAACTATTTCTCATGAGGCTAGAATGTGTGATGCAAGGTTGATTTGGATATGTTCAGCATGTGGAAGCAATAATATTGCCCATCGCATCTTTGACAAAATTGGCATTCCTTGTCATTTCAATAGATACGAACTTCTCGAAGACCTTGGTGATGAAGATTTTCATGTTGATGTTTCACTTACATCACGCAAGAGCAACCAGAGAAAGAAACCAACGAAGATGAGACTGAAAAAGAGGTATGTGAGAAGAAAGAACAAACGTGGTGTTCTAGAAATGACAAATGTGTGTGTGGAGGAAAGAGCAAATTGTGACAGAGATGAATCAGATCCGACATTCATCTCAAATCTCACTAGGAGGCAATTTGAACCATTAGAAACTGCAGTTGATGATGGTTGGACAACTGTGAAATCAAGGAAGACAAAAGTGATTGAGAAGGCCAAACTGACAACATCCCAAACAATGACTAACAATCCTAAGACCAAGACCAATAACAAGAGCACAGTGAGATCAGTAAATGGTGTGATTCTCCAACCTGGCGTGACCTACATTGGCAAAGCAATGAAAGGCTACTATCTTGAAAAACAGAGAAGAGCCAAGACCAGCAAAGGCAAAAAATCAAAAGTAGAAACAAGGCAAGAAGAACATGGTGAACTCGTGAAGCGAAATATGAATCGAAACTTGGACACAGAACGAAATGATAGTCTGCAGGTGTATACTGAATCTGTATTGAATGTATATTCAAAGTGTGTTCAGTCACCTCATGTTATGGCAAAATACTCTGAGCAAATCTATGCAAAAACACAGAGAAGTTGGGCTGATGTGGCTAAAAGCACTCCGAATATGACTAATGGATGTTTCGTACTGAGTGGTGATCAGGCTACATGTGTCTCTGTCCTTTCCACAGACATTGAAAAAGAAGTTTGGAATGTAAACAGGCTCTATGGAGGTGGAAATGCACGGCAACCAAGAAAGAAAGGTCGTTTCACGAAGATCCGCAACAAACAAAGTGTGCCAGTGGTTAAAAATGCTGACTCACAGGTGCGTAACAATGAAAAGGTGAAACATGACATTTTTGAAGGAGAACATGCAGCAAAGAATGAAAAGTTGTGTAAGAATGAAATATCTGACCGTGAGGACAGTAATTCCACAAATAGAGACAACACAGGCTCGAATGATATGTCCAAAGTGAAGTGTGACAGAATCCACGATATGCATGAACTAAACCCATGTTACAGCGAAACAAAAGATGTTGAAGGTGACAGTCAAATATCAGTGAATGAATTGTTCTCTGTGAATTCTACTACAAATGTAAATGTTCACTCTCCGTGTCACAAACCTGTTTCAGGTATGCAAAACATGTGTGTTCAAGTTTGTAATGAATCAATATTCCTGCCTGAACGTGAAAAAACTATTAATCCATCTGATTGCATAGTAATGAATGCTGGTTCTGCAAATAGTGTTGACCACCATAATTCATATGATGTTCAAGAATCGTCTGTACTTATATTAGATGGTGAACCAGCTGCAAATGATTTAGAGACTGAAGAACGTGTCTGTAAGCCTGTTTCTCTTTCAGATTCAGAATATGATAGAAGGCAATCATATCCTCTGACTAAAACAATCGCACAAGGAAATTTTAATCAAGGTGATCAACGATTTGGTTATACTGCTGGCAAACAATGTGCATGTAATTCTATTGTGGCAGTTCTCTACATTCAAACAAAGAATGGAATCGAAATGAGACCTCGTGATCTTGATCAGATTCTGACACTTGGGAATGAGTTGTATTATTACATAAAGAAGGATTCACAACTGAATGAAGAGCTTGTAATGATAGATGAATTACCGAAGGAACTTCATATTCTGGATGAAAAATTTCAAATAACCTATGGTGAATCGAAATATGGAGTGTTGGAAGGAGATCAAAACAATTTGTCAAATTTTGGTGCTTTGCCATTGAGTCAAGCATTAGAACAAGAACTGTGCCGATATGATGCATGTCTTATGAATTTTGCTGAGAGTACATTTGCAATCATTAGGCATCACAGTGGTTATTATGTGTTTGATTCTCATTCCAGAAGTCATGATGGATACTTGGTACAAGATGGATGCAGTGTCTTGCTTAGCATTTCATCATGGCAAGGTATACAGGTACACTGTTTGAATTTGGCAAAATCTATGGCATGTGATTTACGTACTACTCAGTTTGAATTAACCGGTCTGGCAGTAGAATTCAATTCTAAGAAAAATGTATTGACAACTAGTGGCTCTAAGAGATCAAAGACCCTAAATACTGCGTGTGGGAATATAAATGATCAAAACAGCGACTATTCGCAACATTGTCATCATATTGAAAGAAATCTGAGTTATAGTGATGAGACTCAAAATGTAACAATAAAGGAAACCAGAGTTAATGTAAGCAGTGATGACTATGGAAGTGAGAATGAAGTTGAATTTGTTTCACTTGAAAAGACAACACAAAGAAGAGATAGAAACTTCAAATTTGCACCAATTACATATGTAGACAAGCAGTGTTTGTGCAATAGATTAAATGTCAATTACTGTGGCGCAGCCAGTGAACCAGTGGAAGATACAAATGAAAATTTGTGTATGAGGAAACCTGTAAATATCAAGAGAGTTATGGGTGATGGCAACTGCTTTTACAGAAGTATTTCTCATGTAGTTACTGGCAGTGAAGGAAACCATTTCATGCTCAGGAAATCCAATGTGGCACATTTACTGGAAACGGGTGATTTATTTAAAAATTTAATTAACACAGTGAAATATCAGAATGTCAGGGACTTTGTACTTCAAGAGAAATTGATGGATTTAGGAACATGGGCTGGTCACACTGATATTAGTTCAATGGCACATATGCTAGATTGTGATATATATGTGTATGATGATCGTACAAAAAATTGGCAAATTTTGTCTGCAAGGAAACCGGGGTACTATAACAAGGTAACAACTGAAAGAGGCATATATATTGTGTTCACTGGAAGCAATCATTTTGATGTAGTTGAAAGTGTAACTGCTGTTCAGTCTAGTACTTTGGATGAAAAATTAAGTGTGTTTCATGTGAATTCAGATGCAAATGTGGAAAGTAAAAAAGAAAGTCATCATGAATCATCTAAGGCTACCGAAAACTTGACATTGAAGAAAGGCAGTGTTAGAGTGAAGAAAATGATGTCCAAACAAATAATGGTGTCAAACTTGCAAGAGACACAAATTCCATTACAAAACACATGTCAACAGACAGTAGTCGATGTTGATGCATCCGAGGTGAAGCAAGTGGGAGAAATTAAAAAGATTAATCTCATGTACACACCTGTGAATAAATTTGACAGAGAGAAGTTTTGTTGCAAATTAGGCATAAAGGTTAATGACAAATGTAGCAGTAATGATGTGCCAAAAGATATGGTGGAAAATGGTAATATTACTGTCCTGTCACAACCATTAACTATCTATAAAATTAGTGGTGATGGAAATTGCTTTTACAGAGCTATGTCATATGTCACATGTGGCAAGGAAGATTCACACCGTGATGTTCGAAAAGCAACAGTTATGCATATTTTACAAAACAAGCAAGATTATGTAAGCCTTTTAAAATCAGGATACACAGATGTTGTAAAATACATTGCAAAGGAAAGAGTATTCAACAATGGCACATGGGCTACAGAATTGGAAATAATGGCCTTATCAAATCTACTAGATACTGATATTTATACATATGAAGAAAACTGTTCAAAATGGAAATTATTTGGTGCAAGCAAACTTCAGTTTGGAATTGTTACATCACAAAGAGGTGTTTACTTGCAACACACAAATGGCAATCATTACGATGTTGTAGAGTCTGTATGTCCAAGGATCCAAACATTAAGTTCATGCCAAAACTTGTCAAGACCACAAAACATTACCGCTATGGAAACGCCTGTGACAAGAAAGAGAAGACTCACAACTGAGAGAAAAGTTACGAAACAAGTCGGTGATTGTCAAATAAATGTATTGAACAATGAAGTTTTAGAGGATGACATTGAACGTGCTGTTAAAATGAGTAGGCATACTGAAGAATCTGAAGAAGTTGAAACTACAAGGCAAACTACAAAAAGGAAAAAACAAAGAAAAAAAAGTAATGCAAATATTACCAGACGAAAAAATAGAGATCGAATGAGAGCACAGAGAGAAAAGAAAAAAAATGAGCAAAGACAGTTAGAAATAGAATGTTTATCAGATGTTCAGCCTTTTCTATTCCGCAAACTAAAAAATGCAGCTGCAAAGAAAGTAAAATATCAAACAGATGAACCTTACCGGTTCGAAAAGAGAAGAGAAATTAAGGAGAGACAAAGAAACAGGTACTTGTTCGATCCTACTTACAGAGAAAATGTCAAGAGAGCAATGAGCAGAAAGATGAGAGCTAGATATCAACGCAATGCTTTATTAAGAGAAAAAATCAAGAAAATGATGAGGACAAAGATGAAAGCTAGATACCAAAATGATGCTTCATTTCGAGAAAAAATTAAGAAAAGGATGAGAACAAAGATGAAAGCCAAATATCAAAACAGTGCTTCATTCAGAAAAAGGCTGAAGACAATGAGGAAAGTAAACTATGGGTGCAATGTTCTACATAGAGAAAGGCTTAAGAAAATGAGGAAAGCTAGATATCAAAACAATGCTTTATTCAGAGAGAGGCGTAAGAAAATTATGAGGAAAGTTTCAAACATTAAGTACAAGACAAATTTTTTGTACAGACAGCAGGTTGCAATGAGAAACATGAAACGAAAAAAACAAGAAAAAATGAATATGAGAAATTGTGACCATGTTTTGAAAAAATTTAGGGAAATTGTTTCACACGGCCCTGAATATGTATGTTGCGTATGTTTGAAATTATTATTCAAGAATCAAGTATTGAAGTGTACAAAAGCAAAATATAACGATTTGAGGTGCTTAAAGGAGGAGTATTTACATACATGCAGCGATGACTGTGATATTGACTGTCAAATAGTAAAGTCATCAAGAAATTTTTTATGGGTTTGTTACACTTGCCACAGGAAATTATTAGCTGGTAATATGCCTGCTGAAGCTAGCAGAAATAATTTAGAATTACGTGCTATTCCTGCGGAACTTGGAAATCTGAATCAGTTGGAAACACATTTGATTGCACTAAACATTCCATTTATGAAAGTTTTGAATTTGCCTAAAGGAGGACAATATGGAGTGCATGGCCCAACAGTTTGTGTACCTTCACGCACAAATGAAACTGTAAAGATATTACCTCGACCGGAGACTGATGATCAATTAATTCGCGTAAAGCTAAAGAGGAAACTGTCATATAAAGGACATTATGAATATCAGTTTGTCAAGAAAAACAATGTCCTAGCTGCATTGGAATATTTGAAAAAGAATAATAAGTGGTATTCTGATATTGCTATTGATAGCGAATGGGACTCTGATTTATCAGACAAAAATAGTAAAACAGCTTGTGGTAAACTATTTGATTTAAGTGAAACTAATGATGATGATGATGATATAGAGGATGATCAAGATGGACGATTACAAGGCATTCAGTTGGGCACATGTTTGCAGAAGGTCGATATGAGACAAGAAGTGCTTGATCAGTTTTTTGATGATATTATATGCTGTGCTCCTTGTGAAAAGAATAGTCCTGTGTCACTATTGATGGATGAGAGTAATGAGGCAAAATGTTTTCCTGCTCTGTTTCCAACAGGCCAGCCAACATTTCATGATACCAGGTACATTAAAGTAACACTTGGTCGTTATTTGCATAATCGTTTGATGCATGTAGACAACAGATTTGCAAAAAATACAGAATATATTTTCTATGCTCAGTGTATTTATGAACTGCAACAAATACTTTCTAGTGTTTCTATAGCTGTCAGAAAAAGCTCAGAGAAAATAGATAATTCCACATTGATGCGATGTTCAGATCTAAAGGATGCAAGAAAACTTCATGAGATACTGGATTCGAATAAAGGATATAAATTTCTGAAACAAATACGAGGAACACCTCCATACTGGCAATCTACACAGAAAGATGTATTAGCAATGGTTAGACAACTTGGAAAGCCTACATGGTTTGCATCATTTTCATCAGCTGAAATGAGATGGCCTGAAGTTATTAACACATTGCTAAATCAACAAGGTGATGGGAGAAAAGCAAGTGATCTGGATTGGACAGATAAGTGTAATTTATTAAAATCAAATCCAGTGACAGTAGCTCGTATGTTTGATAAACGCTTTCATGCATTTTTGAACAGAGTGATTCTTTCTGAGGCAGAACCTATTGGCAAGATAATTGACTATTTTTACAGGATTGAATTTCAACAGAGAGGATCTCCACATACACACTGTTTATTCTGGGTTGAAAATGCACCTAATTTGGGTGTCGAGAAAGATGAAACTGTCATAGATTTTATTGATAAGTATATTTCATGCAACATTCCATGTGAGGATGAAGATGAAGAACTGTATGAAATAGTGAAGAATGTTCAGCTTCACTCAAAGAAACATTCAAAATCATGCAAGAAAAAGGGAACCTCCTGTAGATTTAATTTTCCAAGACCACCTTCTGAGAAAACATTTGTTGTGAAGCCTGATGATAATCCAGAAGTTACAGATGAGGCTCAAGATGTTCTGTCTGCAGTAAAGAATTCATCATGTGTGGAAGGCAAATATGATAATGCTAGGCAGCTCTTTGAAGCTCTTGGGATGTCTCAAAAGGAATTTGAAGATGCCTATAATGCTGTAGCTACAAAAGAAGATGTAGTCATGAAAAGAGATCCAAAAGATATATGGATTAATCAATATAATTCATTCTTACTCAGAGCTTGGAATGCCAATATGGATTTGCAGTATATAACAAATGAGTATGCCTGCATTGTTTATGTTGTGTCATACATGTCAAAAGCAGAAAGAGAAATGAGTTTGCTCTTGAAAAATGCTGAAAGTGAAATGAGAGAGGGCAATGAAGATGCTCGAAAGAGTATGAAAGAAATAGGACATGTGTATATGCAAAACCGTGAAGTTTCAGCACAAGAAAGTGTGTATCGTGTTTGTGGCCTGAGATTGAAAGAGTGCTCAAGAAAAGTAGAGTTTATACCTGTTGGACCAAACCCTGTGAGAATGAGTCTACCACTGAGTGTTATTCAAAGCAGACGAGACGATGATGATAGGAGCCCATGGATGCCAAGCAGAATTGATAAATATAAAGCCCGACCTGATGGTTTTGAATTTGAAAATATGTGTTTAGCCACATTTTGTTCAAAGTATAGACTACTCAGTGAATCTGATATAAAGGGTAAGAAACAGAAACAGAGTGTGTTTAAATTGAGAGATCAGCTGGGCTATATACAAAAAAGAACAAGAACCAATGATGCTGTAGTGAGATACCCTCGTTTTTCACCGACTGTAACCCCAGAAAAATATTATCAGAGTATATTGCAACTATTTTTGCCATATCGTACTGATAAACAGTTAAAACCTGACCAATTTTTGACATATGAGGAATTTTATCAAAATGGATCTGTTCGAATGTTTAATAAGAATTTGGAAAGTGTCAAAAGTATTGCCAATGAAAATCTCAGGCAGTATGAAAAAAACGCTGATACAATTGATCAGGCACAAGAATATCTTGAGAAATTTGGTGCACAAGAAGATGCATGGGGATTACTCTGTCCAGAAACAGAAGTTGAAAGACATGAAACAGCTAAAATCCATGTAGAAGTTGAAGATGCTGACAATGAGTTTAGAATCCCAGATCTTGAATCTAAATCTCAGGAGAAAGAGTCATATGGCATAGAATTTCGATCATGTAGCATTTCGAGAGAAGACAGTAATGTCTTATTAAGAACTTTAAACAGCAAGCAGCAAAAAGTGTTCTACAAAATACGACAATGGTGTCTTGACAGAGTTAATGGAAAAGAAGCCACACCGTTTCAGATATTTGTGACAGGTGGTGCTGGAACAGGAAAAAGTCATCTGGTGAAATGCATATGTAATGAAGGGACAAGAATTCTAGGTAAAATGATGCATAATCCAGATGATCTTTCAATTATGAAAGTAGCTCCAACTGGAATTGCAGCCTACAATATTGATGGTAGTACTATTCATAATGCACTGTCCATACCCATTTCTGCTTCATTACCTTATCAACCCCTTGGAGAAGAAAAGATAAGTCATTTACGTACTCAGCTGGGCCAATTACAGATACTAATAATTGATGAAATATCCATGGTTGATCAGAAGCTACTGTGGTATGTACATGGACGTTTAAGGCAAATAAAGCAGACGCGTGATGATGCTCCATTTGGAAAGGTTTCAGTTATTGCAGTTGGAGATTTTTATCAGTTACCCCCAGTAAAAGGTACTCCTTTGTATAAAGATACATTGCAAAGTTCTTTATGGACAGACAACTTCTCTATGATTAACTTGGATGAAATAATGAGACAAAAGGATGATGCAGACTTTGCTGTTCTTTTGAACAAATTAAGGGTAAAAGAAAAGAAAGATGAATTATCAAGTGATGATTTTGCAGTTCTTCAATCATGCCAAACTGGAGAGCAATGTGAGGATGCACTGCATATATATTCTTCAAACAAACAAGTAAATGACTGGAATAAAATAATGCTTCACAAGAAATGCACAAATATCATCTGTCTTGATGCAGAAGATTTTGAACTTGGCGATAAGGGTAAAAACAAAGCATGTGACAAGCCACGGAGATGTACTAAAGCTTCTTTGCCAGCATATCTTTGGGTTGCTGAAAATTCTAGAGTGATGCTGATCAAAAATGTGAATGTGACCAAAGGTTTATCAAATGGCTGCATTGGCACTGTAACTGACTTAGTAAGAGTAAATGAAAATGCCAGACCCTCAAGTGTGCTTGTGAAATTTGACAATGAAAAAGTAGGAACACAGTCAATAGAAATGCAACAGGAATCAATTGGGAAAAAATATACGAGGAAACAATTTCCCTTGAAATTAGCATATGCATGCACAATACATAAAGTACAGGGCATGACAATGGAAAAAGCTGTTGTTTCTCTGAAAAATATATTTTTGCCCGGACAAGCATATGTTGCTCTGAGCCGTGTCACATCAATACGTGGACTAACTATTGAAGATTTTGATCCCAAAGTTATATATTGCAATCCAACTGTTAAAGAAAGTTTAGAAAACATGCCAACATTTGTTGATGAAAAGAGCTTTGATAATGATGTTTCTGTTGCGACTCTGAATATAATGCTACATAACATTCAAGGTCTTAAAGCACATTTCAAAGATATCCAATCAAACCTCCTATGTAGAAATTCTGATATTATTTGTTTAACTGAAACTTGGCTTAATGATGACATTTTTGATGTGAATTTAGATCATTTTAAAATGTACAATCAACCTCGGTCAAAATCTTATTCAGATGAAAGTCCCTTATTTTCGGCACTGAAAAATCAAGCACATGGTGGAGTTGCAGTGTACAGTAAAATCAAATCTATTAGTAGGCTGGATTTACATGTCAATAATCTAGAATATATTACATTTGCAGTAACTTGTCCTTCATGTCTCATTTCTGTGATATATAGACCTCCCAGATATGATAAGAAACAATTTTGTGAGAAACTGAAGAGACTACTCGTAGAATTGCAGCAGAGAAGTACGAAACGCATAGTTATTGGTGACTTCAATGAAAATCTCAGACAAGGTTCAAGTGATTCATGTGTGCATAAATTGATGTATTCTTACGGATATCAACAACATGTACTTGATGCTACAACAGAAGGTAATACATTGATTGATCATGTATATAGCACAGGTATAGACTCACTTCATGTTGAAGTTATTCCACTTTACTACAGTTACCATGAGGCTATCAGAATACAGTTCTGATGAGTGATGTCTTGAGTTTACGCAAAGTAATGTGGCACATATATTCAAATCAATTGATATTTATTTTCTTTTGTCATCATATTTCCTTTTGTAATACAGAATGAGGAAAATAAAAAAGTGTGAATAGGACAGAGCATACAGCAATTCAAAAACAAATGAGTAGAAGTGATACTTATGATCAATACTGAGGTGTTTGAAGTTAAAAAAAAAAATTGCAATGAGTAAAACATGTGAAGTATGGAGGGTTCCACTGGGAAGATTATGCTTGTGAATATGAAACAAGACTTCAACAAAAGTATGACTACTAGTACTACAGAAAACAGCGACATTATGAGACAGAAAGTGACAATTCAGTGATTATAGACTTCCTAAATATGACCCAAAAATAATGTGAGAAATTATGGAAATTAGTTGTTGAATTGCACCAAATAAGCACAAAAAGCATAGTTATTGGTGAATTTAATGAAATTCTCAGACAAGGTTCAAGTGATTTGCTTGGCATAATTTGATGTGTTCTTATGAATATCAACAACATGAAGTTGATGCTACAACAGAAGGTGGCACATTTATCGGTCATGTATGTAGTATAGGTATTAATGATCTCACCATTGAAGTTATTCGCCTTTACTACAGTTACCATGAAGCTATTTGAATACTGTTTCACTGAACTTGTTTTTACTAATAACATTAGATGTTTATTCAAGGTTTTTTTCACAATGCTGAAATCAAATGAAATATATTTTCATCTTTCATCATACATATTTTTATGATGTTATGGAGAATAGATGAAATATGATGAATGAAATGAACAGAATGTTCAACAGTAGTGAAACCTTATGATAATATTAAATTGTAATGAATACTGAAGTGATTGAAGTGAGGAAAACAGTGTGCCATGAGCAAAGTGTGCAAAGGGTGGAGAGATCCACTGAAGCGACCTTGATTGTGCACAGGAAACAAAACTTGGGCAACAATAAAAGTACTACATAACACATTGACATTATAAAGAAAAAATAAATAGACAACGACAAGAGCATGCAACAGAAACAATGATCTTTGATTGCTTGTTGAAAGAAATGTGGGCTTGCATGTCAAGAAGAAGGAAAAACACATAAATTGTGTAATTGCAAAAATGATTTAAAGGACTGTAATTATAATGTTACATGTATGTCAGCAATAGTGGTGATATTAAAAATTTATGAAGTGGTAATGCTGAATCTAGGTGAGAATTATCAACCCTTTTCACAAAGCAGTAGCTGAGCTGGTAGTTGCTCTTCTCTAAATATCATTGTTGGAAATGTAACTATAAAAGGAAGATACAAGTTCAGTATGGAACAGAAATAAAACAAAAGACAGAAAATGGAATTGAAATAGAATAGACAAAGAATAAAAATAGAACAGGCACAACAGAAATAAAACATAGCCCAGAAAATGACAGTGCAGAAAGGTAGATTTTGGCATAATAATCATTTTGAAAAATATTTTTTTTCAGAGAATTAAATGCTGATAATGATAAGTTTGTGTTACTATTTGATGAGCGTTTAGAGCTGAGGAAAATCAAATTGTAAATGCTGATGAAAGTGCTTTGAAATAAATGGAAAAAGTAGGAGTTGCATTTATATGTGCAAAACCTGATCAATAGGCATATGTTGTAATTGATAGAAATGAATATTTCACCAGAGAAGATAGAGTGAAATCCATGAGTGATCATGTATGTGGTGCAAGAATTGTATTTATTACGTAAACATTATGAGCTACATAGCACAAGTTTTGATTGATTTCATGCAAATTTATGAAAAATGTTTTGAGTTTTCAAACCCCTGTTTCTCAAACATTTGCTTTCATTGATTGATGTCATTGTTTCTCTTTAGCACCCATGGTAGTGAGAATAAAGCACTGGCCAAAATGAAAAAAGCATCAATTAGGTGTATTTCATCTAGGTGTTTATGGCTAACATCTTTATGTCTTTACATTTGCCTGGTGAATGATGAACTGGTCTGTGCTTGTGCCGCAATCATGTCCAGCCTTGTACCCAAGTGTTTCCACCGGTGAGTTTTATTTCTTTTTTGCTTTTTTTTCCCCCTACTTTTTGTCAGATTTGTATGCATTTAACTTTTCACACAACTTTTTGACAAAATCAGGCTCAATCATACTCAGTGTTCAAATTAAATTCTCACAATAATCTCTCCAGGTGTGTTTTTAAGCTGTATTAGCATAACCTGTAGAATTATGCATACACAGGTGTTTCTTCAGAATTATTTTTTTTTCCCCTGAAATGTTTGTAATATATGTTCTATCATCTAAAGTCTGTGATCTGAAACAGTTTGTTAATTCCATATTACATTTATGAAATGTTATTCACATATTCCTTATTCTTATAAATGTGACTGTACAAGTGTAGTTTTGTTCTGTCCAATTTACATCGTAGCTAAACATGATATACATCCAGAGAACTATGATGTATATGCTGTACTCCTGTAAGAGAAATAGGTGTATGTATTCATGAAAAGAAAGGTTAACATAAAAGGTGATGTGATGTTATGTGAAGTTGTGAATGTTTCAGTACAGTTGTGTTCGCAAGTTATGACTACAAGAAATTGGTTGTATCTGTCTAAAATATGTAAAACATAATGTAACTTTCTTCGTAACATTTGTGATAATGATATTTATGTTCTCCCATTCTAACAACACATATTTCAGTTCTTTCATTTTATCGATGTTAAAAGATAAGCAGTGTACTTCATTTGTAACAGTATGTTGTTTATGTATTTTAAAGCAGGGTCTTGACCAACAGAGAGAACAAGCCAGCTTTGCTTTGCAGCGTTGGTGTAGCACAGGGAGTAGAACTCTACTGGTTAAAGGCTCAAAACCAGTCCATTGGACCAGGTGTGGATCTCATCTATTTCAACTGTGTGGACAGCTGTCAATCTTGGATCAAACTTGGTTGACATGCAAGCACTTCATATCAGATGATAACAGATGAGCAACGTAATAGTTTCTCAGGACTTCCACTCTCTTCCATCTACAATAATTCTAAGCACAGTGAACAGTATGCATGATAAATGCAAAAGCAAAGGGTATAAATGTAATTGAAGTATTGTGGAATGATTTACGCAACATAAAATACCTCAATAATTATTAATTTTATGTTTATGTGGTGGTAATCAGATCATGTGTAGTATTGGAAGGTACGGTAAGTTAGCCATAGTGGCATGTTAAGCCACCGTCCCTGGAGACACTCAAGTGGTAACGTGTTAATGACCCATAGCATAATCATTTACACCACCATATTGTTTTCGTGATTGACACAGAAACGTCTTTGATTAAGGGCAAAACCAAAATGTAGACCATAAAACTAGAAGTATGTGAAATGCAAATGTGCAGTATTTTTACATTTTTCCATTATGGATCAAAGCTATGACTTAGATATTAGATGATGATTGTGAGAAGCAAGTGTGGGTCTTTTTTTCTGTTTTATCCTTTGAATAATTGCAAAGATGCAAAGTTTAAAAAAAATTAACAACAAGATTTTCATGACTTAGTGTCTTTGCGCTCGCGCAAACGAGAAGGGTATTCCCCCTCCCACAGTAAGGAGCCTTTTTTAAATTTGTAGCTGTTAATAAAGGATCTGGTGCATAATTAAGTGACTATTGTTTGCTAATTTGGCATGATGAAGGGAAATACACCTTCAATTGCAAGCATCACTTCAATCCTTTTAGCTACACTCCTCATTTTTGGTTCAAGTTGCAATTTCACTTGATGTCTGAGAAAAATGGGTACTATGTGTGAAATCGTGAGACAGACCCTAAATGCATGAGTCTCACCATAATGAGAGACTTGGTCTGTAATTGATGCATATATTTTGTGTATGCACATATATGTAAACCTTCAGTAATGCTCTAGGTGTGGGGTTAGTTGAGGAAGACTCTATGACCCTGTTTACAGTGTGGGGCTGCACCATGCTGCGGCCAAGCCGTGGTTGAGCATAACCTCAATTGCGAGGCCAAGCCCCGCAATTTTGTTCCTTTACACTACTGGGCTCGGCCGCGCTTTTATTTCAAACCTTTTAATATTTTGTCATAGTGGCGCTCTACTTGTAAACAAACACAATTCGGTGTTGTCTGGTTTTCAGACCCTTTGCCAACTGAATTTCATGGCAACGAAATCACCGTTCGGGCAAAGGCCTTTTCTGAAGGGAAAGATCCTTTGCAGGACAAGATCACATTAAACTATGCTAGTTTTCGATGTTGAGGGGGTTAATATCCTGAATAGTGAAATAGTACAAGTACGGGGTTTGGAAACCAGAATAAAATTGGCAGCGCATTTGGCCCCATTTGCGTTTACACAGAGAAAAAGGCCAGGCTCAGCCGCGGCTTAGCCACCTCCAGAGCGAGGCCAAATGCAAGGCCAACTTTGGCCTTGCATTTGGCCTTTTGCACGTTTACACTGAAATGGAGGTTGGCTGGGCTATCGTTGAACTGCGGCCAAGCCTCGCATCGTAAACAGGGTCTATGTGGCAAATTGAGCTATGGCTCAACTTGCCCTAAAGACCTGCATTCATGTCCATGGTACAATTGAAAACATAGTTGAGACCATGGACAATTTGTATGGAGCACTAGGCGTGGTGTGGCCTATTTTGTTAGGAAATTAGTCATTTGTCAACGTAATGACCATTTCTTTAAAAAATGTTCATTTCATTCAACATTTTGAAACATTACAAAGTGACTGATTTTGTAATGAAATAGGCCATGCAATATTTAAGGCTCTATTCAAATAGTCCATGATTTCAATTTTACCATCTTCATAAATTTATGCCATAAAGTCTAGCACATTTTACTAAATATAATGCGTGTAATCACTTCATACTTTTAAATACTTCTGAGATATGAAACTAAAAAAAAGAAGTCCATTTGATTTATGTTGGATAGTAAAAAACAAAACAAAAAACAAAAACATGTTTTTTAAAGAGAGTTTCAAAACTTACACTGCTTCTCTGTGTGGGAGTAGCAAGTAAGCACTACATGTAGCTACCTCGAATTTTTCCAGAGGATTAATTGCAATGGCATGACACAAATTTTCTGCAAGACACTCAGTTATTTCTGATGCATCATGCGAAAAACAAAAAATTGACCCATAATACCTTACATTCACCAAGTGCAGATAAAGTAAAATTTTAAACCATTTGAGGGTTTTCATGAAACAAGAATGGAATTTGTGTGTAGAATATGTTTCAGTGGTAATTCTAGATGCTGCATTTTTCTGGGGAAAAATATATTTGAAGAGGTTGCTTTGTCATATTTAGAATTGTTGAATATTGTCATTTGAATTGAATCAAATGATGGAAAAATCTTTTGTGTTATAAATTGTGCATTAGGAAATTTAGTGTCCCATATAACATATTGTCAATGTGACTTGAAAGAAAATGATGGCCATGTTGAAAGTAGCTCTCATTGCTTATTCAATATTTTGTTTCATTGTAAGTGTAATCAATTCCAGCAGTATTGATGTTTTAGTTATATGTTTTAATAGATATTTATTGCCTACATATCAGATATGACCTGTGACAAAAGTGGTGCCATTTTTGTAGCTGCTTGCTTTCTTCAAGAAAGCTGCCATTGTTAATTGATGTTTTTTGATATTGTTTATAAAGGTTTAAAGTTGAAGGGAAGAAATGTTTCTCTTTTGTATTATAAATCACAGATCAGCAGTTTCTACTGTTTTTATATTCAGCTGAGCATTGGTTAGTGTCAAAAAAGGCTGCCATTGTCATAATGATTGCCATTGTTTATTTGAAATTCTTTGACATTGTCAAATCAATTTAAGGATTGGAACTATTTGTATGTGTGAGTGTGTGTGTGTGTGTGTGTGTGTGTGTGTGTATAAATCAGGAATTTCATTGTCCATGTTTTAGTTAAAGTGGCAAATAATTGAGTCAATATTGTGACAAGTCAATTTTTAAAGCCATGATGCGCCAAGTAATGGACATCATGAAGACTGTAGTTGATGTCCTGAACCCCGGTCAGATTCCAGTCCTTACATGTAATCAAGCACTCTACACTATGGCAAAGGGGGTCCAATGGAGCAGCCCTAGAAGTTATATTCCAGGGATTATTCCATAGTGATTTTTGGTTGACGATGCGTTTTGAGGATATCCTGACTCATATCACATTGTGTCAGATCTAAACACACATTGCAGCAGATAGGATCAACCCAGTCCTGAATGCAGTTTGCAGAGCTATCTCTGGATGTCTGCGACCAACAAGAGTAGATGACCTTTATTAACTGTGTGGTATTGCCCCACCACACATCAGGCGAGAGGTCTCAGCACAGATGGAGAAAACCAAGCAAGAAGTTAACCCTCGCCACCCACTCTACAATCGCGAACTTGCTAAAAAGAGACTCAAATCCAGACGCAGTTTTCTCCATTCAACCGAATCCCTTGATGGCACCGCCCACGGTCGAAGGATTACCCTATGGTCCAACCACCTCCAGTCTGTGACGAATAAGCTCTCCTATGGACCAAGTGAATCACTCCCTCCGGGTTCAAGTGAGGCATGGCCCACCTGGTCATGCCTGAATCGCCTACGGACAAGAACAGGACGATGCAAAGTCCTCATGCAGAAATGGGACTACAATAGGGATGGAGAAACTGCTTGCAACTGTGGGCAGGATCAGACAATGCAACATCTTTTGGTCTGCCCCCTCCTACCAGAGCCATGCACTGTCAATGATCTGGAGACTTTCAACACCAAAGCCGGATCCTGCACTCTGCACTGGGCAGGACTTGTGTGGTGACTCGAGAAGAAGAAGAAGAAGAAGCAGATAGGTTGCAGACAGATTCTTGCAGCATGAGAGCAAACTGAGCAGGAGACAATTTGAGCTATCAACTGTGGTTACTAAAATGGCAACATTTTTTGCATAACATAATTAAAACCAGACGACTCTGCTGTACTTCTTGGTCTCTAATGGAAGAGACATTAGCACCAACAAAGATCTCATCACCACACAAGGTAGTGACATTCTTTGCTGCGATTGTCCGGACATGTCAGATGATAGCACCGTGCACGTGTGAGGAGGCAGACACTGGTACATCATATACTTGTGCACCTATAGGATGCCGTACATTCGCAGATTAGCAACGTGCCAATATGCACTGTTCATACAAGTGTTGCACCCTTTGAGCTTGTCCTAGCAGCAGCCATCACCGGAATATCCATGAACAGTGGATTGCCTTTGGAGCTGGGAAGAACTTCAGGTTCATAGCTTCTTTATGGGATCACCAAAACTTGGCTGATGTGTTGCCATGCCAATGTTTCATGTTTTTAGTGGCTGTGGCTTAGCGTCTTGTTTTTGTAACAAGGCAGAAAGATTGCGTGGGTACCTGGACTACCTATGAACAAATCACAACCGTATTCAGCGCCTTCTATGCTATGCAGACTTACATACTATTGAGGAGTAGATGCAGCTCAATGGAGCAATTTGTAGTTTGTTGGAGTGTCGCTGAAAGAAAAGAATAGATGCAGAGTGTTAAAGTTGACAATGCCAGAATGTGACTTTGCAGTGTGCAGCTCCTTATTTGTTGTTGTTGTTGTTGTTGTTGTGTTTTGTTGTTTGTTTTGTTTTGTTTTGTTTTGTTTTGATTTTTTTTTTTTTTTTTTTTTGTGCAGGGGGAATTGGCCTGAGTTTCAAACCCACAAAAAAAAAAAGGGTGCTGGCAAGCATCTTGAAAGGTAGCTATTTTTGTCACAGGTCAAATCTGAGATGTTATGCACACAGTAAAATTACTGATGTTTGACTGAAAATACCACAGGAAAACATTTGCACCCAACAATGTATTTAATCTCTAATATCAAAAACTTGCTAATAAAGATATATAGCCATTTTCATAATGGTCACCATTTTTGTCAAAGTCAAATT
The DNA here is from genome assembly GCF_040938485.1 of Diadema antillarum. Lineage (NCBI taxonomy): Eukaryota > Metazoa > Echinodermata > Echinoidea > Diadematoida > Diadematidae > Diadema > Diadema antillarum. The sequence goes on from NW_027271079.1 coordinate 175,437, forward strand.
TGCCTAGCTCTACATCCGTATTTAAGCTAGTATTTTCACGTACAGTTATTTTGGTAATGAGAAGATCACATGAAGTGTATTAACAGGGTATTATACAGTAGAAATCAGTGTGTGACCAGTTGGACTGTCTGTTGCAAATGTTGCGTAGAGAATTCTTACAGTTTTGAAGCAATCTTTATGGAAATAGGGATACATCATGAAATTGAGGCTTCTTGGCTGAGCAAAACTGGAAGGGTGTCATAATTTTCTTGTTACTATTTGCTGTGTTTTTCACTTTATATTGAAAGATACAACAGAGGTTAATGTTAATTGGGCAAAATTGTATACCTCATTGGAAAACATCGAGTGTTGTTGTCTGGGAAAGCTGATTTTTTTTTTTCAGCCTTTTTTTACAGGAATCTGCCACATATTGTCAGTTGAGAATGATAAGGGCTTTAAGGTGCCACTGAATCTATAATGTTCAAGACAACTTAATGCCCTTCTCATTCTCAACAGATGAGTATGATGGATGTGTGTCAGTTGAAAGTTCATGTCACAGAAGGAAATCCCCCAAATATGCAAATGGAAGTGATAAATCAAGGGTCTTTTGTTTGATATTGGTATGTAAATGTTACATGTAGAATTGCACAGATGCGAATTATGAGGTATGCAACAATGGAATGTTGTGTGAGCAAAACATGCCATTCTAAAAATGTCTGTCAGTGAATGTGCTTAGACTGTAATTGCACAGGTATTATTATTGTTATTGTTACTATTTTTGTTATATTTATTTGTTTCATTCATTTACTTATTTATTTATTCATTTATTTATTTGGCCATGCAATTGCAATTTAAAGTACAATTTCATGTTACATACAGGGTATAAAGACTCATGTATAAACCCATAATTGCTGGAAATTGCACATGTAAACATAAATGTCAAAGTTGGGTTGAAGCAAATTGACCAAGTTTGCAACTGACATGAAAGAAAGTTAAGTCACATGGCACAGAAATTAGGGCATGAACATTGCATGTTTTGTAGACATGGAAATGGAAAAAATGAGACTTCCTGTGATGCAGCCATAAATAATGAATGAGTTGATGAGAGTTGAGAATAATTGCAGAAATCAATTTAAAGCTCTGTTGTAGTTGATGCAGCTGTATTGTGTCAGTTTAGTTCAGATTTCAGAGTTCTACGCTTATTCATACAGTGGTGAAAATTATGGATAGATATTTCCCTTGGAGCAAGACTGAAGGTGTTATGTCAACGGAACTGTAACACACAAACTATGAATCAGTTTGAAGCTGACATGCACTTCAGAATGTGGTAAAATTATTAATACCGGCACATGTATGCAAAAGTTGCAGCTACCGTACAGTGTAATTGTGTACTTGCAGCCTTATTTCAATAAAAATTGGATTAGTTTCATGATTTGAGAACAGACACAGTGCATAAATTATGTATTTAGTGTTGATATTTTGGGTGCTTGTTTGTTAAAATTATTCCCAAGGTTCGCTATTCTGAAGGGTCGTTAATCCGAAACACAGAAATTTCCTGCACCGAAAGGTTCGTTAATCCGAAAATGAAAAAGGGTTCATTATCCGAACATTTGTGGCGTTATTCCTAAGGTTTGTTATTCCAAAGATTCATTAATCCGAAATGAAATTCGGAACAATGAACCTTCGAAATACCAAATCTTTTGACTAAAGAGCCTTCGAAATAACGAACCTACACAATAACAAGCTGTAACCAATATTTTAAGTCTTGAGATCAAATACTTGATTAGTTCATTTTGTTCATTGCATGCAAGGCAGGTAGTGATATAACAGCGGAGTAAAATATACCTGTACATGTGCCACTTTGACGTAGAGATACAGCAATACATACAAAAAGTGCATTGGCTGTTAATCCCCAACCATTGTATGTGACAGTGTAAAGGGATGGCACAGTATTGGTGGAGATGAGGATCGTGCTTTTAACTTTTCGCAGGATACCTAGTAACTTATGAAGTAGTATGTAGCACACCATTTGAAGAGGAATTCAAAGTTTAATTGAAGAAAATCAGGTTTGGAATGACTGAAACTTGAATTTTTCATGGATTTACATGTTCTTTCATATTTCATAAAAGGTTTCTCATTATCTTACCAAAAAAAAAATGTTAGAAAGCCTGAAATTAGGTCTCGAATAAAACTTTATTGCACAATCATTTTAATGAGTCAGAGCATGCATTCATCAAGAGTAAGAGCAAAAAAGCTTACACACGTATGCACATAAGAGGTTGAATGTGTGGTTACAAAGTAAACTATGCTTTTTTCATGTGACAACAAATATCTGGTGTATCAAATAGGAATAGTAAGATAATTTTCAGATGATAAGAGTAGCCGGTTCAATATCATTCATAAGAGCATGCATTAAGCACACAATGGTGATTGTGCTAACTACAGGTATGTGGGTGGATAAAAAGGAATACACTGTATATGCAATAGCAAAGTACAGTTGTATGAGCTATACATTGTTTAACAGGCAAGTGTTAAAAGAATATGCACACAACAGAAACTGTGTAACACGAAAGCAACATTATTTATGGAATATGAATATTTCTGTTGTTCACCTATGTGTACGCAGATGGAATTAACCATGACCATGACCATGAGAGTAACCAGAGTAGCTGACCCTTGGTGAATCTTTTAAGAATGCAATAAAGAAACATATCACAACAATCAAAATATGATAAGAATCTACTTTCTTCCTAAGCTATTCAGAGGCGTAGATATGCAAGGCAAGTTGCTTTTGGGGTTTTTTCAAACGTGTGTGTCTGTGTGTGTGTGTGTCTGTGTGTGTGTCTGTGTCTGTGTGTATGTGTGTTTGTCACAAAAGATGTTGCTTTGGTAATCACAATTGTCCAGAACCTTAGCTTGTGGAGCAAAATTCTTCTACAGTATTAAAACATTTTTTTTTTTTAAATACAAATCAGTGATTCGAGTCTTGATCGTAATAGGCATGACCATACAGACTTCATCTGTGTTTAGAGACATTGGCCGTGTGATGTTTGGATTCTCATTTAGAAAAATGGAGTCATATCTGTCATCTTTGGTGCCAAATTCTGCATACACTATAACGAAGATACAGCAACAAGCACATATGACCTTTGACCCACCTTCATACTCCCTAGATGGCATCTGAGCAAAAAGTGGTTGTTTTGTGAAATGATTCTTGCGACATCGTCTATACGTGTGCAAAATATGGGAAAGATAGGACCGGTATTCACCAAGATACAGGATGAAACATTTATGACCTTTGACCCTAATTTGCATATCCAAGATGATGTCCGATCAAATAGCTGTTATTTTATGAAATGATGTACGTGACATGAATTAAACATGTGCAAAATATGAGGGTGTTTTGAGTCATTGCAAAGAAAGTTGCAGAAAGAAAGAAATAACTCAAAACATCGAAGATAAGCTTTAATTTCAGCCAAATTTTTTAACGTGATCCCGACATCGTATGACAAACCAAAGGGAACACATACGATTACAACATATTAAAATCAAGGAGAAAATCTCCGAATGGTAAGTGAGCTAGTGCTCGATATTTAAGACAATCATGTCAATTTTCACATCTAGAAAAATTCCCTCCCACAGAAATAACACGGCACAACGAAGATACACAAAGAAGTACATATGACCTTTGACCCCACTTCGCACAGACAAGATGGCATCTAAGCAAAAAGTGATTATTTTGTGAAGTGATCCCTGTAACATGGTCTTTGCGTGTGCAAAATATGGAAGAGGTAGGACATGTATTCACCTTGACCGAAAGATCGGTCTGTATCTGTCCGTCGGGGAATGTTCCGCGGAGACTGCGTCTGGCTTCACGGATCCCCTCCGACAGCGTTAATGGCAAAACATAAAAGAGTCCTCCGGACAGACGGATCTTTCTGTCTAGTATTCACCAAGACACAGGATGAAACATTGATGACCTTTGACCCAATTTACATGCCCAAGATGGTGTCTGATCAAGTAGTTGTTATTTTATGAAATAATGTACGTGACATGAACTAAATATGTGCAAAATATGGGGATGATAGGAGCTGTTTTTCTTGAGTTATTGCAAAGAAAGTTGCAGAAAAAAAGAAATATCTCAAAACGTCTAAGATAAGCTTTATTTTCAACCAAGTATTTTGACGTGATCCTGACATCGCATAAAAAAACAAAGGGCACATTACGATAGCCCAAAGTCTCAGCTATAACATATTAAAATCTGGGAGAAATTCACGGAAGCATAAGTGAGCTAGTGCTCGATAAAGACAATCATGTCAATTTTCACATCTAGAAATATTCCCTCCCATGAGATAACACGTCATAACGAAGACACACAAAGAAGTACATGTGACCTTTGACACCTGGGGCTGTTTTTCTTGAGTTATTGCAAAGAAAGTTGCAGAAAGAAAGAAATATCTCAATACATCGAAGATAAGCATTAATTTCAACCAAGTTTTTTGACGTGATGACGACGTCGTATGAAAAAACAGAGCGAACATTATCGATAGCCCAAAGTCTCAGCTACAACATATTCAAATCTGGGGGAAATTCACTGAAGGGTAAGTGAGCTAGTGTTCGATAAAGACAATCATGTCAATTTTCACATCTAGAAAAATTCTCTCCCATAGAGATAACACGTCATAACGAAGATACAGAAACAAGTACATATGACCTTTGACCCCACTTTGCACAGACAAGATGGCATCTGAGCAAAAAGTGATTATTTTATGAAGTGATCCTTGTAACATGGTCTTTACGTGTGCAAAATATGAGAAAGATAGGACATGTATTCACCAAGATACAGGATGAAACATAAATGACCTTTGACCCTAATTTGCATACCCAAGATGTTGTCCGATCTAGTAGTTGTTATTTTATGAAATAATGTACGTGACATGAACTAAACATGTGCAAAATATGGGGGTGATAGGGCGTGTTTTTCTTGAGTTATTGCAAAGAAAGTTGCAGAAAACAGAAATATCTCAATACATAGAAGATAAGCTTTAATTTCAACCAAGTTTTTTCATCGTGATTCCGACATCGTATGAAAAAACGAAGGGCAACTTGACGATAACGCAAAGTCTCAGCTACAACATATTAAAATCTGGGAGAAATTCACCGAAGGGTAAGTGAGCTAGTGCTGGATAAAGACAACCATGTCAATTTTCACATTAAAAAAAATCCCTCCCATAGAGATAACACGTCATAACCAAGACACAAAAAGAAGTACATATGACCTTTGACCAAAATTTGCACAGACAAGATGGCATCTGAGTAAAAAGTAGTTATTTTGTGAAATGATCCTTGTAACATGGTCTTTGCGTGTGCAAAATATGGCAAAGATAGGACATGCATTCACTAAGATACAGGATGAAACACTTATGACCTTTGACCCTCATTTACATACCCAAAATGGTGTCCGATCAAGTAGTCGTTATTTTATGAAATAATTTACGTGACATGAACTAAACATGTGCAAAATATGGAAGTGATAGAGGCCGTTTTTCTTGAGTTATTGCAAAGAAAGTTGCAGAAAGAAAGAAATATCTCAATACATAGAAGATAAGCCTGAATTTCAACCAAAATTGTTGACGTGATCCCGACAACGTATGAAAAAACGAAGGGCACACTTACGGTAGCGTAAAGTCTCAGCTACAACATATTTAAATCTGGGAGAAATTTACCGAAGGGTAAGTGAGCTAGTGCTCGATAAAGATAGTCATGTCAATTTTCATTTCCAAAAAAACTGCACTCCCATAGAGATAACACGTAAACTGGTCAAATTTGACAAGATTACTTTCAACCCATTTTTACGAGGTGATACCGTTATCCAGTCAAAATTTTGTAATTTTATGTTTGAAAGAACATTAAATAAGCTACAACATACTGAAATATGGGTGAAAATTGACAAAGGACTAGTGAGATACGCTCGAATAAACTTGAAATTTGATGACGTCATTTTGAAAATTTACTTTTTTTACTTTATTAAGAAATTTGATATCTTTTAATCATTTTGTCAACATTGCCACCCTATGAAATGACACGTACAACTCATCAGCTTTCAAAATATGTAAAGAAAATGGGGGGTCACCGTCCATCCTGACGAGTAAAATCGGATTTAAAATTGGTGGTTTTTTGGCATAGTTGCACTGTACATCGCCATTGACGTGCGCGCGGAATTTCAACTTTGACGGGCCCGTATGACGTCATATTGAGTTGGATTGAGTTGAAACTTGGTAGAAATATTCCTTGACATTTCAGACATCCGATCAAAGTGAAAAAAACGGGAAATTTCAATTGCATATGAGCTGTGCGTGCGTATATGCGCGCGCGCGTACGCGTCCGTCCGATTTTTTCAATTTTTCAAAAAATGCTCCAAATGGTCTGAAACGTGTGCAAAAAAAATTTGAGCTCGATTGGAGCATACAAATATTTTAACGCGCGCGTACGCGCACGTTTTAAGAGAAAATATGAATTTTGAGAACATGAGTAAAATGCGCATAACTTCAAATATATGTGACGTAAATTTCATTGAAAATTTTTATTCCATTAATGAGATATGATTGAGAATGTGTTTTCATATAATGACGTCATAGTGACGTCACGGTCAACTGATCACATTGATACATTAGATTTGTCGTCTTTGGGACATGATGCATACATGGTATGATTTTGAAATTGATAGGCAGCGGACTTTCTGAGCTAACCTCTGCACAACTTTTGCGGAGAAATAAAGAAAGAAAGAAGAAGAAAGAATCCGTACAGATACAGAAGGTGATCCGAAGGATACTCGGATCACCTAACTAGAGATTGTAATTTGTCATCACTGACAAATTAAGGTGATCCGATTTTTTTTTATCTATGATTCGAGTCCTGATCGCAACAGGCATGACCATACAAGTTTCATCTGTGTTTAGAGACATTGGCCGTGTGATGTTTGCATTCTCATTTAACCAAGGGAGTCATATCTGCCATGTTAGGTACAAAATTCTGTATACACTATAACGAAAAAACAGCAACAAGTACATATGACCTTTGACCCACCTTTGCACTCCCAAGATTGCATCTGATGAAATAGTGGTTATTTTGTGAAATGATTCTCGCGACATCGTCTATACGTGTGAAAAATATGGGAAAGATAGGACAGGTATTCACTATGAAAGATACAAGATGAAACATTTATGACCTTTGACCCTAATTTACATACCCAAGATGTTGTCCGATCTAGTAGTTGTTGTTTTATGAAATAATGTACGAGACATGAACTAAACATGTACAAAATATGGGGGTGATAGGGCGTGTTTTTCTTGAGTTATTGCAAAGAAAGTTGCAAAAAGAAAGAAATATCTCAATACATAGAAGATAAGCTTTAATTTCAACCAAGTTTTTTATCGTAATCCCGACATTGTATGAAAAAACAAAGGTAACAAAACGATAGCGCAACGTCTCAGCTACAACATATTAAAATCTGGGAGAAATTCACCGAAGGGTAAGTGAGCTAGTGCTCGATAAAGACAATCATGTCAATTTTCACATTAAAAAAAATCCCTCCCATAGAGATAACACGTCATAACGAAGATACAAAAAGAAGTACATATGACCTTTGACCTCAATTTGCACACCCAAGATGGCATCTGAGTAAAAAGTAGTTATTTTGTGAAATGATCCTTGTAACATAGTCTTTGCGTATGCAAAATATGGGAAAGATAGGACATGTATTCACTAAGATACAGGGTGAAACACTTATGACCTTTGACCCTAATTTACATACCCAAGGTGGTGTTCGATCAAGTAGTTGTAATTTTATGAAATAATTCACGTGACATGAACTAAACATGTGCAAAATATGGAAGTGATAGAGTCCGTTTTTCTTGAGTTATTGCAAAGAAAGTTGCATAAAGAAAGAAATATCTCAATACATCGAAGATAAGCCTGAATTTCAACCCAATTTTTTGACGTGATTCTGACATCGTATGAAAAAACAAAGGGCACACTTACGGTAGCGTAAAGTCTCAGCTACAACATATGAAAATCTGGGAGAAATTTACCGAAGCTTAAGTGAGCTAGTGCTCGATAAAGATAGTCATGTCAATTTTCATTTCCAGAAAAACTGCACTCCCATAGAGATAACACGTAAACTGGTCAAATTTGACAATATTACTTTCAATCCATTTTTACGAGGTGATACCGTTATCCAATCAAAATATTGTTATTTTATGTTTGAAAGAACATTAAATAAGCTACATCATACTGAAATCTGGGTGAAAATTGACAAAGGACTAGTGAGTTACGCTCGAATGAACTTGAAATTTGATGACGTCATTTTGAAAATTTACTTTTTTGACTTTATTAAGAAATTTGATATCTTTTAATCATTTTGTCAGCATTGCCACCCCATGAAATGACATGTACAACTCATAAGCTTTCAAAATATGTACAGAAAATGGGGGGTCACCGTCCATCCTGACGAGTAAAATCGGATTTAAAATTGGCGGTTTTTTGGCATAGTTGCACTGTATATCGCCATTGACGCGCGCGCGGAATTTCAACTTTGACGGGCCCGTATGACGTCATATTGAGTCGGATTGACTTGAAACTTCGTAGAAATATTCCTTGACATTTCAGGCAGCCGATAAGTGTGAAAAAACGGGAAATTTCTATTGCATATGAGCTGTGCGTGCGTATATGTGCGCGCGCGTACGCGTCCGTCCAATTTTTTCAATTTTTCAATAAATGCTCCAAATGATCTGAAACGTATGCAAAAAAAATTTGAGCTCGATTGGAGCATGTCAACATTTTAACGTGCGCGTACGCGCACGGTTTGAGTGTAAACTGAAATGTGAGAGAATGTGTAGAATACGCTTGATTTGAACTATATGTGACGTAAATTTCATTGAAAAATTCCTTTCCATTAATGAGATATTAATGAAAATGTGTTTTCATATAATGACGTCATAGTGACGTCACGGTCCATTGATCACAATGATTTTACAAAATCTGTCGTCTTTGTGACATGATACATATATGGTATAATTTTGAAATTGATAGGCAGAGGACTTTCTGAGTTAATCTCTGCACAACTTTTGTCCAGAAATAAAGAATCAGTACAGATACAATAGGTGATCCGAAGGATACTCGGATCACCTAACTAGAGATTGTAATTTGTCATCACTGACAAATTAAGGTGATCCGATTTTTTTAATCTATGATTCGAGTCCTGATCGCAACAGGCATGAACATACAAGTTTCATCTGTGTTTAGAGACATTGGCCGTGTGATGTTTTTCATTCTCATTTAGCCAAGGGAGTCATATCTGCCATGTTAGGTACAAAATTCTGTATACACTATAACGAAAAAACAGCAACAAGTACATATGACCTTTGAACCACCTTTGCACTCCCAAGATTGCATCTGATGAAATAGTGGTTATTTTGTGAAATGATTCTCGCGACATCGTCTATACGTGTGAAAAATATGGGAAAGATAGGACAGGTATTCACTATGAAAGATACAAGATGAAACATTTATGACCTTTGACCCTAATTTACATACCCAAGATGTTGTCCGATCTAGTAGTTGTTATTTTATGAAATAATGTACGAGACATGAACTAAACATGTGCAAAATATGGGGGTGATAGGGCGTGTTTTTCTTGAGTTATTGCAAAGAAAGTTGCAGAAAGAAAGAAATATCTCAATACATAGAAGATAAGCTTTAATTTCAACCAAGTTTTTTATCGTAATCCCGACATTGTATGAAAAAACGAAGGTAACAAAACGATAGCGCAAAGTCTCAGCTACAACATATTAAAATCTGGGAGAAATTCACCGAAGGGTAAGTGAGCTAGTGCTCGATAAAGACAATCATGTCAATTTTCACATTAAAAAAAAATCCCTCCCATAGAGATAACACGTCATAACGAAGATACAAAAAGAAGTACATATGACATTTGACCTCAATTTGCACACCCAAGATGGCATCTGAGTAAAAAGTAGTTATTCTCTGAAATGATCCTTGTAACATAGTCTTTGCGTGTGCAAAATATGGGAAAGATAGGACATGTATTCACTAAGATTCAGGGTGAAACACTTATGACCTTTGACCCTAATTTACATACCCAAGATGGTGTCCGATTAAGTAGTTGTTATTTTATGAAATAATTCACGTGACATGAACTAAACATGTGCAAAATATGGAAGTGATAGAGTCCGTTTTTCTTGAGTTATTGCAAAGAAAGTTGCAGAAAGAAAGAAATATCTCAATACATCGAAGATAAGCCTGAATTTCAACCCAATTTTTTGACGTGATTCTGACGTCGTATGAAAAAACAAAGGGCACACTTACGGTAGCGTAAAGTCTCAGCTACAACATATCAAAATCTGGGAGAAATTTACCGAAGCTTAAGTGAGCTAGTGCTCGATAAAGATAGTCATGTCAATTTTCATTTCCAGAAAAACTGCACTCCCATAGAGATAACACGTAAACTGGTCAAATTTGACAATATTACTTTCAATCAATTTTTACGAGGTGATACCGTTATCCAATCAAAATTTAATTATGTTATGTTTGAAAGAACATTAAATAAGCTACATCATACTGAAATCTGGGTGAAAATTGACAAAGGACTAGTGAGTTACGCTCGAATGAACTTGAAATTTGATGACGTCATTTTGAAAATTTACTTTTTTTACTTTATTAAGAAATTTGATATCTTTTAATCATTTTGTCAGCATTGCCACCCCATGAAATGACATGTACATCTCATAAGCTTTCAAAATATGTACAGAAAATGGGGGGTCACCGTCCATCCTGACGAGTAAAATCGGATTTAAAATTGGCGGTTTTTGGCATAGTTGCACTGTATATCGCCATTGACGCGCGCGCGGAATTTCAACTTTGACGGGCCCGTATGACGTCATATTGAGTCGGATTGACTTGAAACTTCGTAGAAATATTCCTTGACATTTCAGGCAGCCGATAAGTGTGAAAAAACGGGAAATTTCTATTGCATATGAGCTGTGCGTGCGTATATGTGCGCGCGCGTACGCGTCCGTCCAATTTTTTCAATTTTTCAATAAATGCTCCAAATGATCTGAAACGTGTGCAAAAAAAATTTGAGCTCGATTGGAGCATGTCAACATTTTAACGTGCGCGTACGCGCACGGTTTGAGTGTAAACTGAAATGTGAGAGAATGTGTAGGATACGCTTGATTTGAACTATATGTGACATAAATTTCATTGAAAAATTCCTTTCCATTAATGAGATATTAATGAAAATGTGTTTTCATATAATGACGTCATAGTGACGTCACGGTCCATTGATCACAATGATTTTACAAAATCTGTCGTCTTTGTGACATGATACATATATGGTATAATTTTGAAATTGATAGGCAGAGGACTTTCTGAGTTAATCTCTGCACAACTTTTGTCCAGAAATAAAGAATCAGTACAGATACAATAGGTGATCCGAAGGATACTCGGATCACCTAACTAGAGATTGTAATTTGTCATTACTGACAAATTAAGGTGATCCGATTTTTTTTAATCAATGATTCGAGTCCTGATCGCAATAAGCATGACCATACAGGTTTCAACTCTGTTTACAGACGTTGGCCGTGTGATGTTTGGAGTCTCATTTAGAAAAGGGAGTCATATCTGCCATCTTTGGTACCAAATTCTGTATACACTAGATAACGAAGATACAGCAACAAATACATATGACCTTTGACCCACCTTTGCACTCCCAGATTGCATCTGATGAAATAGTGGTTATTTTGTGAAATGATTCTCGCGACATCGTCTATACGTGTGAAAAATAAGGGAAAGATAGGACAGGTATTCACTCAGATACAAGATGAAACATTTATGACCTTTGACCCTAATTTACATACCCAAGATGTTGTCCGATCTAGTAGTTGTTATTTTATGAAATAATGTACGAGACATGAACTAAACATGTGCAAAATATGGGGGTGATAGGGCGTGTTTTTCTTGAGTTATTGCAAAGAAAGTTGCAGAAAGAAAGAAATATCTCAATACATAGAAGATAAGCTTTAAATTCAACCAATTTTTTATCGTAATCCCGACATCGTATGAAAAAACGAAGGCAACAAAACGATAGCGCAAAGTCTCAGCTACAACATATTAAAATCTGGGAGAAATTCACGGAAGGGTAAGTGAGCTAGTGCTCGATAAAGACAATCATGTCAATTTTCATATTAAAGAAAATTCCCTCCCATAGAGATAACACGTCATCACGAAGATACAAAAAGAAGTACATATAACCTTTGACCTCAATTTGCACAGACAAGATGGCATCTGAGTAAAAAGTAGTTATTTTGTGAAATGATCCTTGTAACATGGTCTTTGCATGTGCAAAATATGGGACAGATAGGACATGTATTTACTAAGATACAGGATGAAACACTTATGACCTTTGACCCTAATTTACATACCCAAGATGGTGTCTGATCAAGTAGTTGTTATTTTATGAAATAATTCACGTGACATGAACTAAACATGTGCAAAATATAGAAGTGATAGAGGCTGTTTTTCTTGAGTTATTGCAAAGAAAGTTGCAGAAAGAAAGAAATATCTCAATACATCGAAGATAAGCCTGAATTTCAACCCAATTTTTTGACGTGATTCTGACATCGTATGAAAAAACAAAGGGCACACTTACGGTAGCGTAAAGTCTCAGCTACAACATATTAAAATCTGGGAGAAATTTACCGAAGCTTAAGTGAGCTAGTGCTCGATAAAGATAGTCATGTCAATTTTCATTTCCAGAAAAACTGCACTCCCATAGAGATAACACGTAAACTGGTCAAATTTGACAAGATTACTTTCAATCCATTTTTACGAGGTGATACCGTTATCCAATCAAATTATTGTAATTTCATGTTTCAAAGAACATTAAATAAGCTACCTCATACTGAAATCTGGGTGAAAATTGACAAAGGACTAGTGAGATACGCTCGAATGAACTTGAAATTTGATGACGTCATTTTGAAAATTTACTTTTTTTACTTTATTAAGAAATTTGATATCTTTTAATCATTTTGTCAGCATTGCCACCCCATGAAATGACATGTACAACTCATCAGCTTTCAAAATATGTACAGAAAATGGGGGGTCACCGTCCATCCTGACGAGTAAAATCGGATTTAAGATTGTCATTTTTTTGGCATAGTTGCACTGTATATCGCCATTGACGCGCGCGCGGAATTTCAACTTTGACGGCCCCGTATGACGTCATATTGAGTCGGATTGACTTGAAACTTGGTAGACATATTCCTTGACATTTCAGGCAGCCGATAAGTGTGAAAAAACGGGAAATTTCTATTGCATATGAGCTGTGCGTGCGTATATGAGCGCGCGCGTACGCGTCCGTCCAAATTTTTCAATTTTTCAAAAAATGCTCCAAATGGTCTGAAACGTGTGCAAAAAAAATTTGAGCTCGATTTGAGCATACAAATATTTCAACGCGCGCGTACGCGCACGTTTTAAGGTATAGATGAATTTTGAGAATATGAGTAGAATGCACCTGACCTGAAATATATGTGACGTAAATTTCATTGAAAAAATCCATTCCATTAATGAGATATGATTGAGAATGTGTTTTCATATAATGACGTCATAGTGACGTCACGGTCGACTGATCACCATGATTTTAGTTCGATTGCCGTCTTTGGGAGACGATACATATATGGTATAAGTTTGACATTGAAAGGCAATGCACTTTCTGAGCTAACCTCTGCACAAATTTTGTCCAGAAACAAAGAAAGAAAGATTCCGTACAGATACAGAAGGTGATCCGAGAGGATACTCGGATCACCTAACTAGAGATTGTAATTTGTCATTACTGACAAATTAAGGTGATCCGATTTTTTTTTAAAATCAATGATTCGAGTCCTGATCGCAATAGGCATGGCCATACAGGTTTCATTTGTGATTAGAGACATTGGCCGTGTGATATTTGGATTCTCATTTAGAAAAGTGAGTCATGTCTGCCATCTTTGGTACTAATTCTGTATACACTAGATAACGATGATACAGCAACAAATACATATGACCTTTGACCCACCTTTACACTCCCAAAATGGCATCTGAGGAAAAAGTGGTTATTTTGTGAAATGATTCTCGCGACATCGTCTATACGTGTGCAAAATATGGGAAAGATAGGACAGGTATTCACCAAGATACAAGATGAAACATTTATGACCTTTGACCCTAAATTACATAACCAAGATGGTGTCCGATCAAGTAGTTGTTATTTTACGAAATAATGTACGTGACATGAACTTAACATGTGCAAAATATGGGGGTGATAGGGGCTGTTTTTCTTAAGTTATTGCAAAGAAAGTTGCAGAATGAAAGAAATATCTAAATACATAGAAGATAAGCTTTAATTTCAACCAAGTTTTTTAACGTGATCCCGACATTGTATGAAGAAACGAAGGCACACTGGCGATAGCGCAAAGTCTTAGCTACAACATACTAAAATCTGGGAGAAATTCACCGAAGGGTAAGTGAGCTAGTGCTCGATAAAGACAACCATGTCAATTTTCACATTTAAAAAAATTCCCTCCCATATAGATAACACGTCATAACGAAGATACAGAAAGAAGTACATATGACGTTTGACCCCAATTTGCACAGACAAGATGGCATCTGAGCAAAAAGTAGTTATTTTGTGAAATGATCCTTGTAACTTGGTCTTTGCGTGTGCAAAATATGGGAACGATAGGACATGTATTCAACAAGATACATGATGAAACATCTATGACGTTCGACCCTTATTTACATACCCAAGATGGTGTCCGATCAAGTAGTTGTTATTTTAGGAAATAATGAACGTGACATGAACTAAACATGTGCAAAATATGGGGGTGATAGAGGCTGTTTTTCTTGAGTTATTGCAAAGAAAGTTGCAGAAAGAAAGAAATATCTCAATACATCGAAGATAAGCTTTAATTTCACCCAAAATTTTTGACGTGAACCTGATATCGTATGAAACAACGAAGGGCACACTTACGGTAGCGTTAAGTCTCAGCTACAACATCTTAAAATCTGGAAGAAATTTACCGAAGGGTAAGGGAGCTAGTGCTCGATAAAGATAGTCATGTCAATTTTCATTTCCAGAAAAACTGCATTCCCATAGAGATAACACGTAAACTGGTCAAATTTGACAAGATTACTTTCAATCCATTTTTACGAGGTGATGCCGTCATCCAATCAAAATTTTGTAATTTTACGTTTGAAAGAACATTAAATAAGCTACAACATACTGAAATTTGGGTGAAAATTTGCAAAGGATTAGTGAGATATGCTCGAATGAACTTGAAATTTGATGACGTCATTTTGAAAATTTGCTTTGTTTACTTTATTAAGAAATTTGATATATTTTAATCATTTTGCCAGCATTGCCACAGCATGAAATGACATGTACAACTCATCAGCTTTCAGAATATGTAAAGAAAATGGGGGGTCACCGTCCATCCTGACGAGTAAAATCGGATTTAAAATTGGCGGTTTTTTGGCATAGTTGCACTGTATATCGCTATTGACGCGCGCGCGGAATTTCAACTTTGACGGGCCCGTATGACGTCATATTGAGTCAGATTGACTTGAAACTTGGTAGAATTATTCCTTGACATTTCAAACATCCGATCCGTGTGAAAAACCGGGAAATTTATATTGCATATGAGCTGTGCTTGCGTATATGCGCGCGCGCGTACGCGTCCGTCCAATTTTTTCAATTTTTCAAAAAATGCTGCAAATGGTCTGAAACGGATGCAAATAAAATTTGAGCTCGATTGGAGCATACAAATATTTCAACGCGCGCGTACGCGCACGTCTTAGGGTATAGATGATTTTTGAGAATATGGGTAAAATCCGCTTGACTTGAAATATATGTGACGTAAATTTCATTGAAAAATTCTAGTCCATTAATGAGATATGAATGAGAATGTGTTTTCATATAATGACGTCATAGTGACGTCACGGTCGACTGATCACTATGATTTTATTAGATCTGTCGTCTTTGTGACATGATACATATATGGTATAATTTTGAAATTGATAGGAGCAGCACCTTCTGAGCTAATCGCTGCACAACTTTTGTCCAGAAATAAATAAAGAATCCGTACAGATACAATAGGTGATCCGAAGGATACTCGGATCACCTAACTAGAGATTGTAATTTGTCATCACTGACAAATTAAGGTGATCCGATTTTTTTTAATCAATGATTCGAGTCCTGATCGCAATAGGCATGACCATACAAGTTTCATCTGTGTTTAGAGACATTGGCCGTGTGATGTTTGGATTCTCATTTACAAAAGGGAGTCATATCTGCCATCTTTGGTACCAAATTCTGTATACACTGAATAACGAAGATACAGCAACAAATATATATGACCTTTGACCCACCTTTACACTCCCAAGATGGCATCTGAGGAAAAAGTGGTTATTTTGTGAAATGATTGTTCCGATATCGTCTACAAGTGTGCAAAATATGGGAAAGATAGGACAGGTATTCACCAAGCTACAGGATGCAACATTTATGACCTTTAACCCTAATTTACATACCCAAGATGGTGTCCGATCAAGTAGTTGTTATTTTATGAAATAATGTACGTGACATGAACCAAACATGTGCAAAATATGGGGGTGATAGGGGCTGTTTCTCTTGAGTTATTGCAAAGAAAGTTGCAGAAAGAAAGAAATATCTCAATACATCGAAGATAAGCTTAAATTTCAACCAAGTTTTTTGACGTGATCCCGACACCATATGAAAAAAACCGAAAGGCTTTAAAGCGATAGCGCAAAGTCTAAGCTACAACATATTAAAATCTGGGCGAAATTCACCGAAGGGTAAGTGAGCTAGTGCTCGATGAAGACAATCATGTCAATTTTCACATTTAAAAAAATTCCCTCCCATAGAGATAACACGTCATAACGAAGATACAGAAAGAAGTACATATGATCTTTGACCCCAATTTGCACAGACAAGATGGCATCTGAGCAAAAAGTGATTATTTTGTGAAATGATGCATGTAAGATGGTTTTTGCGTGTGAAAAATATGGAAAAGATAGGACATGTATTCACAAAGATACAGGATGAAACATTTATGACCTTTGACCCTAATTTACATACCCAAGACGGTGTCAGATCAAGTAGTTGTCATTTTATGAAATAATGTACATGACATGAACTAAACATGTGCAAAATATGGGGGTGATAGGGGCTGTTTTTCTTGAGTTATTGCAAAGAAAGTTGCAGAAAGAAAGAAATATCTCAATACATCGAAGATAAGCTTTAATTTCAACCAAGTTTTTCGACGTAATTCCGACATCGTATGAAGAAATGAAGGGCACAATTACGATAGCAAAAAGTCTCAGCTACAATATACTTAAATCTGGGAGAAATTCACCGAAGCATAAGTGAGCTAGTGCTCGATAAAGATAGTCATGTCAATTTTCATTTCCAGAAAAACTGCACTCCCATAGAGATAACACGTAAACTGGTCAAATTTGACAAGATTACATTTAATCCCTTTTTACGAGGTGAAACCGTCCTCCAATCAAAATTGTGTTAGAATATTTCTGAAAAAGCATTAAATAAGCTACAAAATACTGAAATCTGGGTGAAAATTGGCAAAGGATTAGTGAGATGCGCTCGAATGAACTTGAAATTTGATGACGTCATTTTGAAAATTTACATTTTTTATTTTATTAAGAAATTTGATACCTTTTAATCATTTTGCCAGCATCGCCAACCCATGAAACGACATGTACAACTCATCAGCTTTCAAAATATGTAAAGAAAATGGGGGGTCACCGTCCATCCTGACGAGTAAAATCGGATTTGAAATTAGCGTTTTTTTGGTATAGTTGCACTGTATATCGCCATTGACGCGCGCGCGGAATTTCAACTTTGACGGGCCCGTATGACGTCATATTGAGTCGGATTGACTTGAAACTTGGTAGAAATATACCATGACATTTTAGACATCCGATCCGTGTAAAAAAACGGGATATTTTCATCGCATATGAGCTTTGCGTGCGTATATGCGCGCGCGCGTACGCGTCCGTCGATTTTTTCTGAAATACTCCAAATGACCTGAAACGTGTGCAAAGCAATTTTGAGCTCGATTGGAGCATATTAAAATTTCAACGCGCGCGTACGCGCTCGTTTACCAGGGTCGCGATGAAATTTTATAAAATATATCGATAGAACTTGACTTGAACTATATAATATGTAAATTTCATTGAGAAATTCCATTTCATTAATGAGATACGAATGTGAACGTGATTTCAGATAATGACGTCATAGTGACGTCATGGTTGACTGATCACAATGATACATTAGATCTGTCGTTCTTATGACGTGATACATATATGGTATAAGTTTAAAAGTCATAGGTGAATGACTTTTTGAGTTAATCGCTGCACAACATTTGAGGAGAAAGAAATAAAGAAGAAAGATTCAGTACAGATACAATAGGTGATCCGAGAGGATACTCGGATCACCTAACTAGAGATTGTAATTTGTCATCACTGACAAATTAAGGTGATCCGATTTTTTTTTTATCAATGATTCGAGTCCTGATCGCAATAGGCATGACCATACAAGTTTCATCTGTGTTTAGAGACATTGGCCGTGTGATGTTTGCATTCTCATTTAGCAAAGGGAGTCATATCTGCCATGTTAGGTACCAAATTCTGTATACACTATAACGAAGAAACAGCAACAAGTACATATGACCGTTGACCCACCTTTGCACTCCTAAGATTGCATCTGATGAAATAGTGGTTATTTTGTGAAATGATTCTCGCGACATCGTCTATACGTGTGAAAAATATGGAAAAGATAGGACAGGTATTCACTAAGATACAAGATGAAACATTTATGACCTTTGACCCTAATTTACATACCCAAGATGTTGTCCGATCTAGTAGTTGTTATTTTACGAAATAATGTACGAGCCATGAACTAAACATGTGCAAAATATGGGGGTGATAGGGCGTGTTTTTCTTGAGTTATTGCAAAGAAAGTTGCAGAAAGAAAGAAATATCTCAATACATAGAAGATAAGCTTTAATTTCAACCAAGTTTTTTTATCGTAATTCCGACATCGTATGAAAAAACGAATGGCACATAACGATAGCGCAAAGTCTCAGCTACAACATATTAAAATCTGGGAGAACTTCACCGAAGGGTAAGTGAGCTAGTGCTCGATAAAGACAATCATGTCAATTTTCACATTTAAAAAAATTCCCTCCCATAGAGATAACACGTCATAACGAAGATACAAAAAGAAGTACATATGACCTTTGACCTCAATTTGCACAGACAAGATGGAATCTGAGTAAAAAGTGGTTATTTTGTGTAATGATCCTTGTAACATGGTCTTTGCGTGTGCAAAATATGGGAAAGATGGGACATGTATTCACTAAGATACAGGGTGAAACACTTATGACCTTTGACCCTAATTTACATACCCAAGATGGTGTCCGATCAAGTAGTTGTTATTTCATGAAATAATTCACGTGACATGAACTAAACATGTGCAAAATATGGAAGTGATAGAGGCCGTTTTTCTTGACTTATTGCAAAGAAAGTTGCAGAAAGAAAGAAATATCTCAATACATCGAAGATAAGCCTGAATTTCAACCCAATTTTTTGACGTGATTCTGACATCGTATGAAAAAACAAAGGGCACACTTACGGTAGCGTAAAGTCTCAGCTACAACATATTAAAATCTGGGAGAAATTTACCGAAGCTTAAGTGAGCTAATGCTCGATAAAGATAGTAATGTCAATTTTCATTTCCAGAAAAACTGCACTCCCATAGAGATAACACGTAAACTGGTCAAATTTGACAAGATTACTTTCAATCCATTTTTACAAGGTGATACCGTTATCCAATCAAAATTTTGTAATTTTATGTTTGAAAGAACATTAAATAAGCTACATCATACTGAAATCTGGGTGAAAATTGACAAAGGACTAGTGAGATACGCTCGAATGAACTTGAAATTTGATGACGTCATTTTGAAAATTTACTTTTTTTACTTTATTAAGAAATTTGCTATCTTTTAATCATTTTGTCAGCATTGCCACCCCATGAAATGACATGTACAACTCATCAGCTTTCAAAATATGTACAGAAAATGGGGGGTCACCGTCCATCCTGACGAGTAAAATCGGATTTAAAATTGGCAGTTTTTTGGCATAGTTGCACTGTATATCGCCATTGACGCGCGCGCGGAATTTCAACTTTGACGGGCCCGTATGACGTCATATTGAGTCGGATTGACTTGAAACTTGGTAGAAATATTCCTTGACATCTCAGACAGCCGATAAGTGTGAAAAAACGGGAAATTTGTATTGCATATGAGCTGTGCGTGCGTATATGTGCGCGCGCGTACGCGTCCGTCCATTTTTTTCAATTTTTCAAAAAATGCTCCAAATGACCTGAAACGTGTGCAAAAAAAATTTGAGCTCGATTGGAGCATGTCAACATTTTAACGCGCGCGTACGCGCACGGTTTGAGTGTAAACTGAAATGTGAGAAAATGTGTAGAATACGCTTGATTTGAACTATATGTGACGTAAATTTCATGGAAAAATTCCTTTCCATTAATGAGATATTAATGAAAATGTGTTTTCATATAATGACGTCATAGTGACGTCACGGTCCATTGATCACAATGATTTTACAAAATCTGTCGTCTTTGTGACATGATACATATATGGTATAATTTTGAAATTGATAGGCAGAGGACTTTCTGAGTTAATCTCTGCACAACTTTTGTCCAGAAATAAAGAATCAGTACAGATACAATAGGTGATCCGAAGGATACTCGGATCACCTAACTAGACTTGGAATTTGTCAACACTGACAAATTAGGTGATCCGATCTATTCGGAAATCAATGATTTACGTCCTGATCCCAATAGGCATGACCATAAATGTTTCATCTGCGTTTAGGGGACATTGGCCGTGTGATGTTTGGATTCTCATTTAGAAAAGGGAGTAAGACCTGCCATCTTTGGTACCGAATTCCGTATACACTAACGAAGATACAGAATGAAGTATATTTGACCTTTGACCCCACTTTGCACAGACAAGATGGCATCTGAGCAAAAATTGGTTATTTTTTGAAATGATTCTTATAACATGGTCTTTGCGTGTGCAAAATATGGGAAAGATAGGACATGTATTCACCAAGATACAGGATTAAACATTTATGACCTTTGACCCTAATTTACATACCCAAGATGGTGTCTGATCAAGTAGCTGTTATTTTATGAAATAATGTACGTAATACAAACTAAACATGTGCAAAATATGGGGGTGATAGAGGCTGTTTTTCTTGAGTTATTGCAAAGAAAGTTGCAGAAAGAAAGAAATATCTCAATACATCGTAGATAAGCTTTAATTTCAACCAAGTTTTTTAACATGATCCCGACATTGTATGAAAGAACTAAGGGTACATGACGATAGCCCAAAGTCTCAGCTACAACCTATTAAAATCTGGGAGAAATTTACCGAAGGGTAAGTGAGCTAGTGCTCGATACAGACAGTCATGTCAATTTTCATTTCCAGATAAACTCCACTCCAATAGAGATAACACGTAAATTGGTCAAATTTGACAAGGTTACTTTCAATCCATTTTTACGAGGTAATGACGTCACCCAATCAAAATTATGATTGAACAAAACAGAAAGAGCAAATAATAAGCTACAACATATTAAAATCTGGGAGAAATTCACCGAAGGGTAAGTAAGCTAGTGCTCGATAAAGACAATCGTGTCAATTTTCACATCTAGAAAAATTCCCTCCCATATAGATAACACGTCATAACGAAGATACAGAAAAAAAGTACATATGACCTTTGACCCCACTTTGCACAGACAAGATGGCATCTGAGCAAAAAGTGATCATTTTGTGAAATGATTCTTGTAACATGGCCTTTGCGTGTGCAAAATATGGTAAAGATAAGACATGTATTCACCAAGATACAGGATTAAACATATATGAACTTTGACCCTAATTTACATACCCAAGATGGTGCCCGATCAAGTAGCTGTTATTTTATGAAATAATGTACGTGACACGAACTAAACATGTGCAAAATATGGGGGTGATAGAGGCTGTTTTTCTTGAGTTATTGCAAAGAAAGTTGCAGAAAGAAAGAAATATCTCAATACATCGTAGATAAGCTTTAATTTCAACCAAGTTTTTTAACATGATCCCGACATTGTATGAAAGAACTAAGGGTACATGACGATAGCCCAAAGTCTCAGCTACAACCTATTAAAATCTGGGAGAAATTTACCGAAGGGTAAGTGAGCTAGTGCTCGATACAGACAGTCATGTCAATTTTCATTTCCAGATAAACTCCACTCCAATAGAGATAACACGTAAATTGGTCAAATTTGACAAGGTTACTTTCAATCCATTTTTACGAGGTAATGACGTCACCCAATCAAAATTATGATTGAACAAAACAGAAAGAGCAAATAATAAGCTACAACATATTAAAATCTGGGAGAAATTCACCAAAGGGTAAGCTAGTGCTCGATAAAGACAATCGTGTCAATTTTCACATCTAGAAAAATTCCCTCCCATATAGATAACACGTCATAACGAAGATACAGAAAAAAAGTACATATGACCTTTGACCCCACTTTGCACAGACAAGATGGCATCTGAGCAAAAAGTGATCATTTTGTGAAATGATTCTTGTAACATGGCCTTTGCGTGTGCAAAATATGGTAAAGATAAGACATGTATTCACCAAGATACAGGATTAAACATATATGAACTTTGACCCTAATTTACATACCCAAGATGGTGCCCGATCAAGTAGCTGTTATTTTATGAAATAATGTACGTGACACGAACTAAACATGTGCAAAATATGGGGGTGATAGAGGCTGTTTTTCTTGAGTTATTGCAAAGAAAGTTGCAATAAGAAAGAAATATCTCAATACATCGAAGATAAGTTTTAATTTCAACCAAGTTTTTCGACGTAATGCTGACATTGTATGAAAAAATGAAGGGCACATAACGATAGCCCAAAGTCTCAGCTACAACATATTCAAATCTGGGAGAAATTCACCGAAGCATAAGTGAGCTAGTGCTCGATAAAGATAGTCATGTCAATTTTCATTTCCAGAAAAACTGCACTCCCATAGACATAACACGTAAACTGGTCAAATTTAACAATGTTACTTTTAATCCCCTTTTACGAGGTGATGCCGTCATCCAATCAAAACGTTGTTATTATATGACTGAAAGACCATTTATTAGGCTACAACATATTGAAATTTGGACGAAATCAACAAAAGATTAAGTGAGATATGCCTGAGTGAACTTGAAATTTGATGACGTCATTTTGAAAATTTACTTTTTTTACTTTATTAAGAAATTTGATGCCTTTTAATCATTTTTTCAGCATCGCCAACCCATGAAATGACATGTACAACTCATCAGCTTTCAGAATATGTAAAGAAAATGGGGGGTCACCGTCCATCCTGACGAGTAAAATCGGATTTAAAATTGGCAGTTTTTTGGTATTGTTGCACTGTATATCGCCATTGACGCGCGCGCGGAATTTCAACTTTGACGGGCCCGTATGACGTCATTTTGAGTCGGATTGACTTGAAACTTGGTAGAAATATTTCTTGACATTTTAGACATCCGATCAAAGTGAAAAAACGGGAAATTTCTATTGCATATGAGCTGTGCGTGCGTATATGCGCGCGCGCGTACGCGTCCGTCCGATTTTTTCAATTTTTCAAAAAATGCTCCAAATGGTCTGAAACGTGTGCAAAAAAATTTTGAGCTCGATTTGAGCATACAAATATTTCAACGCGCGCGTACGCGCACGTTTTAACAATGCGATGAATTTTGAAAATATGAGTAGAATTCCCTTGAAGTGAAATTAATGTGACGTAAATTTTATTGAAAAATTCCATTCCATTAATGAGATATGACTGAAAATGTGTTTTCATATAATGACGTCATAGTGACGTCACGGTCGACTGATCACTACGATTTTACTTGACCCGTCGTTTTTGGGACATGATACATATATGGTATAATTTTGACATTGATAGGAAGTGGACTTTCTGAGCTAACCTCTGCACAACTTTTGTCCAGAAATAAAGAAGAAGAATAAAGAATCCGTACAGATACAGAAGGTGATCCGAGAGGATTCTCGGATCACCTAAAAAGAAAGAAAGAAAGAAAGAATCCGTACAGATACAATAGGTGATCCGAGAGGATTCTCGGATCACCTAATGAATACCACGTACCATATAACACAATGTACCTCCCGGGGGAATGATTGAAAAACCCAGCTCTAAAATCCGATATGGTACAATCAAGAGGCCTAATTATTGTAGAAAAGCATTCAGTTGATTTGGTTTCTTATCGTGTCTATAGATTGGTAGGGGTGGATGGGGGGGGGGGGGGGGGGGGGCAAAATATTTCTGGTGACACTCGCTTCCGGGTTTAATCAGCTGACAAACTGCACAACAGCTAGCTCCCGTCACTTCCGAGTTTCATTCGATCCATCCATATCAGTGACTATGACAAGTCCAACAGAAACTAAACAGATATTCCAATAGGACCCAATTAGGTGTATAGCAGTTTGGCAGGGCAACAGAAACAATACCGGTAATTTACATCGCATCGGATAGTACTATAAAAGTCCCATGATCATTTGAGACCCATGGTAATAATATGGGGTAACCCGAATATGAAATTTCGAATGATTTTTAATGGTTTTGTTTGTGGTCCTAAAATGTCATGGTTTTGCATGTGTTTTTATATACACGTCCTACAGCTGAACTGGCTGGCCCAGATGTTCCTATATGAGGTACAGTGTTATTACACGATGTTATAGGCCTACAGCTCATTCAGTAGGCCTATAATATCTTCAAGAATGCGAGCCATCAGCTACTCTCTAAAAAAAAACCTCTCTAAAATATTCACTCGAGGAGTGAATACAAAAAAGAGTGAATTTGATGGAGTGAACATTTTCATTTTCATTCATTTTAGGGTGATCTCAGGGATCACTCCAAAATTTTCGAGTGATCCCTGAAGTCACTTCAAAATGAGTGAAAATGAACATTTTCACTCAAAATTTACTACACTTTTACTCCAAATTCACTCTTTTTTTTATTCACTCCTTCAAAAGTGAAAATTTTCACTCGATTATTTTAGAGAGCACGGTATCCTTTTCGTCCTTTTGTATTGCATTCTTCTTGGAACCCTTAAAAAGCGGAATCTATATACAAAAACCTCTCGTATCCGGACAAGTCGGGACCGGGGCTCATCCGGATAAGGGATTTAGCCGGATACGGGAGACTCAATACTTTATACATACATATACTGATGTAGCCCATTGTAGTACCACATGTAGTAATGTGTACACTGCAACCTTTTCATTGTTACACTCAGTAACAGAACCCAAAATAGAGGTTCGTGTTTGCAAGAATTTGGAAGGAAATTTGATGTAATGTATGTTAATCATGTTGGAAGTAGTATGTAATTCATGTGTGTTTGTATAGGAGTTCTCAAGGAGTTGGGAATCCCCCTTTCCTCCCGTAATTATAAAAAAAAAAAAAAAAAAAAATCACGGCGAGATTGCGTCTGTATAATAGAGAGATCCGGATAAAGGTACGCCGGATAAAAGAGTTTCAACTGTTGATTATACAGACTGACGGGTTTTAATTTCTCTTAAGTTTTATGTTGGGTTCTGTTGTTATTTATTGGTTTCTTTCGGTTTCCCATCAGTCTATTTTGAAAAGGAATAGGCCTCATAATTCATGAAGTCCTGTGACAATCTTATAGTGCATTCCCGATATATATATAACAAAATGCTCGGGACCGGCAGTTTTCTGTCGTTTAGTATAACGAAACTTTGTTAAAACCGAACAAATATAGGGAAACCATGCATATTCATAATTGTTTGTTGAATACTATAATCATACACTGGAAAGCTAGGCCTATGTGAAATGTATTCCTTTTTAGTTTCTTTTAAATATTACATGTTATAAAAGAAAGCATGTAAAGTTGTTTGTATTGTCACACATAAATAGAAATGGTGATTTAGGATTCGGTTACAGTTCGCTATTCCAATGAAGGTTCGTTTCTTACTATAAAGGTCGGTATTCCAAAGGCTCCTTCCTTAGCCCGATCAGATGCCGTGCGAAGCACGCGCTCAGACAGTTACTGGGCTCGTGTATACGTGTAGTTACTTATTCCAAAGTTTCGCCATTCCCTGGATTCCGAATGTTTGTTCATCTGACAAACGTTTGTCTGAATCTTCGCTATTCCGATGATTCATTATACCAAAAGTTCATAATTTAGATAAAACATAATATTGTTCATTTCCGAAGGTTCGTTGATCGGAAAAGAAACTAATGTTGTCATTCCGAAGGTTCGTAAATCAAAAACTGAGAAAGGTTTTCTATTCCGAAGGTTTATTATTCCGAAGGTTTTTTTTTTTAACCGAAAATGAAACATATTAAGTTTCATAATTCGGAAGAAGGTTTGTTAATCAAAAACCTGAGAAAGGTTAGTTATTTCGGTTATCATTAAGATGGTTATAAGGTTTGGAATTCCTAAGTTTTGTTAGTGGACTAACCTTTTTCACTTTTGGATTAACGAAACTTTTTTTTTCTATGTTCCGATCAACGAACGTTTGGAATTCCTATCATTTTCGGACTAACGAATCGTTGTAATAAGAACCATATTTCATTGTCGGATTAACGAACCTTATTAATAACGAACCTTTGGAATAATGCCAAAAATGTTCGTATCAAAAACTGTTATTTCATTTACGAACTATTCGTATGACGGACATTTAGGTGTATAAGAATCTGTTTGTTTTGTAATGAAGAACCTTCGGAACAATAAAACGAACATTGTTCAATTTCAGATTATTGTATATAACAATAACGCAAGTTCGCTTTGGAAACTGTGCTTGACACACGGAACGAACACACAGTGATGTGAAGCTTTCGCCCATTCAGAGACGCTATAGTAATGCTTGTTCCGCTACGCGTTTTAGAGAGCGATTCGCATTTCGTCATGACGGATTACATTTCTTTTGTTTTTCTTTGTCAGTGGCGCTCGGAAAGATTTCGTTATAACGAAAATTTCGCTATTACCTTGTTCGTTATAAGCGAATTTGGTACCATAGACTTTAATGGCGATAATTTTGGGATCAGAAGTTTTACTTCGTTATAACGAAATTTCGTTACAACCGTGTTCGTTGTATCGGGTGTGCATGCACTATAAGTGATACAATTCTTGATTGGTTCGAGAGCAGACCATCTAGAACAGCTGGAAGTCAACTACAAGATCTTTGCAAACTTTATAATCGCCAGTTAAGATAACTGACACTTCGAAATAACTAACCTTTCTCATTTTTTTTTCATTAACAAACCTTATTTCATTTTCGGATGAAAAAAAAAAACAACTTTCGGAAGTTTTACGACTGTATTTTTTTACGACTGTAAATATATACTTATACATATATACACATATAAATTATATAATTACATATATAAATATATATATATATATATATATATATATATATAAACAATAATAATATCAAAAGCACAAAGAGACGCAAAGACGCACACACAAACACACACACACATACATACACTATTTCATGTCTCAGATAAAAACACCAGTATTTTCCGAAGGGTCCAAAGACCCGTAGCGTTCCACGGCCGCTGCATAGTTAAGTACGGCCAATGGGGACAATAATTGCCATTATAAGCTCCCTTGTGCAGACATTCATCAGTCTTGATTGTGCTCCCTCGCGGAGACATCCACAGAGACTCCAACTCTCCCATTTTCGACGGGAGATCTCCCGCCGAAAGCCCATTTTTGCACAATGTCCCGTGCTCCCGTTTGAGATTAAATTCTCCCGCCCTGGCTCTGTGTCTCCCGGTGGAAAGGATTTCTTACGTATTTCTATCGTATGTTGAAAAAATAAGCCTAAGATAGCACCAGAGAACATCTAGAATCCTAGGAACTTCGCGCTTCGCACACATAAACTTGGAGTCCCCCATTTCCTAGGGGTTTCGGGCGGGAGAATCTCCAGATCAGAAGGTGCTTGGGGTTGAAGTCTCTGCATCCATAAAGAGCTCCCCGCAGACTACAGCTCGAGTGTTGTCGCGATAACTTTTGCCAAATTCTACCTATGCCAGCAGGCAATTACTCCGACATTATCCTACTCCAATACCCTGACAAGCATTAATTTTGACCTATAGACTTTCGACCTTTGAACTCGAGTATGTGCACCAAAAAGGTAATGAGCACAGCTTCGTCCACTCACATATGCCAGGCTTCAGGGTTGGATAACTTAAACAGTACTTAAGTCACGCTGTCCATAAAATCGATTACGGACGGAAGGTGCTGGAACAACCCGAATATACCTCCAATGTCACTTCATGGCGGAGGCATAAAAAGCACACCACCACTTCATCCCAGCGACACGATGAACTGGGAACGAATACCCAAATACAGAGGGTTTTCCCGGGTTTTGACAGGAATATGACTACTAGTTTTTTACGCGTACAATTATCACTGATGTACAAAATTGTTGATGTTACTGTAAAGTAACGGTATAGAAGAGGGTTGGATCGGAGTAAATGAAATGGTCGAGAAGCATGAAGGAGGGGTGATTATGCAAGGCACGTTTAGCAGGCCCCTTTAATTTCTCCGTTGGATTTAATGAATATTGACCATGACTATTTCGAGTGCGAATTGTAGCTATAGTCCTAGTAGGTTACCCCCTCGTCCCCCCACCCCCGAAAAAAAAAGTGATATCAAAACAGATGCTAAATCTTTACAGTGGTGAATTCTTTATGGTTCTCTTTCAAAACCACCGACCCTCACCCCCCCCCCCCTCAAAAAAAAAGACAGAAAAAGAATAACAATGCTGGCGTACACTGTGACGAAGCATACAGTGATATAAGACCTATAATGAATATGACTAATAACATATTCACATCTATTGTAACCTACAGTGACGTGTTACAGTGTTGCACATTATTGTGCTTGGACATAGAGCTGCAGATCGGTCCAGGCAGACCATCCAAAGTAGAAGAGAAGCCAAATTGCTAATGAGTGTCTTTCTCGAAAATGAGAAATGCTGAAATTGCTGAGAAGCTTCATTTTGGGAGACAATGTACATAATAACAAAGTGTTCCTGGTAGACAATGTACAGAATAAGAAAGTGTCTCAAAGTGCTGCTATGACCCTTCTTTGTACGTTACATAAGGTATCCTGAATCCGATGACAGGGATCACACGTGTTTTAATGGTCAGCTGTAGGCACCTGGAATCAGACAAGGGAATACCAGTTGTAAAGAAAAGGTATAACTGGTGGAAGTCCGACACTGGTCAAAACAAGATGAGGAGTGACAGTTTTATCTGCCCCATGAGTACTAGCTGTAAGTTGACAAGGGGGTAATGTGCTGACATTAGTCCCTAGGTGCTGACACTAGTCTTTATTGTGCTGACACTAGTCTTTATTTTGCTGACAGTGCCTTGTAGAGTGTCCACTTCATAATTATTCATCAGATGACCAATGGTCATCTATATGATTGGTTAATTGTGTCGGCAAGGGGAGGGACATCTATGTGCCATATTTAATGTTACATTTTAAATTAGTTTCCAAGAGGGGCGGACTCAGTAAAATAATCATATGCATGAAGCTTGAGAGCCTGAAACAAAACCAGGGTGCAAGACCCCAAAATAGTCAGTTACAACTCGACATCTTCAAGTAGCTCATTGAGCGAAGAATCATTTCATTCCAACTGTACACATCATTTTTCGGCTGAATAAAAGTCCAGCGGACACCAAGGTTCACATACGACTTGTGTGGAATGGGACTTTGATTTTCAACGACTTGCCGGTGTGTGTGCAGGTGAATGATGCGTGAAAGGTACGCCAACATCCATGAATGTTGAAAACCTCGTTACATACACGCACAGAAAAAAAAAACTAGAAATGTCGCTTTAGCGACTGATGCCTCCGCCATAATGCATGATTCTCCCAATAGGCGTATAGTACAATGTGAAGAGTTTGTTTGCAAAAACCGATAAGTCCATTTTTGAAGATTTTGAAGTACGGCCTCTGTCGTAAAGTACAAAATAATACCTTTTAAAGGCAGGGAATCCCATTTGCATGCCAAATACAGTGGTATGTTGAAGAGAGTATCATTTTAGAAACTCCCATAAAGTATTGAAAGTGGAAGGTAACATTTAGTATATTTTTATTGACCGTTAGATTTTGAATTGAATTTTTTCGGGGCTCACCGTAAATTCCAGTACATTATAGGCTACCTTTGCAGACCCATGCACTGCATGTGTGTCCATCATGTATATTTTGTGAAGAAAGTTCATCAAAACTTACAAAGATTTCTATATACATTCTTGCCACACACTCTATATGTTATTACATCAGCTCTTATACTTTTAGATTTGTGTTTATAGATAAAAGATACAGAAGACTGCAACAAAAAGACTTAAGTGTGGCTGACACACAGAACTACTGAGTAGTTGAGATTTGTGCATTATTCAAATTGTAGATAACTGTTGACTTCCATATTTCTCAGCAGTGGCCTAAACAAGTCCCCTGAGGTTCATATTTAATGTTTTGCTGCATTTTGGGAGGTCTGTAACAGGTATCCCCTACCTTTAAATGATATATTGGTCACTACATATAAAGGTATATTTTTGAAGTTATGGTCAAAAGAAGCAAAATTTTTCTTATTATTCTCTTTATTTTTCTTGACCTTTAAACGCAAATATCTCCATTTGGCAAATATGGACTTATCGATTTTTGAAAACAAACTCTTCATGTCTTCACAATATGTGATCCATGAGAGTTTCACATAACTGGCAAAATATTGAAATGACAGGTTTGTCAGAAATGTCTTGAACTGGGTTTGCTATAATTTTCTAAGAGTGTAGGTACACATTTGGGGAATTTTTGGGAAGTTTATGCATTGAGTAATTTCCAAGGTAGAAGAAAGAGTGTGATGACGGTACAAAATAGTTTTTTTTTTTTTTTTTTTTTGGGGGGGGGGGGCATTGAAACCTGGCCTTTGACCCTTAACCTTTGACCTTCTGGCTGGAAATTTCCCGGAGAATCTCCATTAGGTAATGCATGCAGTTTTGAAACTAATAATGCAAGCATTGCATATACTAGTATATGAGGGAAATAGTAAATTTTGATGAGCTGACCTTGACCTTTGACTATTGACCCATGACCCCTAAATTCCCTAGATAATCCCTGCCAGACAGTACATGCGTATGTACCAAGTTCCACGAAGATACATTGAACCATTTGCGAAAAAAGTGATATTGCAACATTTTCACCTAAACTTTGACATTCTGACCTTTGACCTTATGACATGAAACTCTCTCTGGAGAATCTTTACGCAGTAGTACATGTCCACATTTTCAAGAAAATACCTTTGGGCATTGCATAGATATGGGGAAAAATTGCAACATTTGTAGCATTTGACCTTGACCTTTTGACCTTTGACCTCTTGCCAATGTCACTAAAATCTACTCAACTAATTGTCCCATCATACATCATCCTTGGACCACGTTTGGTGAAAGCTGCTTCATCCAGTTTTGAGTTATCACGTAAACAGATAAATTTTAGGATTTGACCTTTTCTTTGACCTTTGACCTCTGTCCGATTTCACTGAAAAACTAATCAAGTAATTGTCCCATCATACATCATCCTCCAACAAAGTTTGGTGAAATTTGCTCCATCCAGTCTTGAGTTATCGCGTAAACGGATACAATTTCATGATTTGACCTTGACCTTTGACCTTTAGCCGATTTCACCCAAAATAGAATTGCCCCATCATACTTCATACTTGGACCAAGTTTGGTAAAATTCCAGTAAATATTACTCAAGTTATCGCGTAAACGAAAGCGGACGGACGTACGTACGGACGGACGGACAACCTGAAAACATAATGCCTCCGGCACCACTTCGTGGCGGAGGCATAAAAAAGCGTAGTCGTATCTTGACTAACGAGCAGTTATAAAGTTATTTCGATCCAAACTATGTTTTCTCCGAATTTTCATCA
Organism: Diadema antillarum; assembly: GCF_040938485.1. NCBI lineage: Eukaryota > Metazoa > Echinodermata > Echinoidea > Diadematoida > Diadematidae > Diadema > Diadema antillarum. The sequence continues at coordinate 207,623 of NW_027271079.1, forward strand.
GTCAATTACCCTGTCAAGCTTTATCTTTGTTCTGTTGTGCTCCATGAAAAATGTTAAATTACAAGCTTCCGGAGGTTGACATAGGTAGTTTAGTTGATTCTCATCTTGACCTTTGATCTGTGGTCTACCATTAGGTTGGTTGCCCCCTTATACATTGCCCTTAACGTGCGATGGAATAACAACCGAAACTGAGAAAAATTCGGCATAGAGAGAAGTCTTGGGAGATTATAGCAAACATAATTTTATATCAAAAAGAGCAGACAATACAGCTGCCAAAGAATCTCTTCCATTTGAGGCAAAAGAAAAGTAAGGTGATATTTTATATAGGTTTTTAATTTAAATGAGACCCTATCATATTAGAGAGTGTCCACTGTGTCCAACAACGGTAATCACATCGTATGCCTTACTTGAAAATGACACTGAAGACTGAATAGAGAGAGATCAGCATAGGGAACTTCGCCTGTCGCGCATGGAGGGAATGCAAGTACAACTACATTCTCTTGGACCTGGTCTTGCACGGTCAGTTTATACACTGTACTACTGAATCGACAGGTGATACGATATAAATTAGAGCAAACGTAGCATAATATGCTCGAGATTGTTGCCCTCTACTTATATGTTTGCAGGTCATATAACCTGCGTAAGCGTGTGTTTTTGGACGTAAGATATACACTGTATGTGCACATCTTCCTTCTGTTTGCTGTGCTTAAACGATGGGATGAAGACATTTCTATTATGGTGAAGTGTCACAGGGGATACCAAATTTAAAAGTTGGTGAGATTCCCAAGGTGTTTGTGCGGGCAGAGTGTGTATCAATATGATATCAAGTCTCAGGGCGACAACGAAGTTGTAGCCGCGCCATCCTGCATGCACTGTCCCGTGCTCAAACAATTCCATGCAGGAGCTGAATTCCCCTTGATATCTGCATTACAGGCTGTTGAAGGCTGTCTTGTGAGCCTTTCTCTGCGCTTTCCATTCCCGTTGATTAGTAATGTGGGTTGCAATGACCAATCTTACATGGGTCATCTTGATATCTTGGTGGAATTGTCGAAAAATAGATGATTTTCTGTCGCGTTCCTAAGAAAACTGTGCATCCGACAAAAGACCTCTCTTCGTCATCGAAGATGTCTTGTGAGCCTTTCTCTGCGCTTTCCATTCCAGTTGATTAGTAATATGGGTTGCAATGACCAATTTTACATGGGTCATCTCGATATCTTGGTGGAATTATTGAAAAAGAGATGATTTAGAGCTATTGGCTGTCGCGTTCCTAAGAAAACTGTGCGTCCGACAAAAGACCTCTCTTCGTCATCGATGATCAGCGTGTACTCGAATGTTCTTGGTCCGGAATGGTAATATCGGTTGTATCATCTCAATCTTCAATGGTTGGCAAGTGCGAACGGTACAAGATCTTCTATATGCCATCACTGCCCGACAGGTGCAATCATATCCCATGTTCGAATAAAACCGTTCATGCAGCCAACTCTGTGATTTCTGGTATCGAGAAATCCTGTAGCTATGCCAGAATGGAGCGGTCTTCATGATGTGTTGAAACAGACGGACTTAAAGATTGGTTAATTGAGCGCAAACAGATCAGTTGAAACTGCTTTGAAGGACAGACATAAAGAAGAATACCACTTCTACGAAGAGGTGTGCAGCGTCCGCTTCACGTGAGGAGCTTATGGAGTGTCCGTCACATCGGGCCAATTTGTTATTTTCATTAGTAGTCGGATGATGGGTGCTCAGCAGAACCTCAGACTATAAGTAGACAGGTATAAGACGAGTGTTGAGCTAGGAGACTGCACTTTCCAGGGAATGACTTCCATCGAGGAAAGGTTCCTACTTGAATCCTTCTATCTCCCATGGCTCCACGAATGTCCAGGACTCCCTTGATTACAACTAGCCTGCTGGTCATACATACGTCTTTCTGCAAGATCTACCTATACGTATACTTCCATATATAACCCTGGAAGTGAAAGCAAAAAGACTGTTAATGGGTGTAAACAATGATACTTAATTTGAGTTATTGATAACATTATATGCCGTCACACTGTACGCACATCATATGGCACTAGAAAATGGGTAAAATCAAATGTTGCAAGTATCAGAATTTCCATGCGTTTCGATGGATAGAACCTTCGGCTCCGGGGACTCCAAACTAGTGAAAGAAGAAAATTAAGAGAAAGAAAATGAAGCGTCTCAACTTATTTCCGAAATCACATCACCTTGGCTTGTACACGGAGTTCTCAGTAAAAGTGACGTGTCGGAGAAACATTGATGCAATGGATACTTTATGGCAGGCCTCAGTTTTTCTACACTGTGACACAGGATTCTTCCAATACATGACTGTGTAAAGCCTAAACTCTTGGACACTGATAAAGAGTCCTATAATAGGGAAGAGCAAACTCACGAAAAGAGCTGTAGGAATACTGTTTTCTCTCATCTCACGTGACTTTCAACCTGTTTTCAGCGAATATAGAAAGCAAACGACTAAACCATCAATATCGTGCCAGAAGTGGACGAGTTCCGCTTCAACGTGGATAAAAAATATAGGTTAGCTGAGCCAAAAATGCTTGACACTATAGACAAAGTTTCTGCAGATGGTAAGAGTCCCCGACGTTTAAGGTGATGCCTGCTTGGCGTCAATATTAATGTTTCTTGTTGTATAAAGTATATTAATGCCTTCAAATAATGGAGAAAACTTGGCGTATACACCTGGGTCCCGTTGCATAAAACCTTTTTAGCAACCTTAGAAAATTCAGGTTGGGATTTGCCCAACCTGAATTTTTTGAGGTTGCTAATCTAAGAATGTAAAATCCGTTGCATAAAAACTCTGGTTGGGAGCTTCCAACCGGAATTTTGTGATTTCAACCGGAAAAAAATCCGGTTGGAGTTTTATGCAACGGGCCCCAGGAAATAAGAGGGGAAGAGTCCTTTGAGCCATATCCGGATGCAGCTAAACGCCACTTCGCAAAGGCTGACCAGCCCTGTTGAACACGAAATCAAGAGCATTAAAAGCTACAGATTTGGGACGATATCGTCTTAATGCTGCTGTGAGAGTAAATGGATAGGACCTAAACAAGGTTAGACTTCCATTCTACGAGCTACCTCGCGGACGCGGGTCATGTACCGGAAAAGATCCGTAAGGCCTATAGATCTGAACAGAACGATCGGTGTTATGTGCAAGAGAGAAAGAGGACAACTAAAAATATATACAAGCAAAACGAAGGACGAACTGAGAAAAGAAAAAAAATTATTAAGAAAGTTGGTAATCATTAAATACAAGTTAGGTGACGAAATCAACAGAAAATTTTTGGGTTAGCCGAGAGAAAGCGTCCGATGTTGCAACAGGTGTGGGTGTGGTCACCGGATGCTACAATCCAATGCCGCTGATGAGCGATATTTTACTGATGAAACAGTCTATGGTGAAACTGAGTTTGTGATACTATGGACTAGCAATGAAAGCCAACATCAAACTAGTCAATAACGTGGAAGCGATGATGAGTGACATCTTAACGAAGATGATCGTAATAATCTTTGAAGCATCAAATAGCAGCGACGGTGAAATTTTTTTCTCTTTTTTTTTTGTTGTATTTCATGGGAACCATCTAAGGTGTTGTCTTCAAAATACAAATATGAAAACAATCTTGGGATACGTAGAAAATACTCGCTGTGCGATTCGTTGACAAAGTGTTCTCGTGACTTGTTGATATGGATACATCCTGACCCTTTCGTTCCAAAACTGTGCCACTGCGGAAAAGCAAGTGCAGGAACAAATGCAAACGTGACTGGATGCGGAGACTTCGAAGTCGAAAGTGCGTAAGAGCTCAGCGAGATTAACAACACTCTTTGAAGAAAGTCTTAACATGGAAACAAGCCCATATGGAAAGCCAGGAAGAAGCAAGCTATAATAATTGTTGACCAACATTTGGGTACAATGCTCAGACTGTTAACGAAGTCAATGGTGGAAGTTCAAGATATAGAAAATCACCAAGGATATTCCAGTAGACTGAGAAAAGTTGCTTGGAGATTACACAGCGAGGATGAGGAACCTACTCGGCACTGTACAAGACTTATTTGTAAGGTCAGACGAATTGTTCAGATTTCAGACTACTGGGTAAGTCATATCCAAAGGCTATGACTTATCTAGCAATTTGTTGGGAGTGTGCTAATCCTGATAAAGAATGTCGGCTATCAAAGCAGAATCTCCAACCATCTTTCAAGACAGCACCTTCCCTCACAGATTCCTGCGACAAAGTCACTTCGGTCACGGAACTGGGACAACTACCTGCGCTTTGAGTTTGCAATTACAGGGCTTCATACGCTTGGTGCACATACACAACCAAATGCAAAAACATAAGAGTTCTGCCACAATCCCAAGTCTTGACCATTGTGACATAAATATTCTGCAAATGAGCTACCTGCATGGAAGATGCAAGCTCTATACAAAGTTTGAATAAAGTTGTGAAAATCCCCTGAAGGCAACGACAGGTGATTGGGTACCAGGTGGCGAATTCATACCGATGACTGAATGCACCCTGAATAATCTCTCCATGAAAACCACGTTGTCAACAAGATCTGCCAATTCTCTGTCTTTCTGCAGGAGGCTTCCTGAAAACCCAGATATCTTTTCATGACTTGACAAGACAATACCAGTCTTTTTCTGATATGGAAATTAAATATCCCCATTTCATGCACGTGCCGCCTAAGGACCTCCTTGATTTTGACGATAGTTAGCAGCCCTGTATCAACAGAGACATTTTATATACACCCCTGGAATGTCCACAGACCATGCAACGACCCCACCTCTAGAGCTGGCATTTACCCTTTAGGAGTTTAAGAGACTCAGAAGACAAGTTGGTTGCCACAATCTGAAAAGGGAATAGGAAAACAATGAACAAAATGAGAATGGGGACTTTGTGACAAAAAAGACTCAATATTCTTTTCAATCAACCAAACACTGTTTTATTTGCTTACACAATTAATGTTATACAGTAAGTGATAAAGGTCACTAAAGACACAAGGGTAATATTTTACGATTTGCAGTATATTGCATAACATACCAATTAACATAACGTAATCAATGCTTAGCTATTTTCTAAACCACTGCAGTACTTAAAGGAGTGGTAAAGTCTTGGTTGAGATGGAGATTCACATCTTAACTTTTTGAGATACAATGTAATTACTTATAAGAATATTAAAGAGCATGTGATTTTAAGAGCAATTCAAAAGCTATTTGAATAAATTGGATTTGTAATGGCAGGGATATCAAGAAACAAAGTGAAACCAAGTGGTCCTAATAAAAGGTGGGAGCCACCTTTGATCAGGACCATTTTGTATTTGGATATCTCAGCCATTTCAAAACCGATTTTCATCAAATAAACATTTGTTCCTCTCTTAATTGTATGTTCTTTAATATTTCACATACATGGTTTCTAATTATCTCACAAAAAGTTATAACTTAATCCCCATCTCTACCAGAACAATATCATTCCTTTAAACCACTTGAATCTATCACACTATATCTATGGCTGAAAGCGTATTTACAGCATAGGCATGTAGTTATGAAATATTGATCTAAACAGACCAGAATTAAAGAAAGAACAAGTCGCAAAAGAGAAGGAACATATTGGTGTCGTATCAGCATTATATCGTTAAAACACCTTTTGCATCTCTACACTCAAATATTCTTTAAACATGCTCATATACCCCGAGAAATGCTGAGAATGAAATACATCTCAACGTGTCATTCATCAACTATTCATCTGAAAAGCCACTCATACAGTATGTGCAACTCACAGAATAAAATTGAAGAGAACGGTAGAAGTTTCAGATAAAATAGAATGTAACTTGCATACATACTGTTACAACTCAGTAATGATGTCTCTTGACATGGAAGGAGTTGTAGTTGCATGTAGGTCATTGACCAAAATCATGATTTTATGGGGTTTGGGGTGGGTTTGTTTTGCTTGTTTCTTTTTTAATAAATGAGAGCATTGGTAAGCAATGTAATGCTAATGTCAAATACAACAACAAAAATCTAGGATTATATGCATACACTGTAGTCAGGAAATTTAAAATATAAGATATTCCCCAATGGCAAGGAGTCTAATCACATCAATGTTCTTTTGTACACTCCCTTTTAAAGCTGACAACTGCTTCTTGTGATTTTCAAACTCTGTGCAAGAAACTTAGACAATACAAATTCAGTACCGGTAAAGTCGTCCTGATTAAGATGGCACCACTCCAAAATTATTTCTATTCATGCCGTGGAACACAAGAGGCTAAAATAGGTATACAAGGCATGTATACAATGTAGTTAGGTCAATATATGAATCTGCACCAGAACTTTGCGTTCGCAAATTTTTACCGAGTACACTGTATACTGATTATATCGTTAGGTCAATATAATGGAATCTGCACAAGAACTTTGCGTTGGTATATCTCTACTGAGTATACTGATTATATTGTTATAACAACAATGATAATGATAAATAAAACTATACAAGCTTGTATATATGCTCTGGATGACTTCATCTTGCCTTTCCTATCCCAGGTGATAGTTGTCTCTTTAGTAGAGACAGCATCCGGGAAAATTACAAGGTTACATCATACACAGAACAATAGACATGCTGGTATAATCCTGATGTACTGCAAAGATATTTCGTACACAGAATATCAAAAGTTGAATAACACTTCATGCTTGGGCATATTATTTTTCTCTTATCCATATATATCTCGCCAATAAATTGGGCAGTCAAATCATTAGTTTTTGTCCTTTTTTTCTTACATTCTTTCTTTACTCTTTTTCTTTCTGTTTTTAGCTTGTGCAATCCATTATAAATAGGTTTTGTAACTAAAGCTTTCGGGGTTTTTTTCTACTTCGAAAGAGAGAAATAACTAGAAATGTCGCTATGGCGACTGGTATGCCTCTGCCATAGGTGTATAGTACAGTGTCTTCACAATGTGTGATGACAGTTTCACATAACTGGCAATATACTGAAAGGACAGGTTTGTCAGAAATGTCTTGAATGTTCACTTTCCTTGAACTAGGTTTGCTATAATTGTCTAAGAGTGCAGGTACATGTATTTGGGGAATTTTTACCTGACTTTTGACCGACCCTTTTATAAGTTTTTTTTTTATGCATTAAGTAATTTTCAAGGTATGAAGAAAAACTGTAATTACAGAATGAAATAGATTTATTTGCACTTTAGCCTGGCCTTTGACCCTTAACCTTTGACCTTTGACATTCTGGCAGGGATTTTTTCAGAGAATCTCCATTAGGTAATACATGTATAAATATCATATTAAGTTTTAGAAATAATCCTGCAAGCATTGCATATACTAGTATATGAGGGAAATTACGAAATTTTGAGGAGTTGACCTTGACCCCCGACTATTGACCCATGAACCCTAAACTCCCCAGATAATCCTTGCCAGTCAGTATATGCGTATGTACCAAGTTCCATGAGGATACATTGAACCATATGCTAGAAAAGTGACATTGTAACATTTTCCCCTGACCTTTGACCTTTTGACCTTTCACCTTGTGACATGAAACTCTCTCTGGAGAATCTTTATGCAGTATGACATGTGTACACTAGGTTTCAAGAAAATACCTTTGGGCATTGCATAGATATGGGGGAAATAGCAACATTTTTAGCATTTGACATTGACCTTTTGACCTCTTTCCAATTTCACTAAAAACTATTCAACTAATTGCCCCATCATACGTCATCCTTGGACCATGTTTGGCAAAAGTTGCTTCATCCAGTTTTGAGTTATCACATAAACAGATATATTTTAGGATTTGACCTTGATCTTTGACCTTTGACCTCTGTCCGATTGACTCAAAAACTAATCAAGTAATTGTCCTGTCATACACCATCCTCAGAGTTTGGTGAAATTTGCTTGATGCAATCTTGAGTTATCGCGTTAACAGATACAATTTCCATATTTTTGACCTTTGACCTTTAGCCGACTTCACCCAAAATCTAATCAAGTAATTGCCCAATCATACTTTATACTTGGAATACTTGGACCAAGTCTGGTAAAATTCCAGTCAATATTACTCAAGTTATCGCGTAAACAAATGTGGACGGACGGACGTAGGTACGGACGGACAATCCGAAAACATAATGACTCTGGCACCACTTCGTGGCGGAGGCATAAAAAATCAAACTAACTGCAAACTCATTTTACTACAACACACATTTCCCTTAAACACCTGCCCAAGTATACTCGGGACTCGTCCTCAATGGGTTAAATTGGAGGGGTGTAATGACACTATTGCCATTGACATACATATATTTTATACTTTTATCTTCACCAAAAATCAAGGAAGTTATTTTTAGATATTTACTATGACTTTCAGGGATTGCAAATACTATATCGACACAATGTGCTCCGAAAGGCTGCTTTAGAAAAAATGTTCTCACAATACAATGTAGGCTACTGCTCCCGCTGATTTAAGTGAAAAAATAACTTATCATGTTCTGATAGTTTTCTGCATCTGGAATCACTACCATACTGACACTCATATTGACCTTGTAAAATTTTAGTTTCTAATCGTTTACTTTGAACAACTCCCATATGTGATATTGCTTATGTTTTCTGCCTTTTTAGGCCAGTTCTATCAATGATTTTCTCTACATAATTGCCCCAAGGCTTTTGATCCCCCCCCCCCCACCAAAAGAAATGTGGTATATACAGTGTTGGGACTCTGAAAGCTGCAAGTCATTAATAGCACTCCTTGTGGCAATATATATAAAGCTAATTGTATTGATGTGATCATCTTTAATCTGACGGGATTCGATTATACAATGTAGTTTTATCTCTCACTCCATCCAATTTAGTTTTCTCTTTCTAATTTATGCAGTGTAAAAAAAAAAAAAAAAAATATATATATATATATATATATATATATATAATAGTACAATCACTGTACAAGATCCGACTCATCATGGTTAGTCTAGTTAGAGAATCCATAACAAAGTACATAGTGTCACACTATGTATTTCGTATCATTTATGCCACTGCCTTGAAAACAAAGTTAGGACTGGCTATTAAAATGCAAGTTTAAATACAGTGTATACTGCAGATACTACTAAATAACTTCCCAGTCTAAATAGTATGAGTACAACCAATCGAATCACTTCAAACCAACACTTTTCAGAAGATTTACCATAATCATAAAAATAAACTGAAAATGTTCTACATTTTGATGATGATATCCATATCTACAATTTATCATATTCCACCACTTCTGGACTATCTGCAGTATTTTCTGAAACACTTTTCATGATAACACCTATATCATGTTCTACCTCAAAGATATAATGAAGAATAAAATCCTGACAGCTTATAAAACATCCACAATACAATGTAGTTAACTATCACTACCTGAAATGATGCATTCCTATTTAAGTGGGGGTACTGCATCCAACGCTGACTGCATCTGTATTATACATACTTGTTTTCCCAAATGAATTGCTACAGTATAAAACCTTGGGCATTAGGAATATGACAATATCAATTTTAAAAATCTCTGTACATAATTGAGTGTTTTGTGAAGTATTATAGAGAATCAAACATAGGTAACACTAACATACCAACTACAATGTATGTGTGCATGTCTTCTTGTACTTTTGTCTCTCTCTTTTTTTTTTTTTTTTTTGGTATTTAAAACGGAATATATTGCCAAAACACCTTTGCCATCCCCCCTCCCCCCCCCCCCCAAAAAAAAGCATGATACACTGTCCTTTTTCATCAGAATATTGACCACAAAGAAATGAATTAAATAGCACACTGTCAATCTTCAAATTCAACTTTTCATTGACTTCTTCTTGTACATGGCATTATCAGTAAGCAGGCTTGATTACATTGCACTGCATGTATGTTAAAATCTTATCTTATTTGAAAGGCAGAACATCAACGTTGCTCCAATCACATCACAAAAAAAAAATAGTATAACGTAACTAATGAAACACACTTGACATTCAGACACTATTTAAACTCTGCTCTACAATGTATTTCAGCAAACGTAATTTCTTCATCATACATTTTCAAAATTAATTCCTGTCACATTTTGGAAATGAATGGATTGTACAACTAAATTCCCCTTACAAAATTACTATGAACTACTTAGACTGAACTACAGTATCAGCAAACCTAATTTCTTTATTATACATTTTCAAAATACATCAATCATTATCTGCCATGTTTGGAAAATGAAATGGATTTTACATTAAATGCTCCTTACTAAATGACTTTGAACTACTTACTTAACTGAACTATATAATTCAGAAATCAATCTTTCCTTTGAAATTAGTCGAGAACACAGCAAGCATAATTTGCCAGTCATGGCTTAAGATAATGGAATAGATTGGCAGGAGCAACAAATGTACATTGTTATATAAAAGAGTTGCTTTCATGAGTAAAATATTTAAACTAGTATACTAATACATGAAGTCAAATAACTACTAATATATGAAGTAAAGTTGACTGATGTCCACCATTGACCCTGAGGAATAACTTTTTTACTCCAGGAGACTAAGAGGCTGTTTGTAGCAAAGCTAGTATTCCAAAATATAATCATTCATAAAATATGCATTGTACCACATGTCACACATTGTCACCAACCTTCCCTGGTGACAAGACCAAAATATAACATTTAAACACATTCCATTACCCTTTGATATCTATCTAGTAATTGTAATTGAATGCAAATTGTTTATACTCATACTGCTATCCCTCTTGTTCATTAGTGGTACCTTTGGACAGCAAGAACATATAATGAAAAGCATACAATGTTCACTTTTTAATATTATACAGTACATGTACATATGAAGGAAATTGCTTTAAGATGGTCTTAACAAGCTGCTCTGACGATCTTCAAAGATGCATCAGAACTTACATTCTACATTTAACATTACAGCATACACACACACACACACACACACACACACACACACAAACAACAACAACAAATCATTCTGTGCAACTTAAAGTTTCATCACCAATGATACACATTTGTAAGTAGCCATGAGTATCACCAATCGACTGAACTCTAATGAAATGAAGTGTAAACAGAAATGTAGGTGTAAAGCTTTCTCTTGTTTTTCTCCCCTCTACTGTGGACTTTTCATGCAATTTTTCATGTAAATACAGACGAGCATGAAATAATGTGCCAGATGGTATGTACAAACAACAATTGTAAATCCATTCATTCAAATGATGTTAAAAGCATTCTGCAATTACTCAATAACACTGCAAAAACAAGTACATTTTACTTACAAGCTCAGGGAGTACATAGTTTTCAGGAATTTTGCCTCTGAGCAATGCACACACATTTGTATATTTTGAGCCACTTCATTATGGAAAGACAAAAGGCAATTATGCTGGATTTGAGGGAAGCACTTTTATGCTTCCCCCTCTAACATGTGGTATATCAGTCATAAGCTTTCTCACTCAAACGTCAATAGTTCGACGGCTAGATTTGGTTGATCTGTGAGTCTGAATGTTCCGCACGACTTTCATTGTTCCAAGACTCCATGACATTTCACTGATGCATTTCCAAACACTTTTCCTTCTTTCCGTGTTTTAAACCTATTTCACATGTAAAAATACATGTATGTCAGTTCTGCTCATTACATATCAAATGAAGCACATTCAGATGGTCTCCTTCCCAAACTGTTTGTGACAGTACACAAAGTAACAGAACCAAAAGCAGCCTGACTCTTTTCCTTACACTTTTCAGGTCTTTTCCTGACACTTTTCAGGTCTTCATTATCGTTAATCCAATGACTTGACATGCCTCAGTAATCCTCACTAATCAAATGCTTTCCCGTTTCTTCTATGCACTCTCTTTCCTGAAGATTTCTATCAGCTTGGGATACAGTGTTCCAATCCTGCTCGATGAGATACCACATGCATTAATGTGTGACACTCACACGTTTAGAAGCTTGACAATGATGGTTTTCTGTGCATGCAACAAGTTTTGATGAAGTTGAGTGTGGCTAAAATTTGTGGGAAGTTTCTGATTGCAAGTAGTGATGAGATTTTGATGAGTGACTTGTGACTGGGAGACCACACAATGCAGGGCAAGCTCATGAAACAAACAAACTCTAGACCATAACAGGGACCGCAACGGGAATGCACTAGCCGTGGTCCCCACAAACAAACTGAAGAAGAAACACAGGTAATAAAAAACATTTCTGCCACTCATCATCAATTACAAATATAACAAAGTACCAGAACCACATTTGGTCATGCCATCCCAAAATTACTTAAGTTCTGGTACGTCAGATGTCTGAGAAATAATCTTCAAGTAGAGGGTGTCATCCTTCAGAAAGCCTTGATTGGGATCTTCTACCAGCTGTATCTTTGCAAAGAGTGGACATCCAGCTCCAATGTTTCTGTCGGAGGTCGGTCGCTTGAACGAGGAGCTCGTTGGGTCCGGCCGAAACGCTTCGACGATGCTCTTGTTGAGGGGGTCAGCCTGGTTCACCAGCTGGAAGGTGATCTTCTGCTTGAAAGGCCAAGGCAACACTGCATCATACTGCCCTCGCATGATGGTTAGAAAGAGAGAGATGTGGGTTCCCTTGCCAACTCCATCTCCCATCAAAAACACTCGACCGCACAGCTTGTAGCCATACTGGCTGGTGAAGAAGGGCTTAGAGTAGATAGACTTCACATTGGTTGTTGCTGCCTCTTTCTTCCTCTGGGAGTAGCTTTCAATCTTCCAGAGAAAGACTCCACTGTAGGAGTATTCTAACTCTAGTATTCTAATTTCCTGCTTCTGCAAGGACTGAAAAAGTGAATCTATCTCTTGCTGTAGCTTGTCAATACTTTTATAAACTTTTTCTAACTTTCTAGGTGATCCAAAATCACTTGAAGCTTGCAGACTGTCTATCTTGCTACTTCCTGCAATAACTTCATGATGCAGGGTAGATACAATCCCCTCCAGCACGGAATGTTTATCATTCATTGCTGCAAATGCTCTAGTCAACTTTTGCAAGTCATCAAAGTGACTGATGTGTTTGTCAGCTTCTTGGCTTAGCTTGGACACTTTCTGTTTCAAGGTCTCCAAATCTGCATTTGTGTCAGAACCTTTCTCATCGGCAGACGTCCGTCTTTGGAACACAGTCCTCACAACCTCAGCTGATGGGCTCAAATCTGAGTAGGTACCATTTAGTGCTGCTGACCCAACCATACTGTTCTCGCGGCTAAGACCAATCCGGGAGTGGCCATCAGGTTCATTCCTACTAGCACTGCTTCCACTATTTTCTTCACGTGACAACTTCTTCTGAGAAGAATTGTCTGTCCATTGAGATGCACCTCTCGAAGCCGACACATCTCCATCACACATGTCTTCTGTGATCTGAGCAGTAGCCCCGTACTCGTCATTTTCTAGAGCAGTTGGCATTTTGGGGTCCAAGACACTAAATACCAAAACTAACCTTTCAATGTACAACCTAACCTCAGCTTTCTCGCTGCGAAGAACCAGTCCACACGTCCAATCCCAAGTCTCCTGTGGATTTGAATCATTTTAAGAAAATGAGCTTCTATTAAAAGTGGTTTAAATCATCTGTGCGATGTAGTATCCAGAGTCAATATTTACAATTACATCATCTTTTCTGCATGACAAGTGCTAGCATTACTATTGCAAGCCAGATTGCATCACACTGGAACTGCTTACGCTAAATCAATTGATGTTGCACTTTTGTTTTGAGTGTGAATTTAACTTCATTTGTCATGTGATCACTCACTAATAGTAATCTTGCTCAAGACAAATCATCAAAGGACGTACATTATCCTAACAAACCTAAAAATTCCTGTTTGTTTTTAGTGTAATATGTTTCTGTCCCCCGTGGTGTTGGTTGCTTGGGCTAAGCGAGCTATTGCAAATCTGGCAAGCAAATGACAATAGCCAAGAAGTGGGGGAGAACTTCAATGAGAAAAAGAGACAGTTTAATTAGTTTTCTTGTGATATCAATTACAATTTTCTTGTGACATGGGAATCTACCATGCTCAATGATTTCCTTTGACCGGCTAATGTAGTAAGATTTATGGTACTTATGCAAAATAGCATTTTAATCTGGCCAAATGTTTGTTACAAGTATGATTATGCTGCCTTAAAACAGCATGTAAACTTCACCTTGCCACTTGCAGTACCTCATTTTAACTCATTTTGCCAGAGTGAGTTTCACCTGAACCAGTAATAATTCCCCTTGGATGAAATACTGTCAATGATAATCCCTTGCATACTGGGCCAATTACAGCAAGATCTGTTGGATCCATTCTTTATAACCAGTTGTAAAGTTCATTTTGAAAATAGTACTGATTCAATGATACACGGAAAAATATTCAGACATACATTACATGCAGTTTTCGAAATCTTCTCGGATGTGTAATGTAAAACTTAATTTATCACTCTATGCAAAGTTTTAAAACTGATGTACAGCGTATGATCTTTTAAGAGATTTTTCAACAAATGATTTGTTTCATTTAATGTAATGTGGAACTTATTTTGCAGTGACAGTACTCACCCTCATGCTAAGGTGAAGGATCTCGGCCTGTGTGAGGCGAGTCTTCATTAAAAGGATCATGGGACACCAGTCGTCTGCTCTGTGCAGCTCCAGGGCTCTGTTCTTGGGTAGCCACTTGCCACAGCCAAACACCTTGCACTGGATGCGGACAACTTTTCCACACACTCGTTCATGGTTCTGAAAGAAGAGCCAAACACGATGTGGTGTTTGAGCATTGCTCTCTAAGACAGCCCTTCCACTACTATTGCCCCAGTATTGCAGGCCAGGGCTTTACAAGATGAATTTCTCTGACTTGCAAAATTATGAGGATTTCTAATGGCAAAGGCCCCACATTGTGAACAGGTAAGTTTCCAATCATATTACTTGCCCAACAGTGCAAGGTGGGGGGGGGGGGGGGGGGTGTGAACATTTTGAATAAAAATCAAACATTTCACCAATGGATGTTCCATCCATTGGGCAGGACATCAACCTAGGATCTCCTGTTCATGAGTCTGGAAAGACATACTGATATTAGTTTGCATGAATAGAAGCCAAAAAAAAAAAAAAAACCAGAACATAACAGGACACTGAAAGTTTGAGCAAAAGTTCAGGAAAGAAAGTTACAATTTTGTTTCTACAGTTGTATTCAATGAAAACAAAGTGGCAACTCTGTGATATCACATACAAGTTCATCCCATATTATCATTCGATTAATATCATTTAGAAGCAACATAACTTATCATCAGGATATGATTTCATAATCTTGTGACATGTGGATGCATGATATGGCAAGACATAATGATATTAAAACCTTCCTTTGAAATGACAAGTAATTTCATACACAGTAAGTACCTAACAATGCTCTGAAATATTTAGGTTAAACACATCATACGGATGCATTCTAACAGTAGGAAATAATGGTAAACTGTCCAAAAAAGAATAAACTGAGGTATAGACTTGAGAGTTTGTTTCATTTTTTGGCATAATGTCTCATCTTTAAGAATAATTTGCCCAAAATAAAGCTCAAGTGTTAAAAATTGAAGAAAATTTGAAACCTAACTTCAAATTTGTGTGCTATGTTGCCAAATCATACAATCAAATAATACAACATGGTATCCCTGTCTAACTGTAGTCCTTAATCAAACCTAATCTGTAGATTAAGTCTAAAGATGCTTCCCATACCCTATGCAAGGCTCGACATTAGCAGTGGCCAAGGGCTACCAGAAATAGTTTTGGTGGCCGTGTGTCACCAAATTACTTCATGTTCAGTGTTTTTCTGTATTTTCTACAGCCATCATATTTCCTTATCAGGCCACCAAAACAGAAAATTAAATGATTTTTGGTGGCCCGCAGAGGCCACTAAAAGAAAAGGTAAATAGTGTCGAGCCTTAGTTTTGTACTGGTTATTTTTGTTTTTAATATCAAACACCAAACTGTCTCTCTCTCTCTTTCTCTCCCATCTCTTTCAATACAAGTGACATGGTACAGGGAACCTGGAATATACAATGTAAGTTTGCCAACAAAGAGGAATCTCTTGTGCAGAAGATTATTAAAAGTAAGTAATCAATCATAATGAGGTCAAACTGGTGGTCAAAGCAACCTCCATCATAACATATTTTCCCTGTATAGAAAATTTCTAGAGGGATTTGTTTAATAACAAAAGTGTGCCTGACTTTAAGATACCCAAATGACATTCTGGCCAAACCAAACCTTGCTATAAACATCTGTTTCCAAGCTTATTATTTATCCTTACAGATATGACCTCATGAGTGCTATTCTTTAGGCATTCTTTCCTATTAGGAATATTTTAATGTTGATAAATTGTTTTTTCTTGTTTCAGAATATTACTTTTTCATAAAGCAGCAAAGTGGTGACAAGGATTCAAGATAGAAATCTTCTTTTAAATATAATTCTTAAGTATTAATTGTTTTTGACGACTTGATTTTGATAGTTTTTACATGTCATGGACTCTCGAAATTGGTTATGAATGTTTGATATTGCTGAAAATCAAACAATCAAATCCAGAGATGAGGTATATATATGTTATAAGACCATTACAGACATTTACCGATATAGGGTATGACCAGATGCTACATAAACACTTAAAAGCTTCCAACTTAAACATATTTTTCATCATTCGAGTTTGGACAAGAGGAAGTGCAGATATCACATTTGCTAGATCTCAACAGATAGAAATTACATGTCTTAAGGCAAATTTTCTTACTTTGCAGCTCTCCTGATTATAACCAGTACAACAGTTATCAAAATTTATCCCATATCAACTGGACCCCATGGAAGACAAGCTAATGTACTATTAGCTGAATATGGGGTTTCCAGCTTTCTGCTCGGATGGAAAGTGAAGCAAAAATGTAAAGGGTTCTAAATTCTGACAGATCAAATAATATCATGGTATCAGTAAAAATCTTTCATACCTCAATATAATCAGTATAAGATCCTCTCCAGGAGCAGTTTTTACAACGGGCATTCTTAAATTTCTGAAGCCGTCGCTGTGCTGTTTGATCAGGCTTAAGCTTTAAGAAAGAGGAAAAGAAGAAAAATTAAAAAACAAAAATGCAGCCAGCAATTCATGAAGATATTTCCAAGTAATACAAGCTTCATGATAGTAGCAAAGCTGGCAGCTGGACGCCAGTAAATGAGCTGCATGTATTGTGATGGTTACTCCGGTAACTGTAATAAGAATATTTTAAATTGCTAGCCACCTTGTGACACAGACCTGACTTACTTTTTGGTGTCTTGCTCTGCTTCATTTTCAAAAACAAATTGTACAAACACACAATGACATAGCATAGCATGACACTATCAATATCAACCTAAAATCAATGGGTAGTGAATGTTTTGTGTACATTCAAGCAAAGGTTTTTGGTAGTCGCTACATTCTGTGCATCTTTAACCCATTGAGGACGAGTCCCGAGTGTACTCGGGCAAGTGTCTAGATGGGAAATGCATGTTGTAGTAAAATCAACCCATCCTCAACGAGGTAAATAACTGCACATATTCCTACGAACACTATTCACACTTGTAATTCAAGTTGCATCATTACAATTAACAAAGCTTGCTTCAATGGCATTTCCTATATCACGACTGCACAATGAGCAATGTTATGAATTTTCTAGAAATCTCACATTCTTCACAGAAAATCTTCAGTTAGTCGAATTCATCTGTATTACATATTCTGATTCAAAATGAGTTGATGCATTATTTTGATATATTGAAGTGGTATTTGGTTTCAATTGGTATTGTTGCAAAATCATTTCATTCAGTCAACATTTATTTACTGAAAAAAAAAGAAGCTTTGGCAGGGGTGTGCTCATAGTCAATGTATTCATGCTTGCACACAAACTCTGAGTAAAGAAAGGAAACAAAAGCACCACAAATATCATGTTTATATAATATATATGGGTAATTCTGTGAAGTTGGGGCACAAAGTGTTACACTTTAGCATAACTCAATACTAATTGTGCTATACATTTATATTGTTTATAGGCTTTACATTTGTATTGAGACCATACATTTTCCTGGAAATTTTGTGCCATTCAGACTCAATTTTGATGAAGTTATTAAAACAATGTGTAATGGTGTCCTGTAGCATCGTACGTGTCCATGTAGCATCGTGATAGTTAAAATCTGGTCCTAAAAGACAAATTAATGCAATTAGCTTGACCAAAATTTGATGCAAATATGCATTTACAAGATATGAATGAGATAGCTAAATATCTCAAATTTCCTTTACACAGTTTTACTTTTACAAGAAAATTACACAACGTGTCACTATGCTACCCGGTGTCCACCAAATGTAACAAAAAAGGACACCGCATAGCATCGTGATACATTTTGTAATTTTCTTTTAAAATTAAAACTGTGTAAAGGAAATTTGAGATATTTAGCTATCTCATTCATATCTTGTAAATGCATATTTGCATCAAATTTTGGTCAAGCTAATTGCCATAATTTGTCTCTTAGGACCAAATTCTAAAATATCAAGATGCTACATGGACACGTCACGATGCTACAGGACACTGTTACATATTGTTTAATAACTTCATCAAAATTGAGTCTGAATGGCACAAAATTTCCAGGAAAATGTGTGGCCTCAATGCAAATGTAAAGCCTACAAACAATAAATGTATAGCATAATTGATATTGAGTTATGCTGAAATGTATTTTTTGAATATCACGATGCTACATGGACACTGCCCCAACTTCATGGAATTACCCATATATGTGACCCGCTACAACAAAAAGGTCCTAAAGTCGCGCACGATCGAAGCCGTGAAAATCGAGTTTGAAGTCAGAGCATTAAAATTGGTCAAAACATACGATTTTCTGATTTTGATATATTATTGGAGTCGAACATGTCTTCTATCATCTGTCGAAATTTTGAAGCAAAATGAACAAAGCAAAGACCAAAAAATAGCGTCTTTCTGAGCCATGATTTTTGGCGTTTCAACGACGCAGAAACTGGTTCGAAAATATGGATTGAGCGCCACAGACAGGTTCCGCCCCTAACAGCAACCAGAGTGATCTCATTGGTCAGTTTGCTGCTTGCTGCTAACCGAAGTGTGAAGCTCGCGCACTGCCCAGTCGACTGGTGCGTGCGGGCGGGATGCGCTATGCTCAGCCGCTTATCACATCCTGGTCACTGATTGGTTGGTGAGGAGACCGCTGACGCTGATGTGCTTGAATGAACTCTACGGGGGTTGCTAGGGCTTACCTTCTATTGTCCAGAGGTGAAAACTGACTTGCGTGTCCCTTGATCGCGATTGCGTCGAAAGGAAGACTTTTAGGGCGCTTTTCTCGAAACAGTGATTTTCCAGACGTCTTGACATGCTCTCTTTTAAACATCGATATCTCCGCAGCCGATTGTTTTTATAAAATGTGTTATATCAATTTAAAGCAGAAAGATTGGGGGATTATATCATGCAATTTTCAAACAAGGAAAAGTAGAAATTACGCGGTGCGTAATATATGTCCTCGCCGGAAGTAGCATTTAGTAGCAAAATGTACAATACAGGTTAAAAGATCATGGTCAAAGGTCAAAGAAGTCAAAGGTCAAAATTCTGTGTAGAAGTTTTGAAGCCCTCACCTAGTGCCATCACATAAAGCAAACGGAATCGAAATCGGGTTAGAAATGGCGAAGCAGTAGCATTTTGTAGCCAATGTACAATATAGGTCAAAAATCAAGGTCAAAGGTCAAAGAAGTCAAAGGTCAAAATTCTGTGTAAAAGTTTTGAAGCCCTCACCTAGTGCCATCACATAAAGCAAACGGAATCGAAATCGGGTTAGAAATGGCGGATTGGTAGCAAAATGTACAATACAGGTCAAAAATCAAGGTCAGAGGTCAAAGAAGTCAAAGGTCAAAATTCTGTGTAGAAGTTTTGAAGCCCTCACCTAGTGCCATCACTTAAAGCAAACGGAATTGAAATCGGGTTACAAATGGCAAAGGAGTAGCATTTTGTAGCATAATGTACAATATAGGTCAAAAATCAAGGTCAAAGGTCAAAGAAGTCAAAGGTCAAAATTCTGTGTAGAAGTTTTGAAGCCCTCACCTAGTGCCATCACATAAAGCAAACGGAATCGAAATCGGGTTAGAAATGGCAGAGTAGCATTTTGTAGCCAATGTACAATATAGGTCAAAAATCAAGGTCAAAGGTCAAAGAAGTCAAAGGTCAAATTTCTGTGTAGAAGTTTTGAGGCCCTCACCTAGTGCCATCACATAAAGCAAACGGAATCAAAATCGGGTTAGAAATGGCGAAGGAGTAGCATTTTGAAGCAAAATGTACAATATAGGTCAAAGGTCAAGGTCAAAGGTCACAACTGAAGTTCTGTGTACAAATTTCAAAGCTCCCATGTAGTGCTATCATATAAAGCAAACAGAATCAAAATTGGCTCATAAATGACAGAGAAGTAGCAAATTGAACATTTTGATCACACACGGACGCACAGACGGACGGACGGACGGACGGACACACAGACACACACACGTACGGAGCCTGTTTCATAGTCCCCTGCTCGAACTCGTTCGGCAAGGACAATAATCGACCTCGCCCGACTTTAGGATCATTTTGATGTAGCGGGTCACATAAATATATATATATATATATATATATATCAAAGAAATAATAATATATATATATCAAAGAAATAATATATATATATATATATATATACCGGGTGTCCAAAAAAAAGCGGAACGGTGGATATTCAGTACCTTGCGTTCTGAAAGTAATATATTTTTTGACATCATTAGAAAGAGCATCTTCCGCAGAAGGCCATGATACCAAAATCATTAAATTTGGTTCTGTACTTTTTATTCTACGCTAATTTCTGTAAATGCAGTCATTTTCAATTTTTAGCGACTTATGAGATAATAATTTGGGTGCGACACGCGTTCCATACGGTTAATTGTGTAAGCTCGTTGATCCATGTCAGCAAAAGATAACGCTTTCATGTTGGCGGCACACACACACACACACACACACACACTGTTTTTTTTTTTCCTGGCCCGTGCCCAATATGAAAGCTGTATCTTTTGTTGACATGGATCACCGAGCATACACAATATTCACCGTATGGATCGCGTGTCGCACTCAAATTATTATCTCATAAGTCGCAAAAATCCGTCGAAATTTGGCAATGACTGCATTTTCAGAAATTGGCGTAGAATAAAAAATACTGAACCAAATTTAATGATTTTTGTATCATTGTTTTTTGTGGAAGATGTTCTTTCCAATGATGTCAACAGATATATAACTTTTAGACAGCAAGGTACTGAAAATCCACCGTTCCGCTTTTTTTGGGACACCCGGTATATATATATATATTAAAGAAATAAGAGAAGAAATTCTACCTCTCTCAGCTTCAGAGCAGCACTACATGTTGGGCATTTTATCTGTTCCAATGCTGGCAAATTTCTGTTTAAAAGAAACAATAACATACATACAGTACAGTCATAACAGTCACAGCGTATTTAACTGCATTTCCATTCACAGTCCTTTCTTTTATCACAATGTTTTCGGTTACATATCTTTGCTAAAATGTGACTGCATTTTTGTTGGGTATGGAATAAATGAAATACATTCTTTGCAGAGGGAGCAGGCAAGGAAACTCTTCTTCTGGGCATCATAAAGATGACTCATTAAAAGATGTGTTAATTTTCAAAAAAAAAAATTGAAGGACAGGAATTTGCCATAAAAATTAGAAATGGTACATTCTGTATGACAATGAATGAAATAAAGACTACTTCAATACAGCATCAGCAGAACAATTGAAGAAATAAATATTTGTCCAACTTCACTTTATGAGCCCACAATAAGTTGGAAGTAGTAAAGAACAACAACAACAAAAATACCTGCCACTAGATAACAAATTTCAGATAAAACAGCTAAGAACTTTGGGACGGGTAGATAAGTTTCGCAAGCAAATCGAGCATCCAAACACAATAGCTCACTTAAAAACTTTAACAGTATAACCATGCTTTATAAAACTTGAGTTTTACACATTTTTTTTTTTCAAATCATACAAGCAAAAAAGAGAGAAGTAAAATATCAGTCTGTCTACTTTTGAACAACAATCTTATATTTCTTGTTCTCTGGTCAGATCATCATAATTTGCAGTTTTCTTAGCTTAAACACCTTCCACTTATTAAAGAATACACAGTGGAAAGAGAGAGTGCTATGGACTATACTTGATGAAAGCAACATGAAAAAATGGCAGATCATGGATGGTTGCACATCACAAACAGATATCACACTAACTTTGTCAAGTAGACAGCCCAGCAGCTTTTACAGCATGCATGCTTGCAGTCACCAGAAAAGGGTTCTCTGTGTGGGAGTTTACACAGTGGACAGGTGACGTCTTGGGCAGAAGTTTTTCGGTTGGAATCCATCTCAAGATCAAGGTCAACACCAACCATTTGTGAACTGTGAACCTTCAAAAGACGAACGAAATACACAATTACCACGTTAATTGCATGATAAAGTTATGTATCATATTTATATTGACAATAGTGGAGAGGGATTCAGCACAGCAAATGCAATGTGCATTAATATCTAGAAGAGCTTCCACCTTCAATAATTTTCTTTTCTGTGGTACGTCATACATGAAAATATCCTTTTTGGACACTGAAAATGTGGCACATAGCAGGCATCAGTTCTATTATACTTGTAAGTATTCCCAAAATCAAACAAAAGCAATGTTTCCATACAAAAAATGAATACTACATGTACTACGATTCTTGTTAAAGGACAAGTTCACCTTCATAAACATAAGGATTGAGAGAATGCAACAATATTAGTAGAACACATCAGTGAAAGTTTGAGGAAAATTGGACAATCGATGCAAAAGTTATGAATTTTTAAAATTTTTGTGTTGGAACCGCTGGATGAGGAGACTACTACAGCTTGTGAGTCATATGCGTACAACAGTATAAAGAAAATGTAAAGAAAATTCAACATATTTTCACTTTTTTCGCATAATAAAAGAGCACTTGACTTGACTCTTTCTAAAGGCAGGGGGAATAATATTACCCATAACATTTGTCGGTAACGAGTCAGGGGAATGTGTACTTTTTTCAAAAGATGAAATTTTGTGAAATTCTCTTTATATTTTCCTTATATTGTTGTATGCATGTGACATCTAAGTTATTCACACACTGCAGTAGTCTTCTCATCCAGCGGTTACTGCACAAAAACTTCAAAAAATTCATAACTTTTGAACGGATTGTCCAATTTTCCTCAAACTTTCAATGATGTGTTCCACTAATATTGCTGCATTCACTCAACCCTTATGTTTATGAAGGTGAACTTGTCCTTTAACATTTAAACCTTAACCCATTGAGGTAGATGTCTATGGAAATGTGTGTTGTAGCAAAATCAGCCCGTCCTCAACAGGTTAATGCTTTAATTAGTAACCAAGTAAATTTTAAGAGAACCTTGCAATAGTGGTTGTTACTGGGAACATCAAGCACAATTACAACATAAAATAATGAATTGGAATGCATGCTACATTCAAATTTATGGTTATTTGAGGGAAAAAAAAAGAATGTTCTATTAAAATTCATGTTATCTCTGGTACTGTTAAATTGAGCTGAATAAAGCCCCCCCCCCCCCCCAAAAAAAAAAAAAGAAGAAAAAAAAAAAAGACAGACCAACAAAATAAACTAGCAAGACAATTGCCTATTTAGAAAAGGCCACTCAACATTAGTCACTCCACACCATAAATGTGTGCAGACAATCACAAACACTCTTCTTCACACATAATGTCTTGCATTTCATCTTTTGCAGCTTTCTCATTGAATGACATACACTAGCTTGTATAAAGTACACAGAAATCTTGTACACACTGATTTTACAAGAAATGTCAACTTTTAACTGTTTTGTTTTGTTTTCACACATTGTTCACCATGTGGAATGTCAACATAATCATCACAGATAAATGTTTTGAACACAAAGCATAACAATTGTATTACAGGATCATTGACAATACAATGGCCTGAACACAGGAAGGAGGTTTAGATTTAGACCATGGTTTAAACTTGTACCATGGTCTACAATAAGTATGTGAAATACCGTTGTTATACGTGTATTAACATGTGTTCGTTACCGGAGGTCTGTTGGTATGTATACTCATTTTGTCAATCATATTCACGCAGAATAAATTTACATACAATTTGTAAACCATGGTTTAAATCTAACACTGTTAAACCACCTTCATGAATTCCGGCCCACTGGCCATGTGACTACGTGGATCTACCTTCACTGGGTTACACAAGAGAAGAGAGGAAAGATAATTCGATGTACTTTCTTCCTCTTCACCATTACAACGGGCTTATGAGAAAGAATAGGCCTACTGTACAGCTTACATGCCCAACTACATTTACCGGTACTTTTGTCAAACAAAGAACAGTGCACTATACTTTGACTAGATGTCAATTTTATCTGAATTAGTGTTGCCGACTAATCTGCAGTCTGTGACGAGCATCATAGTACATGTCTGTGATGAACATCATACATTTACCAGTATGTATGTGACTGTGCATTACAAAACCAACAGGGCAGAGGACCTCATTTTCTGTGAGGACTCAAAATAGGTACGAGTCAATCAAGTCAATCTTTAGTTCTTTATGTTTTATGAAAGAGCATGCAATTCTATTATTCAGAATAGTTTTAGTCGAAACTTTGAAATCATTTAAAACACAGTGAGAAATTGTTTTTGTTTTTGTTTTCTGCACTTTTTTTCTGAATTACTTTTTTTTTTTTGCGCATTGCGTGGGTGTATGCGTGTACAATTGTATAGACAGCCCTATGCGCGTGTTAGTGTGGGGAATGCGGACGATTAAAATCGTCCAGTACCGGGTACCCTATCTGGACTACGTATTATATGTATACCGGAGTACGGTAAGCCAGTTCGGAGTAGCTCATGTGCACATTAACGGTACAAATGACCTTCATTTTTCTCAGTTGGTTAGGCACTTCACTCATTTCAAGGCGACATAATTCAGCAGCTTGCCCAACATAGCAATTTATGGAACTCGTATTCTGACAAAGAATGAACCTACATGTGTATGTAGATGAAGTGACCGGAATGTTTCATCAATCAACACTGGGAAACATCTATTTCATGGTGCTGTTTTGAATACATGGTCATTTACATTATACATTAAAGGGATCGTAGTTATAGTTTTGGTTGAGACCTAATTTCAGGTTTCTAACATTTTTGGTGAGATAATGAGAAACCTCTAATGAAATATGAAAGAGCATGTAATTCTATGAGGAATTCAACTTTTATTTGATGAAAATTGGTTTTGAAATGGCTGAGATATCCAAAAAAAGAGCAATTCTAATAAAGTGTGGACCCCACACATACGGTAAATATTAGGAATAGGATCGCTTTGTTTTACTTTGTTTTTGGATGTTTCAGTCATTCCAAACCCGATTTTCATCAAATTAACTTTGAATTCCTCTTAAATGGTAAGCTCTGTACTAATACATGTATATATCGTGTTTTCTTGGTATATCTCGCAAAAAGTTACAAGCCCAATTCTCATCTCAACCGCACCAATACTGGAGGTCCATCCCTTTAACAAACCTTTTTCTATTCAAATTCATGAATTTCTTCCGTCGATGTAGGGCAAATTGTCAATCAGTTGCAATGAAACCTTTTTCTGTTAACATTGCCAAATACCAGGCTTGCTGTCAGGTGGATGTACTGGCAGGCACCATTTATATAAGGATCCCTGAATAATCATAGCATTACAGATGCTTATCTCAGTGAAATTAAAAACCAACCTAGCTGTCTCTCGGTACAAATGACCTTTTTCTGCTCATGCTCAAACTGGAACCCCGTACTGGCTTGGTACACAGAGCTGTAACAAAGAGCGTACTAACGTTAGTTGGCTTTATACACAGGCTGTCCACGTCGAAACTGCCGACATGTTCACAACTGTGCTGACACTCACACTGCAATACATGGAAACGAAAAATCAAAATCACCCAATATCAGAATATGATCTACTTTCACAAGAGTATCTATTCCAATATTGGGCCTGCCCACTATCGTCAAGCTTTACCTCTCTTGAACTCTCAAATCAATGACTTTCGGTGGTGAATGTCGTCTGGCAAGACTCGTTGACTTTTTCTCGATTGGGCTTCCTGTACGGTGTTGGAGTCGCTGTTTTGCGGTCGCGGTTAGCATGCATGCAGTCGTCTAATCTGCAGGTGACCCACAATGGAAGTACACCATAGCCAATGTTACATAATTACATGAAGTCAATTTCATATCAAGGCACAGGCCCTATCACTGAGTAGGCCTGCATGTAAGGTCCACTAGTAGAGTAGTATCCACCTTTAATATGAGGACATTTTTTTTTTTTTTTTTTTTTTTGGGGGGGGGGGGGGGGGTAAAATCATCATCAACCGATTGGGCGATTCAGCAAGAATCTCTCGCTCGATCATAATTATGAAAGACAACAGTCCTGTAAGTTCCTATACAGTGCTACTCCGTTATAACGAGTTCGGTTATAACGAGGAACCGCTTATAACGAGGTGATCGCGTCGCGGTCCCGTTTTCCTTTCCGTGTAAACCTATGGCAGAACGAATCGGTTACAACAAGTTCGGTTATAACGAGATTCCGTTGATAACGAGGGCAATTTCGGACCAGCTAGGTGTCGTGATAGAAAAACATATAAAGCAATTTGATCGAATATACGAGGTTTAATTTCTTGTAAATTACCGCTTTCAAACACGCGACAAACGTAAACATTGAAAACCGAATTAATTCACGTTATCAACGTCTTTTTCCCGTTTTGCAGAGAATTGTTTCTTCCATGTTTTCTTCTAAACGCGATAGCGACACAATGCCTTCCAATGTTCCTACTAAATTATTGAACATAATCATTCGATTTTCGTTTTCGCGAGATATGCGTGCGGGATATATAGTCGGGTACTTTAGGGGGGAGGGGGGTCACCGTGCATCCCCCCCCCCCCAGGACTCCTCGAAACTTGTACATTTTCAGGATCCTCATGACACACCAAAACATAATCAAGATGTTAACAGGAACGAAAAGTGGCTGTTCTAGGTGAAATTTAATGTATTATATTGTTTTTCATAATTTCTTATGTATTTCCTTGTTTTTCAACTTTTTCAACTTTTGATTTTTCTTTGTTTTTCTATCAGAAATTGTCACTGACCACTAATCAATGAAAGTGATTAATTGTAAAAATAATCAGGTTTTCATGATTTTCATGACATAGCACCTGTTTTCCATAGGAAATGTACACAAAAGCACAAAATTGTGCCCGTTTTGGGACGACATTCCGCTACAAAAATAGGCGTGACTTCGCACAAGTATGCGGGGAAGTTGCAAATTTGGTCTCGAAAGTTGCATGAGACTTGAACAAAACAAATTCAAGTAAGTTTCGAGGAGTCCTGGGGGGTGCGCACAGTGACCCCCCCCCCCCCCCCAGGTACCCTACTGTGTAGGCCCTACATGTATAAGCACATACATACATTATATATATATATATATATATATATATATATATATATATATACATACATATATATATATATATATAGCACACCCTGCGTTGTCGTGGAAAGAGAAGAAATACATTTATGTCGAACGCACCCACGAAGTTAAGTGACTGTCGGTTTATCAAAAAGAAAGATACGGATAAATACTTAGTAAAGCATACCACCTCCTTAAAAGTGAGATTATGTGAAAATTGGGTGTTTTTTTTCACGCAACATTAACCCTTTAAGGACGGGGGGGGGGGGATCCGCCCCCCCCCCCCCCAAGTTTCGCGCTATAAATCTGTCGCGAGGCTTCTTGACTTTGTTTGTTCAAGTCTCGCACAACTTTTGAGACCAAATTTGCAACATCCGCGTATACTTTTGCGAAGTCACGCCCGTGTAACGCAATGTCCCCCCAAAACGGGCACAATTTTGTGATTTTGTGTACATTTCCTATGGAAAACAGGTGCTCTGTCATGAAGGTCATGAAAACCTGATTATTTTTACAATTAATCACTTTCATTGATTAGTTTTGTGCTAATTATGGTAGAAAAGTGGTCAGTGACAATTTCTGATAGAAAAAAAAAGAAAAATCAAAAGTTGAAAAAGTTGGAAAACAAAGAAATACATAAGAAATTATGAAAAACAATAGAATACAATAGATTTCACCTAGAACGGCCACTTTTCGTTCCTGTTAACATCTTGATTATGACTGATTGTTTTGGTATGTGATGAGGATCCTGAAAATGTAAGTTTCGAGGAGTCCTGGGGGGGGGATGCACGGTGACCCCCCCCCCCCCCCTTAGGTACCCTATATACTAATAGTTATTAGGTCAGACCACAGCGCAACGAGAAAAAAAAATATAACGCATTCAAAAACTGTTCATGTTGCGCGACAATTATTGCGGCCAAAAATGGACAATTGTCGGATGCGTGTGCGACTCATCAGTATACCCTTTCAATTTTTAATTCCGACTTCCAGTTCTTTTGCTGATTAGCATGGGTGTGGATGATTAAAGCCGAAATGATTAATGAAATCATTTGCAATCTCGCCGGGTGACAGAAGCGTCAAAATAGTTGAAAAGCGAATGTTAGCCTACTTATAATCGGTGTTCAGAAAAAGAAACAAATTTAAGGTATCTAACAGTTCAATAGCTAAGAACGGACGTACAAAACGCGAAGAGATTTTCGGAAGAAAATAAAGAACGCATTTTTGAACCCTTCGGGCGCAACGATCATACATTGTATGAATTACAGCCGAAATGATTCATGAACTCATCGAATTCCCGCTGGGCACCAACAACGTAACATTTATTAGCTTGAATAGATCTGGATTTGTCCATTATCATTTAACAAAAAATGATAATTTAAATATGAGTGCGTATGATTAAAGCCAAAATAATTTAAAAAATCATCGCGATCTTGCCGGGTGACAGTAGCGTAAAAATAGTTCAATAACGCATGTTAACCTATACTCAATCGATATAACGTATCTTTAACAGTTCAAGAACAGTGTCGATGTACAAAACACAAAGAGATTTTCGGAAGAAAATAAAGAACGCATCTTTAATCCCTTCGGGCGCAACGATCATACATTACAAAAATTACAGCCGAAATGATTCATGAAATCATCGAATTCCTGCTGGGCACCAACAGCGTAAAATACCTCGCAAGTTAACGGTAAACAACGCATGTATGTCACTCTGAAATCATCGCGATCTCGCCAGGTGACAATAACGTAAAAATAGTTGAATAACACATGTTAACCTAAATCAGAAAAAGAACAAACGCATTTATTAGTTTGAATAGATCTGGGTTTGTTCATCATCACAATTTTAACACTGCATTTCACAATGAAGATTTGTCTTTCTTTCAGAATGGTCTACCAGGTAGATTTGCGTTAAAAGGATCTTAATCTTCCAAATTCAATCCTGTCGCATATTTTTCAAGAACAGATGTACAAAACGCGAAGAGATTTTCGGAAGAAAATTAAGAACGCATTTTTAATCCCTTCGGGCGTAACGATCATACATTGTATAAGATTACAGCCGAAATGATTCATGAAATCATGGCATTCCCACTGGGCACCGACAGCGTAAAAATACCTCGCAAGTCACGGTATAAAGAACGCATGTATATACTCTGTTTGCGCTGGTGTTTAGAAAACTTAACAAACGCATTTTATACAATCTGATTTTGTTCATTATCATTTTACACTGTATTTCACAAACGAAAAAAAAATATTTTTTCAAAATGGTTCAACACAAGAGAAAGAGATAGGTGTAGAAAGAATCACGAAAATAACATAGGCCTATATGCCTATACTTCTCAAGAACATAATGTGCAAGTATTATGCAAAGAGATTTTCGGAAGAAAAATAAAGAATTAACTCATTTCAACCCCTGTATACTTTTTCGTCTAATTCACAAATTATTTCCCTTTATTCTCCCAATAAAAATGATCCATAATAACAACGCAAAGGATGTTCTTAAGTTTCATTGATGGGTATATGTATATGACGTCGTGCTTATGTATTTCTTTGATTTTGATGCTTACGGTTATAACGAGGTACCGGTTAACGAGGTATTCCCGATCCCGCGGACCTCGTTATAACGAGGTTTCATAACACTGTATCTTCATATAGGAATGCTCGGATTGGTTGAGATGAGGATTCAGCATTTAACTCTTTGCCAGATATGAAACCCGGGTTAGAAAACTTTCAAAATTTAGGCCCCTATTCGATGAAAAGCGGTTTTGAAATGGTTGATATAGTTTATATCCAAAAACAAAGTAAAACAAAGCTAATAGAAGGTGGATCCCACTTTTTATTAGGGTATGTATCTTCGTTCAGATATCTCAGCCATCTCAAAACCAATTTTCTCCATCACAGTTTGACCAATTTTCCCCATATTTCTTTCACCAATTTGTCTTGTAAGCCTATATGCTCTTTCAGAATTATTTCACTTGAAGTTTCTCGTCATCTCAAAAAAAAAAAATATTATAAAAAACACGTTGAAAACCTGATGCCCCGGCATCCTCAACTAATATGACCTATAATAGGCCTAATAGCCTACCGTACCATAACTGAGATGACATCTAGGTAGAAGCTGGCGCGACGCGTTTAAAAGTGTGTGTGTGGGGGGGGGGGGGCACTTTATATTTCTGGTGCCACTATCGGGTTTCATCAGGTGACAAGAAAAAAAAAAGGGCCTTCTGTGGCAATTTTCTGCAACAACTTCAGCGTTAATGGGTGGAAAAACAGAACAGGCTTAACCATATTTTTCTGTTGTTACTTCCGGGGTAAAAAAAAAAAAAAAAAAAAAAAAAAAAAAAAAGTGCGGTCCGCGAATGGTTCAATCCGATATATCGTCATGTCTTATGCGAAAAAGTGGGGGCTGGTGACCCCGCGAACCCCTCCCCTCCCCCCCCCCCCCCCCCTCACGCCGACCCTGTCTCAGAACCCTGACCCGATCTCGCAGCTATAGTACGTCGCCTCTTATAGTAGACCTACCAAGTATTTTATTATCGGAACTATAGTCTGAAATATTATGTTCTGCGAAAATCACATTGTCATAAATATTATTTTTATTTTATTCAATCTCTTTCCATCGCATTGGCCCTTACCTTCAAAACAGTGGTGTACCTGAATATCTGCACTCAGCTCCATTATTCAATTAGGCCTTCTGAGAAGTTCTAGTGCTCATAGGCCTAGGCAGGTACATCAGGCCTACTAATTTTTGTACATGCACACATCTGGCGTTGACCGTGTGTGGCATGTATCTATCTCATGACACTGGCGTAGCCAGGAGTTGTTGTTTTTTATGTTGTAAATGGTACAATTATCACTAGGCCTACTCTCTAAAAAAGAAAGAGTGAATTTTCACTCTATTTTCACTCCCCTTGGTAGTGACGTCAAGGATCACTAGAAGTGGAGTGAATTTCGAGTGAACAGAAATTTCACTCCAAAAGAGAGTGAAAAAAGACGGAAATGTTTTTGGTGGGATGTTCACTCCTTTCTCACTCTAAATTCACCCCTGACGTATTTCACTCTTTTGTCAGTCGTTTTTCACTCCTTTCTTACTCTCAATTCACTCCTATTGTATTCACTCTTCTTTAACTCCGGAGGTTTTTAACTCCTTTTTCACTCTTTTTTCAATCCTTTTTCAATCTTTTTTCAATCCCAAACGGAATTACACTCTACATGAGCACACATCTCTATCACCATTGATCACAGCACTCAGTGCACTAGTTATTCAACCCTGGAAGAAAAAGTGACAATATGGTGATGAATTTGGGAATAATCTAGGTGGTCTGGAGTCATTTTTGGAATGAATACCAATCAAACTAATACAAACAAAAACAGTAAGCAACGTTCATTATATAGATATTTGTTAATATTAATGCATGTATTTAGAAGCCAACGATCCACCACTGGTAGCCCAGTGCATTGCCAACTTTGTGTTCCAGGTTTGAAAGTAATTCCTACCCGAGCTGGATCAATACATGAAACTGAATAAATATAAGCTAGTAATCCAAATGGCTGTTGTTTCATTCTTTCTTATTAATTTATTTTTTCTTTAAGTAGCATTGAGGGGGATATAAGAAGATAATGTACTAAATGCTACGCATGTTATGGTTTTTTTTTTTTATGAGCTGATTCTCTATATCAAATAAATGTGTGATGTCCACTGGATCACCTGAAATCTAAAAAAAAGGAATATACCTCTTGAAATATCTAAACTTCAACTGCAGAGCAGTACACCATTACAAACAGTCTTCATGTGCTGAGTATCTGGTTTTCCATGAATTATGTGGCCAATAATAATTATACATATTCTTATCATTTAAGAACAACTGTCACCATAATCATCACAAGGTCCCTGTAAATATGCTATTCTAGCTGTCATTCCCAAAGCTCTACAAATGAAGAGTTTGTTTGCAAAAACTGCTATTAAAAGTCCATATGTGCCAAATGGACATATTTGCGATTAAAGGTCAAGAAAAATAAAGAGAATAATAAGAAAATGTTTGCTTCTTTTGATCATAACTTCAAAAATGTACCTTTATATGTAGTGACCAATATATAATTTAAAAGGTATTATTTTGTACTTAATGACAGAAACCGTACTTCAAAATCTTCAAAAATGGACATATTGGTTTTTGCGAACAAACTCTTCAAATATTAACATCACACATTTCCCCGAAAATATGCGCAATTCATAAAGTTTGTGCAAAAGTGAAAAATTTTACAAGTACCCTTCCTGAACATGTTTAATTTTCGACTACAAGTGAATATAATTATTGCATGTTCAATGATAAGCTACAAAAGACTTGCAAAGTATAGTCACCATTATCTATATTATAATACAAAAACAATTACACATGTAGTAGGAATTGTGATTGCTTCGAAAAATTGACAAAAATACAGAAATTTTCAATACTGCATGGTTAATCAAGTTTGGATCCTCTGTCATGTAACACAGTGATGCTCTACAAGTACATTGTACAAATACCTAAACATACTCGATCAGAGAAGCATGGTCTTGACTTTAAGTAGGCTTTAGGTGGGGTATTTATGTAGATGATAGAGCCAGAGGGGGGCCTCCCTGGAACCCCCCAGACCTCGGCCATCAACCGTGCGATCATTACAAAATCCACACACAAATTGCCTGTGACGTAATCTATACAACGGTAATGTTGATTTTCAACAACAAAAAA
Source organism: Diadema antillarum (assembly GCF_040938485.1). Lineage (NCBI taxonomy): Eukaryota > Metazoa > Echinodermata > Echinoidea > Diadematoida > Diadematidae > Diadema > Diadema antillarum. Next base: position 240,900 of record NW_027271079.1, read on the forward strand.
AGTCAATTGGCTAAATCAAGCTAATTTGAGCATGAAATCAGACCATTTGCCATAAATAAAGTTTCAAAAAGGCACATTTTTTGTTTTTTGTGTAAATATTCTTTCTAGTGTCCATAGCAAATGAAAGAGAAAAAACTGTGCCATCAAAAAATTCTGAAGTATCTATTTTTTTCTATTTACTCATGTATTTCTTTGTTTCTTACTTTTTGTTTTTTCATTGCCTTTTCAATGAAATTTGTCAGCAACACGTCCAGCATGAAAATATTTGTTATTGATTACAATCAATAACCCCCCAAAATAATCATGCCTTCATGAAATTTGGCATGGAATGTCAAAGGGGAGGAGGGTTTGTAGCCCCCCCCCCCCCCTTAACCGGGCCTACTATTTATGGAAAAAGAATTGCAATCACTACAGTTGACACAACATGTATCATATCATTGATCTTCTTCACCTAAATAAGGCATCATTGTACAATATTGAACACTTGTAATCCTTCCGAGTTTTGCCAGATGTAGCAACAACTAATGCATGCAAACTGAATTTCTTATAGAGTGATTTCATGTGACGTCATGTTGGCCACCATAATGGTATAGCAAAGGCGATCAATATTCATTCATGCATGCCTCTCTAACAAAGGTGTTCTTTTGCCTTAGGTTTCCCTGAAGTAAACATTGCCGCAGCTTTTGTATGCAGTCTTGATTTCTAGTCGGTTTAGGCAATTGACTTCATTAGGCTGCATTCACATAGAAGTATACGGTATTCGCTATTCGCTATTCGCTATTTGGGCACCCAGTACACCATCACCCGCACCGTCAACTCGCCATCCCATGCAGTGAGGATTTCTTCCTCCTACATCCCAGCAAATCTTATCAACAATTTCTAAAATGCATCAGAATGTCAGTCTACATGCTTAATTTTGCTAAAGGGCAAATCTAGACCAAAATTGTCATTATTTCATAAACGAGAGACGGTATATGCTGCAAGAAAATCGAAAAAGCTCGATTTCCACTTTGCTATACTATTCTATGCTATTTGGTACATTCAAATAGTGCCCTCTTATGTGAACCGGTGTTAGGAAATCCTATCGTTCGATTCAAGCTATTCGCGTGCCCTCGAAAACGAGCCCCAAATACCCAAATAGTATACTTCTATGTGAACGCAGCCTTATGGTGGGCAATTGTAACATCACTGCTAACACTCTATATCAAAATATCATTGTCAGTTGCAGGTTATCTTAATAATTTGTTACGAGATCAAGGGAAGAATTCTCCATAAATTTGACTTGGCACATTAGTGAACTAATCTATTTAACTCCATCTACTCTAATGCCGTGGATTTATCAATGATGGGCTGCAGATGTTTCGTGGAAAAAGAAGTTGAACCAATTGAGCTTCTACCCACAAGTTTTTCAAAGTACAGTACATCAATTACATAAAGGTGAAAATGTACAAAATAACTCTGGGTCGCGTAACCCTAGGGATCAATGATTCCCATCACTTTTGTTTTATTTTTTTTAAGATTTTCCCCCTTCTCCAAAGAAGATGGATGCAATAAATTTGAGCACATGCATATTGTACTGCATCAATGCTAATCAAAGGGGTGACAAAGGTATGTGGTAACTTAATCACAACATGGAGACATGATCTTCATCCCAAGAGCATGGATGACCATTGGAAGATTCTACTATTTACCTGCTATCTGTAGCATTCCCCCCCCCCCCCAAAAAAAAAAAAAATAAAATAAAATAAAATAAAAATAAGGGAAAGAAAAAAAAAATACATACGAGTGTCTGTCAACAGTTTTCTCTCTTGAATATTAGACCATAAAAAGGTTTTATTATAGCAAGTCAGAATTGCCTGGAGAGAAGGGGGTGCTTAATCATGAGCGCAGCCAGATTCGTATCATGCGGAATGCCAAGCTGTGTGTGGCCAAACATTCTTTGATATGCTTGGAACACCTCACAGATGAATGTATTCATTAACATGTGGCCATGAAGAGGAGATTTTTTTGACTATATAAGTCAAAACTATTTTCAGTTACTAGTATATACAACAATCAACAATTTACAGCATTAACAATCACACATTCTATGCAACAAACTCTTTTCATCGGCGTGCCCTGTTCTACTTTTAATGTTGAAGTGCTGCAGTACATCCTGGTAACAGCTTCATGCTAAACTACCGCTGAGCCTGATGAGGCTGACTCTTCAACAAGAATGTAAGTTCCAACGTCAGAGGAGCATATGCTGTATCTCAAAAGAGGAAAAAGCAAGGGTATTTAGACCTATACACCGATGGTAGCTGTCTCTTCTCATTGGGCTTCTAATCTAACGTTGGAATGGTGCTCGGTCAGGGGCTTGGTGGGAGCTGCAACTACTCTCTCTCTCTCTGCCTGAGGTGATTTGTGGTGTCATAGCTCCTCAAGGTCTTCAAACGATACTCAATGAATCCATGATCCTTGCCATACAGATATACTCCTGAAATATAAGAATGCATTGTAAGTCAAAGCTTTTTCTTGAGTCTCAACAAATTTGACTTTGGCACAGAGTTGACTGTAACTGATGAAGATCTGATAGCAGTAGAAATACATGTAGTGGCATTCTTATGGAAGAAAATGAGAATAGGTTTATTATAAATGAACGGCGCAACTGGCACGTTGGAACTTAAGTAACATTACGTTACGTTGAAGTTAACGTTCATCGAACCTAAGTCATGGAATCAGGCCAATCTGCACACAACTTTATTAGACATCTATGAGGAGGTACATCACAATCCCCACATTGCCTGTATATTTGCACAATGAGTTAATTAAGAAATAGATGCAATTTCCCTGTAAAGGCCATTTCTTTTTTTTTTTGGGGGGGGGGGGGGGGGGGGGGTCATGCCCATAATCTGAAAAACTTTGGGTCCTTGTCCCCTAACTAAACAAGGATGATCAACTCCTCGTTTGGTTGCTTAATTCTGTCCACTAGCTCTTGAGAAAAGTTGAAAATGTTGAAGTTTTTGCAAGCTAGATGAATAAGATACCATGTATGTCACTTAATCTTTCTGCTAAAGAGGGCTAAAAAAGGTTGTAGATCACATAAACTTACGAGTATAAACGTACATGTCCTTTTGCACCTTGTGTGGTGTCTCACAAAGTGGGGTACTGCATCGCAACTGCCTTGGCTACAACATCCTTTGCTCACTACTTGGTATCTGAATTTAAAAAGAAAGCAAGAAAAATGTTAATCATATTCTACGACGCAAACATCAAAAATTTGGCCCTCATTTTAATCTTTTAAGGGGCTGAACTATCTTTATGTTTTTTTGTTCTTGGCATTAATTTCTATTGCTATTCAGTACCACTGTTTCATGTACATTTAATGCTACTTGAGCCAGATATCAGTTAATACATATGAAAATTTCATGCAGATAGGTTAAGTGTGAATGTGCACAGTTAGTAGAAAAATTTATACAAGATGTGATTATCCATTGAACTTCATGGCACATCAACTCCCACTTTTCTATTAATCATTGTGATGATTAAATCATAAGTATTAGGACTATTATCAAATCAATATACCTGTGGCCCGATGGGGCTACCACGAAAATAAGTCAGCGTGGAGTCTTGTACGTACACTCTGTTTACATGTTTCATACAAGTATACCAGTCTTTATTTTTAAATCTATAACCATCACTTCATTAACAATGTTATACTTACCGGTCCCTTCTACTTTCTTTCCTTTCCTTTTTTTTTTTTTTTTTTTTTGGGGGGGGGGGTAAATTTTAGTCTGCTTTTCTCTATACTTGAGAAGACAAAAAAAAAAAAAAAACCAAATGAACAGGCAAATTACATGGTTATATATTGGATGAAAATGTACATTGTAGTACAAGACATGACAATGGGAAACTGGTATTCCAGACCAATTTTCAAATTATAATAATAATATATGAATAATAATAATATTTTAACTAATTGAACTTACGCTGTACAGTTTTCTGCTTCCATTTTCAACAACAAATATGCTGCAATGATCTGGATGTGCAGATGTCTCTTCGGACCAGTCAGAACTCCGTCCCTCAGCTTTTGAAGTATCTCTTCCCCCTTGAAGTGATGTGTGTGTTGAATTCCTGGGCAAATAAGTAAAATTTAATGGTTTTATGAATAATACAAATGGCATGAGGATAGTAGGTTCTTCAAGTTTACATTATAAACTTGAAGAGCAAAATCATTGAACATACATATTTGACATAAGCAACAGCTCTACTTACACAACTAAAGACTGACCATAACATGGTTTCACTTTCGTCTGTCGATACAGCAAGTACACGGTACACATTTTTCTTAAATACAAGTACTAACCTGTCAAGACATTCATTGTCAGAGGGAAGGACAGCTCCAAAACTGCTCCATGAAGTATCTTGAAAATCATTTCTTCAAACAAAATAAAACCAACCAAGCATTCAGTCTCTTAATGTAGCCTCTTATGTAATTACTAAGACTCTAGAATGTAAAATAAATATAAATCAATTTCAAACTAGTCTCCCTTCATTAATCATTGTGGAAAACAACAGAATAGCTTACAGCAGGGTTAATGCAATGGAAGTCCATATCTCAGAGGCTCCTTCGCTGATGTTGGCCCGGTGTTTCCAGCATTCGTCAACCCTGAATTCAATGGCTAGTCGTTGTATGGCCACATCTGGTACTTTGCAATCTGGTGATCTGCACCCTCCTTCGTGTGACAGAGACTGTACAGCTCTCAATATCTGTCTTTGTTCTCCAAATGATGACCCCTACACCGAGTTCCTTTAAATCACCATCACTCCCGAAGAGCTGTCATGTCTACGTCCTTATCTGGAGGAAAGTATGTAAACACAAGGTTCAGAAATGGATTTAGAAGTCATTTCCACAAGACAATATGCAGTTGTTTTGTCCACACAAATACTAAGTGAGCACCAATACAAAAGCTATAGTAGGCCTAATTACTTTTTTAGCTACCGTACATCAGCATATTTAATGTTAGAATTAAAGACCCAAAGATGATCTCTGCCAAATTTCATACCTAAGGTCACCTGTAACTTTCATAAAAAACAATGTTGAAAATAGTACCAGTCATCGTCTGCTACAAGGGGGATCGATCTCCATGATGTGTGAGCACGCTGATCTTCAGCTAGAAGTGTGATGTCACAGTGGACCAACACTTAACACGAACAGTACACGCATCATACTTCTTACCTAGTACAGTAGTAGATGATCACGACACATGACGTGGGAGCTAGTGTACGTGGTATTCTCCCAGCTGTTTGGATGCTCAAATGTAGCGGCAAATAAAAGTCCTTTTTACTACATACAGTGTATATAATGAACAATAATCATAAATCACCAAATTTCACCATTCTTTATTACCGTACTGATCGAGATCACCATCTCATCTGGCAACACAGACCAGTGTCAGTGATTCGGCTGTCAACTCAACAATAGCAATGTAGAGTACGTGTCTGGCGCTAGATAGGCGCTTCTAATCTATTGCTTTAATTAGCACAGCTTAGTAACAGTTAGGACCCTATAGTATAAGTTCGATCTCTAACGCTACACTCGACCACAGTAATCTCTGTGTGATGATATGCTTGCGAATGTCAATTCAATGACTAACGACCAAAGTTTCATTCATCACTCATTTTTTTTTGGAATAGTTCAAGCCCTAGATCCCAACGTGTACAATTAAAGTGTTGTCTAAAGACTCAACGTATTATTAGATCCCAACACCTAGCGTGTACCATCAGCTGAATTTCGGCCTCGGATTCTAGCTGTTCGTAGGTGTTCTATGGTATGACCAGCCCCATATAGCTAACTGTGTACAAACCACTGTACATTAATTGTTCGAAGGAGCGCCAGTACTGGCCCGGGGTTATTCGTATAGAACCCTAAAGGTAACTTACTTATGGTCGTTTACGGAGAGGTATAATTAGATCGATCTATGGTTTAATTGCTTACCTTCAAAAATGTGAATAATATCTCCGCCCCACTCAATTTGAAGACAGACATTTTCTCCCGTCCATCACGACATCCAGGCTCTGATTCTCACGATTGCACTTACACGCACGTAAATCTGTGATCCTATGCATAATACACGCACAGCTACATGTAGCACACAGCACGCAATTGCACACAGTCCACGCACAGGCGACGCGTCGCTCTTCAGGTAAACCTGCCCGCGCCCAAGCCAGGGGAAATTGCTGCTGGTGATTGGCTTAGAGTAAACACATGACAGGGGAATTCTCAATTTCTATTGGCCTAGCCAAATGCGTTTAATTATGTATTCACTCAGAATTCACTCGGCTTAATTTTCACTCGGAATTCACTCGGCGAATGGGTTTCACACAAATTTCACTCGTTACAAGAGTAAAATTCACTCGACAACGAGTGAAAGTCACTCTTAATTGAGTGAAATTTTATTCACTCCTTCCGAGGAGTGAATTATTCACTCGAAATTTTTTAGAGAGTACGCATGTGTTGTTTTTTTTTTGTCTTTTTTCCTTTTTTTTTTTTAGTGTTTAAACGACTTGAAAATAGTCCCACTGGTCTAAATAAGGTTTAAAGCAGTATTTTGATGTAGATTACTGGACTATTTGCCTATAAAATGTTATAATTTAAGTAAATTTCTTGTATGCATGGGGGCTATTAATTCTTTGTATACAATGTACGTCATGAACGCTGTCTGTTAAGCAATCAAACAGGCAAAATTATGAAAACGAGGGTGTAGGAAAGGGATATTTCTCCTCCCACACGAGGGTGATTTCGCATTTTCAGACCTGAAATTCATGCAGCGACCTGGTGAAAACTTTAGGTTAAATACTTAGAATGTTTTTCCAGCAAGAAAAAAAAAAGGGGGGGTAATGGAAATTTAAATACGCCATTTTTTTTTTCAGGGAAGTTCGGTGGGGGGGGGGGAGGAAATTGTTATTCCCCCAAAGTATACTAAATCTATGGAGGGACTATCCGATTTGAGAGGATGGCTATACCTCTCCAAACAACGCCGTATTCTGATATCACAAGTTTATTTCATTTTCGTATTAACGAACCTTGATTTCAACGAACCTAATTCTTTTTTTTTTCGGATTAACGAACCTTGTCTCATTTTCGGATTTGCAAACCTAAAGAGAATAACAAATCTTTATTCATTTTCGGAATAACGAACCTTGGGGAAAAAAGCAGGCCTGAAATCCGAATGCATGTTGATTTGTGTTGATTTATGATACCCTCAACATCACTTTTGCGGTGAAACGAATATCTAGAAACATTCCATATATTTTTATTTATTTTTTCTTCTATTTTCTTCTGATTATTTGGGAACGCCCACAAAAACCTCATCTGTCAATCACTGCTAAAGTACTGCAAATGTTTAACAAAAGGCATTGGAAGGCAACTTCCCCTCGACTCAGCATAACTTCCATGTTCCCTCGCCATGTCTTTTGTTAGTCACATTTAATATCACAGAAACATGCAAGTTATGCTGATTCGAGAGGAAGGTGCATTCCAATGTCTTTTGTTAAACATTTCAGTAGTTTAGCAATTATTGACAGATGAGATCATCTCAAGAATATTGATTTGGAAGGACTTTTTTATGGGCGTTCCCAAGTAATCTGAAGAAAAATAGAAGAAAAATCGTTAAAAATGTATGATGGAATGTTTCCAGATACTCATTTCACCACAAAAGTGATGTTGAGGGTAACATAAATCAACACAAATCAACATACATTTGGATTTCAGGGCCCCTTTAAAGGGTATGGCTAGTAACTGATCAGTAGGAATGCTGGGGGATGGCTGTTCCAATCCTTGTGGGATTCATTAAAGAGTACAATCTATATTGTTGTGTGAAAATCATTTGCTTCAGAATGGTCTTATTTTCAACTAATGTGCAGTTCAATGTTTCCATTGAAGCATGCCTGTGCAGTGGATCGCCACTGATCAGTATCCCATTCCCTTTAATCATTTCGGATCAACAAATCTTCGGAAAACGAATTTAGACCCAAACGTCTCTGTCAGAGCGCCACACAGGAATTCTAGGGGGACTGGGAGACTACAACAACAACAACAAAAAAGTGAGTAAATAAGGGGCGGATCCAAAAATTCCGTAAAGGGGTGTGCGTTTCCAAAATTAAAGAGGGCGCACGCTCCCCCCCCCCCCCCATCCATTTTTTAACTTGTTTAACAAAAAAGGGGGCGCACCGGGCGCGAGCCCCCTAACGGATCCGCCACTGTAAATAAATAAAAGAATGTCTTTGGAGAAAGGAATTGGGGTGATACAAATCTGTGAATAAGCATGTTTGAAAAGAGACTGTGTGCATATACATGCACATCATACAACTTAAAGGCATCAAGTCTTTGGCAAATGGCAAGGGTCAAAGATCTATATAGGAAAAATGCTCGTATCTGATGGGAATGCTTGCTCGGTGAAACAATTATTTTAGCCATGACAACGAAATTTGGATTGAGAAATGTAAAACATTAAACCCATTCGGAGGTTTGTCATCAAACTTTTAACATGCAATGTCATTTTTGTGATTGTGAAGAGCAGCTGCCGTCTCACACTGTCAAGATGTAAAAAAAAAAACAAAAAAAAAACCTAATTATTATGGATGTATACCAGTCGCCATTTTGACGTTTCTAGGTGTTTTTTTTTTTAATGTATTCTAACTTCAATTCAATGAGTGGCCAACACATTTCTACAATTTTAGTTTGTACGTGGCCTCTCTTTTCCAATGATAAAATTATTTTTAACAATAAGTTTTATACATGACCCATTGTATATCTAACATTATTAAAGTAGGCATCTACATCGTTCATTTGTAATGAAAACAAAAATGTGGTAATGGAAATAAAATTTGACTGGAACTTTAAAAAAATGTATTAATGCCGAAGCGATGTATTCATTGACCTTGGATTCCGGAATGTTTAACTTTGATCTTACTTCAAAGTTTCAGTTTCAGTTCCAGTTGGTACCCAAATATAGAAGAACTGTTGATTGCTCTCCGCATTACCATGATGCAACGCGTTCTGTAGTGACATATCATATCAATACAAAATTGATATCAATCTGGATCGTCGATGAACTGCCTATATTGCATAGACATATCACAGTCATCATGATCATTGCACACAATCCTCAGTTTAGTCAGCTTCGTAACTGCAAAATAAGATTGATATGATTGTTTGATCGTGTATATAACACCCTTTTTTCAGATGTGATGGGCCTAAGGTTTGTAAATGTGAAAATTCCAAAACTGAATTCAAGTGATTAGGTTTGTAGTACTAGTATTTACTTTGGACTTTTTCTTATCTCATGATTATAACATGCCATGCGCTGTACTACTAGTATTCAATGTCAATACAGAACAGTGTAGATTTTGGTCGTGGCGTTATTGTCACGCCGTATGCTAGTGTTCTACAGGCGACTAGAGAAAAGTCCTCGGAACCGACTTTTTTTTTTGTTACATCGAAATTTTGTTATAGCCAAACAATAAAATATTTATACATGTATAAAGATAGGCCCTATATAGTTGATAAATGTCAGACCTGCATTTCTACTTAGCTGTGTCACGAATTTCGTCATAGCCAAGCAGTATAAGGCCTATATACATGAAGATAGAAAGCGGATAAGTTTGAGGCCTGAATTTTTACTTCGTTGTAATGCTTATTTCGATGTTACCATGGTTACCATGTTCTGTATGAGGAAGTGCACTGGGTACGGTTACGTATATGGTCTCTTAACAATTCGAGGTTGCTACATGGACTAAGCGATAAAAACGAAAAAAAAAAATCTTTTATAGGGAGTGCCATCACAACAAAATGAAAGTTTGGCGGAAAAAGAAGAGTTAACTCCATTTTTGTAAATTTGAAAGAAAAAAAAATCTACTATAACCAACACAGAAAATGATAAGAAATTGGCTTTTTTAATCATAACTTCACGAATATTCGTTGTTGTGCAACATATTATTATGAGTGACATATCATTGGAAAGGTTTAATTTTGCTCTACCGGATGCTAGACTTAGGACCTATATTGAAATATTAAATTTTGATATTGTCACCTAACTCGTTTTGCGATCAAAATCTTTAAATGCGTACGTGCTGCTTCGGTACCATGGTGCCAAGTGGGCTCGGTTCGATCATGCCTACCACTGATTTTTATCGGTGCGCACTCTTTACGAAGAGTGACATGACACACCTCAAGCATGTCAAGTATTAGAAGCGAAATCCTGTGTTCCTCGGGGAGGACATGAAATAGAGAGCCAGTGCTGGAGAGCCAGTTATGTAGTCCATTGCATGTAAATTCCGCTGCATCCATTCATCGCAAAGAACATGTTGCGTAATTATAATCATCTCGGTGAAGATGTCTTTCCCAAGCAGGGAGAACTGATCCTCCTGTCCTATATGAAGGATACATCATAATCTAACTGCACGGACCCCATGAAAGACCAACTATAGCACGGCTGAATATTATCCAGCCATGTTGTCTTGTACAGAGGGAAAACGAAAACAAACAAGTAAACGGGTAGTTACGCTGAAAAAAAAAGAAAGAAAAGCCGCCGCTCTTCGGATGATAGTCTTTCAGCCGTTTCCGTAACTGTTCTGTCCCGTAGCATTGGCAAAATCATCACGGATGGGCCCTACATGTCATAGCAACGCTCCCTGGGGGATGGAAGAACACTGACGATTTCACAGTAGTAGACTATGCTGTTAAAAGGAAACACACAAAGGGAAAAAACATCGAATATTTGACATGAATTGTGAGAATTCACAAAAATCCGCCAAATAAGGCACATTTTTTCCTCTCTCTCTCCGTGAACTCCACGCCGCAATAGTAAACAACTTGCTGTCTGAACATTATATCCCTTCAAATCCAGTTGCACTTTGTGTTTCGGCTTCGATTTAAGAAACAAGTTCTTGATAACAGGAATGTAGAGTAGATATTGCACGAAAAGTTTTCGGGGGAGAGTTTTCGTTTTGAAACACCATGTAGTAGATGCAGTCTAAGTTAGTAAACGAAAGCTTTTACAGCGTTTTAATGTTTTACTGTTTTAACGAAAGAAAACTTTCCCTTGACTGCCGCTAAGTTTGTGTTAGGTTATATTATCCTCTATTCCTTCTGGGTGAGCTCAACTAAACATTCTTTTTTTTAAATGGTGAAAAAACTAAGCTCAGAATTATGTTCTGAAGAAGAGTGTTTATTCGGAAAGATCCTGTTCTTGTGGTCAAATTCTCTTCTGTAGCTCCTTTTGTACCACAACATAATACTCAGGTTCTATTATCTACTCGCTAAGCACTACATCGCACATCTTAACTTTGTTTAAGCGCTTCACCAGGCATCCCATACATTTCATCATTTTACCTTGTGTTACGACCACCCCCCCCCCCAAAAAAAAAAAGGTAAAAGTTTTCGTGTTGAATACACGTACATACAAGTTCTTTAAAGAAAAAAAAAGTCTCTTGTACTATTGTATGTGCCACCTTAAAAACATGAGTATCATTATCAAAGGTTATTTTCCCCTTTTCTTTTTGGTGTCTTTATTCAAGGATATATCCTCTCATCTCATGCACTTTGATCTATTTCAATTTATTGTGGATGTGAAAGTCTGTGTCCATGATGTAAGAAACGCGCAAACAATGCTAGTTTATACACAAAGATAAATCATATTACTGTCGACAGAAATGCATATTAGTATCTCGATAAAACACAGCTTTCTGTCAGAATAAATACGAAATAATAATTGCAATTTCATTAACATTTTGCGAGTCAACATAAAACAATATCAATTTGAGAAATGTTTTATGGCATGTGTTGTGTATATGCAAATATACATTTTTTTTTTTGAATTTATGTTTTGTTGAAAAATTATACAAAATCACACTATTTACAACAATTAACATGATTGAAATAACACAATCACTAAACAATGTAGAGTAATTGTAAAAAAAAGAGGCAAAACATTAACTTACAATATATAAATCAGATCTTTGAATTCAATGAAAGCATAAAGAGACACAAACTTATACGGACATTGTTTATTATACAGGGCTCAACATAAGCGGGGCCCGATGGTCTAGGCCACTTTATGCAAAGATTGTTGTGTTTTCTGTTTCGTTTCAGTACATTATTCATTTTCTGGTTTAAAAAAAAAAGATAGTGTCGAGCACTTTCATAATTAGAATACAATTAACTACCAAAATGATAGTAACGATAATAACAATAATCATCATCTTCATCATCATTATCATAATAATGATAATAATAATAATAATAATAATAACAATAATAATAATAATAATAATAACAAAATAGTACCGGTAAATGTTTCCTCTGTTAAAGCCGTCTCTGTTACCCTTGCAATCTTTCTTATCATTGTCATCCAGAAAACGTTTATTCCTGTAGAACAAAAAGCAAAGCAAAAGCAAAACAAATGCGCGAGCATTTTAATCGTTATGATCGTGAAGCAAAGTGAGAAAGTCTTCTTTATGATGGGAGCACTACGTGTTTACTGTTGCTTGTCTTCATCGACTGCAAATGAAGAGTTTGTTCGCAAAAACCGATAAGTCCATTTTTGAAGATTTTGAAGCACGGTCTCTGTCATAAAGTACAAAATAGGCTAATACCTTTTAAATGATATATCGGTCACTACATATAGAGGTACATTTTTAAAGTTATGGCCATTAATCGCAAATATCTCCATTTGGCAAATATGGACGTATCGGTTTTTGCAAACAAACTCTTCAAATACTTCATGAAATCTTCAGATCATATTGACTTTGAATTGCATCAGAAAAATAGTCTTTGAAAGGTTCAAAATCAGTGCGTGAAAAATCCTTTATACATTGAGATAAATCAGTATCAACACTTGGTAATGCAGCGAATGACCCTAATCATTTTCTATAGGTGTGAAAACCTGAAGCATCATTATGAATTCAACGAAATATCCTCTGAAAATGCCACGTTTGCCACTGTTTTTCAATACGATATGATCGTAAGACAAAATCAAACTAGAATTGCATTGTATCTATTCATTTATGAGTTTGAACAGGTGTGAATAGCGTCAAAGCTATTTCACTTCCAATCTGATGAGTAAACTGTTACCAAACGGGTAGTGGACAGACATCTGAAAACTATATGGTGACACGTACATGGTATAACAGACAGATTAAAACGGAGACTTTTACTCTTTTTCTTTTTACCCTAACAAACGTAGTAGTCTTCAATTGTGTCATTTAAAGGTGGTATTACCGGACTCACCGATTAAAAAAAAAATACATGCATACTCAGCTGTATCTTTTTTCAAGTTTAAGGTTATTCGATTGATCTTATGTGTATTGGCAGTTACATCAGTGGAACATCGCACACAGTATGCATGAACTCACTTGGAAAAAGACCCGAAGATTCGAAGCAGGTGCATCCTTATCGATAATCAGTAATTCTGCTCGCGTCCTGGGTGGATCCTTGCATGTTGAGGAAGACTTCGGCAAGTTCGGAGGTTTTGTCATCACGCAAAAATAAATCTTATCACAAAAAAGCCTTATTTCTTGCAAGGGTATAGTTCTGTATAAAAATTTCTGTACATTTTTTTATATATATATTTTTTTTATCTGTATAGTTGTTGTGTTTATTGCGGGGGATGTCACGAGGGATACAGTTTTTATACCTCCGCCACAAAGTGTCGCCGGAGGCATGTGTTTTCAGGTTGTTCAACCGTCCGTCCGTCCTTCCGTCCGTCCGTCCTTTCCTCCGTCCGTCCGTAATCAATTGTGTGGACAATGTAACTAATGAAACTTGATGTATATATATATATATATATATATATACATATGTATATATATATATGTATGTATATATATATATGTATATATATATATATGAGTGACCCCAGTTGTGCCTATCAACTTTTGGATGCAGGCGTTGGAGGTCAGAGGTCAAGGTCACATTCTCAAAATTTCACCATTTCCGCCATATCTATGCAATGCCTGAAGGTATTTTCTTGAACCTTAGTGTTAACATGTACTACAGTATAAAAGACTCTAAAGGGAAAGTTTTGGGCCATGGGGATTAAAGGTCAAAGGACAAGTGAAAATGCAAAAAAAAAAAAATTAATCATATCCTTTCTCCATATCTCAAAAACGGCTAAAGTTACCATAATGAAAATTAGTACATAATGCATCATACTGATGGTCAAAAGAAAATGATAAGATGCCACCTTTCCTCCATATCTTGGAAATTGCTCAAGGTATCTTCATGCCTGGCAGTGATTCCCTTGAAATTTATGGAATCAAGCGGGGGGGGGGGGGGGGGATGGTTCTGAAGTTCAAGGTCAAAGGACAAGGTCAATAATTTCACTATTTCCCTCATATCCATGCAAAGCCTGAAGGTATTTTCTTAAAACGTAGTGTATACATGTACTACCAGGTAAAGATTATCTGAGAAAGTTTTGGGTCATGGGGTTAAAGGTCAAAGGTCGAGTGAAAATGCTAAAATTTCATTTTTCTCCATATCTCAGAAATGGCTTAAAGGTATACCATTATGAAATTTAGTGCATAATTATGCATGTACTGCCAGACAATTGTTCTTTTTTGTTGTTGGTAATTTGGGGGTCATATATAGAACCAAAGGTCATAGGTCAGGTTAAAATGCTACAATTTTACTATTTAATGCTGAAATTACACTTTTCTCCATACCTTGGAGATTGCATAAGGCATAATCTGCATGCCTTAACTGCACGATGATTTTGTGGGGAAAGATTTTGGCCATTGGTTAAAGGTCAAGGGAAAGTTTAAATGTCACAATTTTTCCCATGTCTCAATAATTGCCATATAAATGGATGTTGCCAGTATGTTAGTGACTATTAAATTTGAAGAATTGTTGACCATGGGGTCAAAGGTCAAGTGAAAATGCTAAAATCCTCGAATAACTGCTCTCTATAAACAATTTAGCCATCCATCCAAAGAAGCGTATTTCTAAGAAATTAAACACCGAACACATTTGCGACAAACGTGTCATTTTAATCAGGGAGGTGTAAGAAAAGGAGAGACAACTCCTGCATGCGCGGCACCGCCGAGAAGTTATGCGCTTAACTACAGGTGGAAATCAGGTGCTTTGACAAAGGAGAGCATCAATAATCGGGACTAGCGCTCTCACATCTAGAAATACTTGCCCCTACTGCATTTCGCTCTCTCCCTTTCAATGTGATGGCAACACTGAATTTGTGTACCTTGAATTGGAGCAGCGAATCAAAATGCAGTGTAAAACTGACAATTTTAACAGCAAATAGTTTAAAGGGGAAGTCCGGACGATTATAAGCCGTTTCGTGTGTAAAGAACAATATTTCATGAGCCTATTACCCTTTTCCCGACGAGAAAAGACCATCAGATACATTTACTATGATTTTTTTTTTAAATAAGGTAATTCTTCATGTTCGAATCCGTCGCGAGCTGCCCTTCGTACTATCTGTCCCAGGATGCATTGCGCGTGACGTATCGGGCGCAGTTTCCTCAGCTGAGAGCACCGCGAGCGAAGCCCAGCTACGCATCGATCTCCCATTGCACTGTTGACTGCGGGCGGTATCTGCATGCCTGCATAGGTGTGCCTTGTCGGCGCTACTGCAGGAGACCGTACACCGATTTAGGAGTGCTGTTGCCAAACGCTGTATTCCTTTATTCAAATAATCTTCGTTATATATCTATATAAAATCTTCAAAGATTAATGTAAAATAGTTGCAATGCTATAACATTTTCGTTTAAATTGAAATATGTATGTATTATAATACTGCCGTACTTATTAGTGTCCACCCCATCACTTACAATGCATTAGCTGTTGTCGGGCTGTGCAGGCATACATTTACGTCTGCTGCTGCCAAGTGCTATCACAATCCGCGATCGTTTTTTTCGACTTCTGAGTGTGAACAATCTGAAATCAGTCTGTCAATGTCAGAATTATTGCCTCTTTTGTTGTCCGAGACTGTTGAAAAGTGTGTCTGACGGTGATAAAATACGACAGTTTACATGTAACTTGAACCGAGGAAGAAACGCCAGCGCCAGCTTGGTACCGCCGCCGCGCCGCGCCGGTAACTACGACCAGCAGCCCAATACACACAGCGTAATCGGGCTGCGTGTTGTAGCATTCAGGATCATGTAAAGGTAGTATCGTGGATAGATATCAATTTAAAATCGAAATATTTCTTCAATTTGAAGACTTACTAGTAAAGTTGAAGTATTGACAACACCCTAACACTTGACGCATCGGCATTTTTTTAATGAAGCAATAGATCATGCCGCGTGCATCCGCTGTGTGGTCAGAGACTGTTGAGCGGTACGCTACTACCGCTTGCTTGGCCCGTATCACCGTTGCTCAAGCAGGGCTCCCCCGAGCCAGCTGACGCTCCAAGCAAAAAGCAATGTGAGGAGGAAACGTCACGCTGTCACGTGATCTTTCTCGCCGGCGTACAGAAATCGAACGGTTACGATTCAAAATTAGTGATGCTAAAAAATCGATTGTGGCGAGTTGGGAGGGTCTTTTTCAATGAAACTTAGTCATTATGGTCCTTTATTTATGTAAATTTTGGTTAATTTTTTTCAAAATCGTCCGGACTTCTCCTTTAAAAGCACGCTGGAGCACGCTTTAGCGGAGTACTTTATTTGAAAGATCAAAATATCCCAGATTAAAGGATAGAAAACTAACATGCGGAAATGTGCGCATTATAGAAAAAAATTAGGTTTTTAAGAAGGCCTAATTTTCATTTCATTTCGATTTGCGCATTACGAAGAAACTAGAAACATGTGTTTGCATGAATTACGAACAAGTTGTCTCTCCTTTTCTTGCACCTCCCTGTTTTAATATTTGCCATTTATGTGAAATCGTTTTCTCCTATTGTCTAGACGTAGACCTATTGGAGAACCATGCATTGTGGCGGAGGCATACCAGTCGCCATAGCGACATTTCTAGTTTTTTGCTTTGTTTGTTGTTGTGTTTGTTCGTTTTTTATGTTGTTGTTGTTGTTGGTTTTTTTTTTGGTTTTTTTTTGGCTTCTGATTTATTACAAGAGTAACGCTGAAGTAGGCAGCTTTTTATATCATAGTAGCCAATGTGTATATTGTTTTTATTCTCCCTATTTAAAAGTCGCGCTTTAATGTTGTGGACCTGTATTACACACTTTTTTGTAAATCCAGTTCACATGATGCCTAAAAATTGTCATTGGTAATAACAGAATTTGTCAACAGAGGCGACGGGTCCGGTCATCCTTTAAAACTACATGTACCTCTGATTTCACATGGTTTGCCTGTTTGTTTGTTCGTTTGTTTGTTCGTTTGTTGTTTGGTGGTTTTTTTTTTTTTTGCTTTTATGATATAATTATACAGCTGTATGTGTAGGTCCCCCCCCCCCCTCCGGTAGGTTTGCTGGGCTAAAATGTGTTCAAGCAACAGCATAATAGTGGCAGTCCTCCTTCTGCATAATTTCTTAGTTCATTATGCTAATTTGGCAAAACAATATAAATTTATGAATGGAATTAATATATACATTTATTTTCTTTTTCAATCATTTACATTGTAATCCGTATATTGATATTTTCTGTGATGTTACTGAAAAGAAATCTGATTTCTGTATGAGACTATGTTTAAGGAAATAAAATCAAATAAACAAATAAGGGCCACGGTATGACCAGATCCTTAAAGAAAAGAGAGGCAGAAGGAGTGTATAGTTTTGCAAGTATAATGGGGAATGCAAGGCAAGGTTTAAAGCACGCCCCTTGTCCTTATGAATAAATCATTGAATTAAAAAAAAAAAACACGACCACCGTATGTAATTTCAGCGATTCTTGAAAGCCAACAGAACAGTGGAGCGCTGAATTTGGATGCGACGCACTGTACGCCCACCTGTTCACATGAGTTTGAGAGAAATAAATCACGAAATCCAAATGTTTTGTTCCATGAATATCTTTCAAATCATTCAAAGGACGACAGGAGTCCTTTTACCCTTTCAGTTCGATACCATTTCAAAGAAAACAAACAAACGATGTGTTACAACAATAAGTAAGCATACAGGTTATGAAACATTTTGTTCATAATAATTGTATTATTAGAAAAGAGAGGCCAATGTAAAAGAAATGCTTGTAGAGATTTGTTTACTCAATGAAAATTTAGTGAATTAGAATAGAACAAAAAATAGAAACGAAAACGCACACACAGGCACTGGAAACTTGGAGGAAACAAGACGGAGACAGGACAAACGACATGAGATAAAGGGGTGGGGCATATTACAAGGAGAAGGATAGAAGAGAAGGAAGAAAGGAATTTGAGAGGTAGCAGCACGTGCAGATCTAAATGCTAGACACTACAGCTATTGGCATAGTCACAGTGATTGACATAAAACGAATTTGGAAAACTTGCTTACAATACGCTCATGCTTTTCAGTTGAATGATTTGTACGATTTGTACATCATTCATGCAATATTACGATGTGCCAGTATGACCCTCATCCTGAACAAGTTTCATTCTGTCGCCACTGAAGGAAGTGGTGTATGATCAAGGGGGAGGAGGTGCTTTCACTTACTTGTCCCTTTTAACTCGAGAAATGAATTATATTTTCTTTAAAAAGATGATTTCAAAGGTCGGGGGCAACTTATTCTAACTCCAAGCATAACTCTTTTGCGAATATTGTTCGAAGACTTGACGGTAAAAAGTTTTTTTTTTCCGTTCCCTAGCCATCACAAGAAATAAAATGAAAAAGGTACGTTATTCTAATATGGTGGATCCTTGCATCGGAAATTTTGCAGATTATGTGAGCGAAAAACAATGCAAATCTATTCTTAATGAAAATGTACTCGTAGATTCTTTGAATGCAGAAATATTGCTCAAACACGTCAGTGCACTTGATGAAAATTACACTCTAAAAAATCCGGGTCAGAACTGACCCGGAACTGGGTCCGTTGGGGTCACACACCGTTCCGGGTCAGAAATGACAAGGAATGGGGTCAGATATGACCCCATCCAGAGTCATGAATTGGGTCAGGGTGACCCCATTCCGGGTCTTCATGACCAAATTCCAAGTCAGTTTTGATCCGGAACGGTGTGTGACCCCCAACGGACCCAGTTCCGGGTCAGTTCTGACTCGGAATTTTTTAGAGTGTAGACTTTCCGTTCTGAAGCACTGGATTTTAAAAATTTTTACTACATCAATGTGTCGACATCGCTGGAAAGATAAGCTACAATAAATCGTGTACTGGCACAAATTTTTGGAACTTTTTAGAAAAATGAAAGAGCACCTAACTAACCTCCTGAAAGCAGAGGATAATCTGCAGTTGATGTATCAGTATCGAGTCGAGGGAATGGCTGTGTATTTTTATGAGGAAATTGTAGATTTTTAGTTGTTGTTGTTTTTTTTTTTATTCATCATGTATAATCAGTCTGGCCTTCCCATTCAGCAATGACGGCATAGTCATGATAGTCCACATGAGTTTATTAAGGTTTTAAAGCTTCGTTACTCTTACAGTATACGGCATGTCAAAATTTTCTCTCAGTTTATACTGTATGAGTTTAGCCGACTTTTCTGCATTCGCCGAGTTCACATTCAGTGATTGGAGTAATTGCCTTTTTAAACTAGATGAAAAACAAATACAAATTATATCGACTTACCTTGACTTTCAAGGTGGTTGATTGGCTACTCCGGGACATGAGCAACTTTCTCCGATTAATTTCTGGACATATTTTGTCTCATCGGGAATGTGATGCCTTTTCTCGGTAGCCATTTCGTTGACCTAGCTCTGACCTCCTTTCTTGAGATAACAGAAAGAAGGAAGACGAAAAGTCATGACTATCGAGCAAAAAAAAGAAAAAAAAATCCCAGTCTCTGATACCCTTACATTATCAAAGAATGCATGAGTGTATTATATTGAAGTGGGACAAAAGAATATCTGTAACCTTATTTGGTATTCTTTTCCCTTACTGATTTCATAATGTTCGTACAAGTCATACTTTGCAGTACAATGTGAATGTACTCTTTTTGCAAAAACACTTGATTCATGGGTCAATCAGTTGGAAATGAGTTGCCACTTTACATGAATATTGACCTATTGGAACAATATTCGAACTACTATAGTGCAAAGAGTTCTTTTGCAATTTTAACATAACTATAATGTTGACACAATGCATGTGATGTCAAAATAGTACAACGAAACACCTGGGTGTTGTGATACAATCATCACTGTACAAAATGCCTTTGTCAGTGTACTGCTACAGAGTACTGACTGTACGAGACATTTATGTCGTATCCCGTATGTATTTCGTCATGTTATGTTTTGATATTTGGCTATCTCATCTCATTCCTCTTCTTTCTTTCCCCTCGTCCTTCTTCCTCACCTCATCTTCCTCCTCGTTCTTTGAATTCTTGATTCCCTATAATGTTCCTATTTCATAGATAATGCCTTTCGGCGCCTGGGCGGCACTTCCAAAGGTTTCAGTTGCCACAATGGCAATCCTCCGTCGGGATCCTATGAGGAAGCTCGGGAAACTCACGGTTGTGTTTGTTTGCCCCCCTCCCCCCTCCCCGACTTGCAACATAACATGCATCGTGACACAGTCTCTCGAAATGGGAAGAGCAGACACCAAAGGATATCGGCAGGATCCTTATTATCATGGGCTAACTTGCATCTTGATCTGTCGCTGAAACGATTCTTGTCTTCGTATATTATACTTTCTCATTATCATTTAAAGGGGCATTCCAGACGATTTTTATAATTTCACATCATGTGGTAAATCAACACCTGTATGTACAGATACTTGAAATTTGGTAAAGTGGACCTTGAACACGGAAACCGACACTGTAAAAACATCGGTGTTAGATTTAACACCACGGGTATTAAATCTAACACCGATCAAACTTCAATAAAGGACCACACCCACAGGTGTTAAAAATGCACTGTGATGGTGTTGAAAAGTGTTCACTTGACACTTCGTGGTGTTAATTTGACACTGTACCTGGTGTTATTTTGACACTGTACTGGTGTTAATTCAAAAATGACACCACATGGTGTTGATTTGATATTTGTTGGTGTTAATATCAATGGTTTAACACCCGTCCAGCTTCAATAAGAGACCACACCAGCTGGTGTTACTTTGTTGTAAATCTATTTTCACATTTTTTTCAAAAATCTAGTATTTTAATGTAAAATTCTTGATCGTCTTGTTTAAATTAAAGATCAACAAGAAGTGCAGTTACTAAGAAACTCTTCAAAAAACATTTTAAAATTTGGAAATGACACCCGGAGGTGTTAATTTAACACCATAAATGAGCACCGAAAATTTAACACCAGCTCGGTGTTCACTATTTAACACCGGACTTTTTGCAGTGGATACTCGGAAAATCTTAAACAAATTACACTGAACAGTGTTGATGGCATAGAGGAGCCTCACGTATTTCAAAAGTGTAGCGGTGTCATTCCATCACAATACTGCTTGCTTTATACCGCTTGCGTAACAAGATCACATGTGTAGAACCTATGCACGCCTTCTTAACTCATGCATTCTTGAGTTGAGGCTGCCATGTCATCATCCTTGTTCAATGCAATTTGTTATAAATTTTGAAAACAGTCTTATTCCTCATCCTAATCACTATATAAATTCTGAAACTCTGTACTTAGTATTTGTATAAATAATTCAGGTTGTTCAAATGCAACTCGGATTATTTGTTGTGTATAAATATCTCCGTAAAAGCGGAAAAGCATTTCTTTGAACATTTACTTATTTAACCGACAAGACACCTGTATTAAGATTATATGGAATTGCAAACATCTATGAATAATTACCTAACTGTGAAGAATTCTATCTTATAACGGTGCACAAAATACGTTGATTTCTTGTCGCAGTCTATACGAGATGGAATCTTTTTAAGATATCAACGTATTTCAGATGTACATGAATAGATTCTGGCTTCATATAATGTTATTATCATTATGTATTGAGTGATCCACGTTTTACAAGCCTTACTTTTCAGTTGGACCACTCTTTTCAATCGTTTTACTTACTCTTGTGATGTTTTCTGTTGCAACGTATGCATTGCTAGTTTTGGTTTCTACTTAATGTTTATTTTCTTATCAGGTCTACATGTACTTTATGACTCACACTGCAGTGTATCTTTCCTACAATTGCTAAAACAAAATCATTTCTGTAGTGTTTATGCTTTGTATTTTGTTTGACCCTTTTGTTGCATAGAAAACGTGACAATTGGATTTAAGAATTGAAGAGCTTGCTTCCAAAAGGCATTAAATCCATCATTTTCAATGGATTTAGCGCCTTTTGGAAGCAAGCTCTTCAATTAAAGAAATTCATATAAATGGAAGATTCAGATAAGTTATTGTGGAACGTCGTGGACAGGAACGATTTTTGGTCTTATTGACTATCAATTGTAAATTTCCCTTTGCATGTTTGGATCCTATTCATATTGCGTGTAATGCAAAGATCTAGAATCTACAGTGCAATTATGAATACATGTATAATTCTCCCATGCAATAATTGTGATTGGTGTTGAAAAATAAAAATACAGTACAAGAAAATTTCGTACTCTTTCTCTGTTTCAGTGGTTGAAATTAACCTAAAATAGAAAAAAAAATGGAAGAAAGGGGTTTGTGATTGAACATGATTATTATGTCCGAGTCTCTGTTCGGTGTAGATTTCGCAGGAAATCGAGACAAGCAATACTGATACACTTTTGAACACAAGATATGGAGAGATTTGATGCAGTTTATTTATCTGTCATGTACAACTGACATCGCATTTACAATGTATAATAAATAATGTCCCCGGTTTTTAATCACCCAGTCGCATTATTGCGTTACAGATGAGTTAAGATTAGTAAGCTTATATTGCATGATCCGTAAGAACCAGCAACATTTTCTTAATTAAATAAACAAACACGTCCGAATTATGGTACAATCGTAAAGTGTCTCATGAACTCTTTTTTTTTAATCATGTCGTCTGCAACATCAGGAAGAGTAAATCTTGTATTCGCGAAATGTCTGTATACATCATCCCTGTGCCTGTTTGTCTCCGACAATGGGTTGGTCATTTTCATAATTCGCGCAACATTTTCCGGACGGCATTACGCACGTTCTGCAATTCTCCAGATGGTGAAGAATCGGTTTAACGATTTGTGGCGGTGCATAGGCTGCGATTGTCCTGTAGTAACCTTGGCAACTCGGGATTCCTTGGGTAGTTCCCTCATGTCTCTTTACGACTTAACCGATAACAATGTTATACGGGTACGGGACCAGTTCGTTCAGCCGGTGTCGCATAATCTTCTTGATTACCCTGTATGGGAGTTGCGGAAGTTTGGTGTGTCTGTTCTTTGGTACGTGATATTGTGCCTTGAACCGCTACATCGACACAAGAGACTTAAATAACATGCATGTGAAGATGAGGACGCTTCAAAAGCCTCCGCGGGTCGGGATTAAGCTTGCGGTTTTACGTTTACAGCACACAATTCTCCCTACTTCATAAAAACTGCAACAATTTTGTCCGAGTGGTCCTTATATAGGACCTACAGTATTATGAGTTTCTTTATGCGGAGTTGAAAACAGTTTTTGAAACGAACGTGTAAGAGAGTCCATGTGCAGCAAACGCTGCGGAGTTTGTACATCATGTCTGCTCTTCTTCGGGTAGGCCTATTAAGATTTGATGGCAATTGTCGTCTTTTTGGACTTAAGTCTTCACGATGATATAACATTATCATATAGGCACGTGATTATGCCTGACGGTTCCTGTTGCATTAGTAATTATTCATCTGTCACAAGCAGACAAGTGTCACCACTACTAGAGCTGTATAGTCCTCGTCGCTTCATCGCTACCGCCATCGATCATCTGCTCACCAGTGTCGCAGTATAACGCACATTGCGGCTTTTGCTCCTGACTTGTTGGTTCACCAAGAGGAAAGACGTCTCATCGTATACATAGAATAGCTCGAGAGTCCAGCTTATCATTGGGTATGTTGTGATTTGGCCAAAATTGGCGACTGCTCCATCGTAGAACTACCAAATATAATGGGTCCTACCCGGGAAAGCCAAGTGATGACGGTAAACGGGCATTTTCATCCAGAAGTTAGGAGAAATCCTTCAATATTTTACCGGGAGTTGGTAATCATATCTACTTGTATAGCGTATACCGTTTGAATGCATGGTTTTGATATGATCGTTATACACGTAGATAGAACTTCATCCTCATATACTGGACACACTTTAACACAATTTTCAGTTGGAGTTGTTGAGCAGTTGTGACGTTAGATCTATGTTCTATGAGTACAATCTCTGGTTCTCCAGTTCTCGTTTTTTAGCTTTCGGCTGCTTCATCCTCATTGACAGTAGCTGTCCTGATCGAGCCGCAGAAACTAGGTAAGGTGGACAGTAAAGAGCGGTGCATTTTAAACGATCCACGATTTGTGATGAAAGTGGTCACCCTGCGAAGACTTCCTCGGGCATGGTACATGTATAGGCCTACGTTCTTAAGCTGCTTCAGAATCCATTCACTTTATTGTTTTCAAACACTTTTTCTCAGGATATGATAGCTTTTTCTACGAGATATTTGGTATCTCTAACCGAGTCTCCTTGTACCAGGTTTCAGGTTCAGTGATATATTTCCGGCAAATGAATAAATGAATAAATAAATATATACAAGTACAAGTAACATGCGATCAATTTGAAAATGCTGGGCACATCTCTAGTAATACAAAGACTTGTGACGAGTGTGTCCTTAACATGAGTGACATTCCATATTTATACAGTATCACAGTAAATAGAAATACAAAACCGAGGTAAGGACAGGGACAAAGACAGAGACATAATAGACATCAATAGACATAGGCATAAACGTACATGAATCTTGATTCAAATGTGCCTGCAACGTTTCATGCTCATATTATCAGGACAGCATAACAAAAAACGTTTCGATTAATCTTCTTTAAGGACAATCAACTCGTGTTTATACTAACATTGTACCCAATCAGGTAAATTCTATAGACGGTATCTACAGATTTATGGGAGGCCCTTTCGAGAAGATTACAAATAGAGTTGTAGTTTTCGTTTCATCTTTTGGGGGAGCTGTCATAGTCAATCTCTGTTCCAAATAATGATTTCTCGAAAGAAAAGGACAACAAAAAAGTAATATCGATGCCAATGTATAAAATCAACAATTGGCTCTGTAGGATTGTCTTTCGACAACATACATGCGGTTGGGGAGAAAGTAACTCTCGTGAATAAAACATGAATAAATTTGAGTAATATGAATCATGCAATCAATCAGGAATCGAACCTCGGAAGTAGACAAACCATGTGGAAAAGAATGAATCTCGTGGAAATTGTGCGTTTAAGAAGTAATCACGACATTGCAGGTGAATATCTTGCCAATCGAAAATGCATGCAAACCAAACAATCTTCTCTTCGAAAAGCTCAATGAAAAATATATTTGCCAAAACCATGTACACACAAATTTCAAACGAAAAGATTTCCTTTTCTAATGTTCTGGTACAAAATCATTTAAGAACTGTTATACGGCATTCGATTTCGCCAAGAGTTTGTACTTTTAAGCAGAATATTAGAAGATATACACACGTAAAATGTTTTAGACTGCGTTTTAAAAGATATATGGATTTGTTTGTTTTTCCCAGGGAATGGTTATGTTCTATCTTCCGAATTAGCTGGTTTATAAATTTTCTACGATTTTCTAGGATGATTTCCATGCTTACATCCATTGAACATGTGTTTTCTTCTTCTGTCATGTCATATTTTGTATCTTTATTCGTTTAGTATGTTATATTTCGTACCGTTGTGTTGTTTATAGATATCTATATATTTATATTTCTATGTGAACTCCTTTGAAAACCAGTATTTTATAATAAAAGAGCTATTCACCGTGTGAATGATGATAAATGAACAAACAAGGAGACAGCTATACAGTGTATCCATTCCGTCTGTGTACAGTGAAGTGCAGGTGTGTCTTGAATGCTTAAAGGGATGGTACAGTATTGGGGGAGATGAGAATTGGGCTTTTAACTTTTTGCGAGATACCAAGAAAACACTAATTTTATTTCGGAAGTCTCGAAAGAGACTACGATGCATAATGAGTAATAATAGGAGAGCCCGCACGCGCGTCCAGCAATACGTTCGCGTTCGTTCCAGCCGACAGGACGTTCTCCTGCTTAGCTCCGCGGTTGATTTCTTTTCGTAATATTCTTCGCCGGAATTTACCCTTTCGCGAGGTAAATTTGCTTCGCCGGTCATCGGAAACCATTTGAGAAGTGTCAGACGCATCTTTCGAGCCTAACCCTTACAAAAAAGAACCATGGTTTTACCATGGTAATACCATGGTATGGTAATGAACCATGGAAACCTGGTAATTTTGCCCTGGTAAAACCATGGTACATTACCATGGTATTACCATGGCAAAATACCATGGTATTACTGCTCTTACCATGTACCATGGTATATTACCATGGTATTACTGTGCTTACCAAATACCATGGTACCGGTACCATGGTACAATACCATGGTATTTCTGAGGTGATTTTACCATGGTATTACCATGGTATTACCCTGGTATTACCATGGTATTTACAATTTGAAAAGAAAAATAACACTAATGGTCGTGTATTTACAGCATGCAGTACTAGTATGTTACCTACATAACCTGGCCTCGATTCACATACACCTGTTTCTACACTATTGTACAAGACCTACATCCTAATCTATACAGGTCTACCTATCTGTATACTTAGAGTATACATCCTATTCCTAGATACATTGCTAGTGTATCAGTTCTTTATATATGGGCTGATATCTGAAAAGATTTAAGGCATGGTTACTAACTACATGTCATGCATAATATTAGTCCTATCAAAATATGAATATGCATTGTTATAACACAAGTTAAAATAGTTGGTAACAAAAGAGAAATTTCCCAACATACTTCAAAGTTTAAACCCAGAATATATACTTTGGGTTTTTATGTCTTTTATCTATTTTCTCACTTTTGCATGTTAGATGCTCTCTCATGAATATTCATGAGCGATACAGAAACCAAGTCAAAACATGGTTCGTGCAACTTGAATCAACTTGTGTTACATTTTCCAGTTGGGTTAATGAGGTTTAAACTGCATGGGAAGAAGTCAGTTCTTGGTACCATGGATATATTAGTACTAACCGGGTGTTTGCACTCACCCACACCCCCCCCCCCCCACACACACACAAGCACACACATACACACACTACACACATTCACACATATACTAAATACAGGCTGTAGTACATTTATTACATGAACATACCGGTATAATATTTTGGGTCGTACTTGGAATTTGTATGAGATAACGCACAATGTGAATTAGTTCCAAAACTTTGCTTATCTTTAACGGGCCAGGCTTATTTGGCTATAAATGCTAAAAATTGCATTTTGGGAGGGAATTTCGCCTCCCCCCCCCCCCCCCCTCCACAAGATCTCGACCATTAGTATTACGATCGTAGCGAAATTTGGCCCAAGTTACAACCACATTGTAATCTACAAAATTATGTGTTATATATCTTATAATATTTTTTTTTAATTGTCAATTTCTAATTTTAATTCATCAATTAATTATTTGTGCAAATTAGGCCCATCATCTTATTTTAGCCTAATTAAAAGCATTAAGAGTCTATTTCTTAATCATTTGTAAGTCTGTTTTTACATGTTTAAAGACCATGCATCAGACATTAAAGGACTTCCAAAAGCCAATTTATTATGTACTAGTATATGATTTTTTTTTTAGTTTAAAATGTATTTCTTTGTTTTTTATTGTTTCCTTTGTTTTCTTATGAGATTCTCATTGACCACTTTTATACCATAATTAGCATAAGATCAATCAATCGCAGTGATTAATGTTACAGCAGTGATAGCTCCAGGGGGCCCCTTCTTTAATTTTTGATAAGATAAAAATAAATAAATAAAAAGAAAACAAAATGAAAATGGGCGTGTCTCCCCCCTTTAATTGCGGAAGTGGCACCATGACAGATCCCTCCCCCATCCCCACCCCCACCCCATTTACGGAATTCCTGGATCTGCTCCGATAAAGAATAGTCAGATTTTTAAAGAGTTTCTTTGTTGCTGTTTTCAATCAATCTTTGCGTCGATTTTTTTTTTCAATCGGAGAAGGGACCGTACTTCACAAGCTTTGTCTTTTTAGTGGGTCCCTGCTTTTTTCACACAATGCATATTTCATTTATTTCACTTTTGTTACCTCAGCAACCACTGCATTGTACCCCTACTTTAGGTTTTCAATTATTGCTTTCTCTGTACAAATTACATGCATTCTACTTTCATTGAAGAAAGCGAGATTTATGTTCACCAAATAGATTATTTTGCTGTGGAAAAAACAACAATGAATTTGAAGTTGAACTTGAAAAAAAGTCAGGAAAATGTCTCATGACAGGGTCTCTTCCATCGCAGACTCGAAACATCGAGGGTGGATTCCGCCCTTCCCTCTCCTGCCACGTCCCTTAGAGTTTAAGGGGTTTACCTTTAGAATCGGTTGATATATATTTTGATTTTTCCCATTCGTTGCAAGTATACTCATAATGGTCCAATAGTTTTGACTGTAATGTATTGGTACGTTTATAATCGTTTAAAAAGTGGAATCAATTGGTAAAACTGCCAGATTTGATGAACTGGTATGAACTTCCCCAGTCATGCCAGTTTGATACATTACCCGGCTGGGTTCTACTAACTGTTACAGCCTAAACTTTATCAAAGTGCATGTAGGTTAAATCTGCATTGCTTTGAAGTTGAATAAATCTATCAGTTGTGTCAAGTCATTTGCAACAGGTATACAAGAGCCTGGTTCAAAAAAGTTGAATCTGCTGGAATCATGGAGTTGATGTTTTAGTATGCCAGTTCTTACTGGTAAATCTGCCAGTTGTGGCCAGTCGATTCAACCTGCACCAAATTGGTCCAACTTTTTCGGGGTCATCCCACAAGTCATACGGCCCACAAGCTCGACATTGCATCATGGGGCTTATTGTAAAAGTGTCGTGGGCCTTATTTACCTAGTGTCGCAGTCATGTGGGCCTTGTTCGCTAGGTGTCAAATTCATGGGTTGTTTGATTTGTTGGCTGTATGATTTGTGGGTGTCGAACTCGAATGTGCACTCATTGTTTCTACTGTAATCAACTGGTTGTTGTATGCCATTTCACACAATTTCTTTCAAGTGGATCATCAACTGAAAAATCTGCTTGTTGTGTCCAGTTGATCCCACTTTGTCTAAGGGCATACTTTGGTCTATTTCTTCCTACTGGAATCAACCAATAGGCTTTAATGTTCCAGTTTACACAATAGATCTAATTTTTTTAATCTGTCATTTTCATTAGAACAGTTCAACTGTTAGTGGTATGGCAGGGCCCTGTGGTATAGAGCAGCGACAACACTGGAGAGGCTCTCCTGGATAAGACCTTATTATTATTATTATTATTATTATTATTATTATTATCATTATTATTATTATTATTATTATTATTATTATTATTATTATTATTATTATCATCATCATTATTATCACCAGTACCACTATGCTACTACTATTAGGTATGTTGTTATTACACACATGTAACTCACTCATCACAGTTTGATCCATTTGTTCAAACTGGAGTCATCTATGTTTTCTCAGTGTACCAGTCCATTCCATCGCTTTCAAGTGGAATCAACTGGTAAATCTGCCAGTTGTGTCTAGTCAAGTTCAATACAATTATTGTATCTATACAGGAATCGGGTAGTTGATATTTCAGTATGACACTTTATTCCGTTTCTTGCAATTGGAATCCAGTGGTGAATCTGTAGGTTATGTCAATGAATTCTAATTGGTAGACAATTGCCTAGTTTATTTCATTTGTTTCAGTCTGTCAGTTGGAATGAAATGTTAGTTTGGAGTCAACTTGTCTAAGTGGAGTCAACTAGTGAGTCTGCCAGTTGAACGACATGTTTTCCAGTTGGTACAAATAAAACTTCATAATCAATGATTTAGAGCCAGGCCATGATATTCAGCTGGAATTGATTGGGTTTTTTTTTTCAGAGTGTGCCAGCTCATTCAATTTAGTGTCAGCTGGAATGGCGTGAGTTGGTATTAATTTTCATCTTAAAATTGTATGGTAATTCACACCATGGTAATGTGAACGAGTATCGGCCTACTTCCAGTTTGCAACTATTTGAACAAGTTGGGTCAAACGGATAGCTATAATGGGACCATTTTTTCCTTGTGATACCAGTAGAGAATGTACCTTTTTTCGTCATTATTTGACATTTAAAAGGAGTATACAGTACTGGATGAGATGAGGATTCAGCTTGTAACATTTTGCGAGATATTTAGAAACCACTCTTTGAAATGATAAAGAGCAGAAGAGGACTCAAACGTTTATTTAATGAAAACAGGCTGAGAAATGACTGAGATATCTAAAAACAAATTAAAACAAAGAGCTCCTAATGAAAGATGGGGCCTGTCAATTTCATTTTTTTTGGGGGGGGGGGTTGGTAATCTCAGCCATTTCAAGACGAATTTTCTTCAAAACGTTGAATCCTTCTTGAAATTACAGCTGTATATGCTCTTTCATACACTTTATTTCATGAGAGGTTTATCATGTAACAGAAAAAATAAGTTGTAGATCTGAATCCTCATCTCAACCAGTACCTACTGTACAGTCCCTTTCAGCTATAAGAATATATCATAATTGATATGTTGTTGTTGAACCATGGTATCACCATGGCTATTTTTGTGTACCCTTAGAAATACAGAAGATGACAAAAAGACTATGGTTATATATGCTGCGGTACGATTAAAGACCCTGTGGTTGTAGTACATGGTATGATGGTTATCATATGGTATCTCCGTGGTTATTCTATGGTACAAGTAGGCCTAGTAGTGCCAGAACCGTGCCATGGTATGATGGTTATTACATGGTATATCCATGGTTAATTAGTGCAGCGATACTGGGGAAATTCCTTATATACCATGGTTATTTTATGGTACAAGTGGTAATACCGTGGTGATGCCATGGTATGATGGCCATAACCCGGCATCACCATAGTTATTTTATTGTACCTGTATAGTTATACCAGGCAAATACAGTAGATGGCATGGTTTTTCCATGGTACTGGTAGTAATACCATGGTAGTGCTATGGTATAAAAATTATAACATAATATTACCATGGTTATTTTGTGTCGCCTATGGTAAAACCATGGAAATACCATAGACTTCACAGTTATTCTATAGTATACGTATCAGTACCATGGTCGTGTCATGGTATTGATAGTTTACCATGGTTTTTCTGTGATATCACCGTGCATCACCATGGTTTTTCTGTGGTACTCGAAGCAATACCATTGATACCATGGTTTTACTATGGCAATTGAGGTTTTACCATGGTTTTTCTGTGGTATCACCATGCATCACCATGGTTTTTCTGTGGTACTCGTAGTAATACCATCGATACCATGGTTTTACTATGGCAATTGAGGTTTTACCATGGTAATACCGTAAATTTCATGGTTATTTTTTGTAAGGGAAACTAGACGGTGGTTCGACAAATATGAGCTCTAAAGAGCAGCACGATCCATCCCTCGCTTTACGAGCTACACGTGGACAGGAGGTCTGTGCCACGTTACCACCACCAGCGCCTCCCTCCGGCGATGCCGGTACGGCGCACGTACAGAAGAATGTGAGCATCGGTAAGACTAAGGCTCCAGATTCAGGGAAGAAGCCGATGAAGAAAATCCCTAAAAAAGCACCTCATACGGTATCAAAAGCCCCTTGCGAGGATCGGGCGTCTACCTCCGGGGATGTTAGTTCTCGTCTAGACAAACTTGAAAATCTCCTCGCCGAAGTGGTGAAACACCTTCCCCAATCGCATGATAAAACCACTAGCCGTGCTGCTGTGGTACATTCAGGCGCGTCTACATCTAGATCTACTGCGGAGGAATTTTCCCGCTTGCCTGCTGACGTCCGCCATTTTGTTGGGGACGATTTTGATACGTCCGACGACACAGAGCGTGATGGACCGTTCGATTTTGACGAAGGGGTGGAAGAGGTTCCCCCTGCTGCACAGCTACCCCCGTTGGCAGCCAAGTATGCTATCCCCATCGGAATAGGGGAGGCAGTTGACGAGGAAATCGCAAAATCGGTGAATTACTTCATTGGCAACAAACTGGAAGATAAAGCCATCGAGGAAACGGTTGGAAAATACCCCCCTCCGAGCAACTGCCCCCACCTCGATACACCTAAAGTGAACGCTCCCATTTGGGAACACTTGCAATCCGTCACGCGTAACCGTGATCTGAAACTACAGAGAGTGCAGAAATGTCTGACTCGCGGTATTGGGGCTCTTCTGCGCTCTCTCGACGCGCGAGATATCTCCGAGTCTCAGCAAGACGCACTTGCTCTTTTGAGTAATGCGCATTTCGAACTGAATTGCGTGCGGAAAGATCTGATTAAACCTGACATCAACTCGGAATACGTGCATCTCTGTAAGCCCTCAACACCAGTCACGCAGCTCTTGTTTGGTGATGATCTCACAAGACAGATGAAAGATCTAAAAGAACAACACAAGGCCTCTGCTGGGGTCATGAGGACCCAGCAGAAACACATTTCTCGCCCGAGCGGCTCTTTCCATCCGTACAGACGACCCTTCTACAGCGGAGCTCGCCGCGCAGGCTCGCGATGCGGGCTGGACGGGCGCACGTAGTGCTGCAGCCTCACGCTTCGTGCATGGAACGGCAAATCGTCCTTTTTTAGACCAGCGCTACCAGGGGAAGTCGCGACCTCCCCCACAGCAACGGCCGCAGAGCAGAGCTCATCCACAGGCCAGAAGCAAGGCTCCCCACAACAAGTAAACCAACAGCCCTCCTCTGAAGAGGTAGGAGACAATGATTCAACAGATTGCTCATTTGACATGTCAGTAACTGACCATGATGCATTTCTATCTTGTCTAGAAGAACAGTTTTCTAGATCTACTCCTCGATTTACTAGATCTATAGAATCTAGACCTACCACTTCATGTGTAAATGACCATCCAGTTGGAGGTCGACTGAGGCTTCATGCATGTAATTGGGAGAAGTTAACTTCAGATCCCACAATACTACAAGCTGTGAATGGCTATAAACTTGACTTCAAACCTGAATGTTTTCCACCTGAAAGGCTGAAACCTTTGGTTCAGTACAAAGTAAAGAATGAAGATTTGGCCAATATCCAAGCTGAAATTGATTCACTGGTAGCCAAGAATGTTATTGAACCTTGTTCACATGAAGCGGGAGGGTTCATCTCTAACATTTTTACCCGCCCCAAGAAGAATGGCAGCCTTCGGGTCATTCTTGACCTCTCAGAGTTGAACAAAAGCCTAGTCTACCAGCATTTTAAAATGGATTCCATCCATACAGCAATGCAATTCATTACACCAGATTGCTTTCTAGCCTCAGTCGACCTTCAGGATGCTTATTATTCAGTACCAGTTGATCTGCAGGATAGGAAATACCTGCGATTTGTGTGGCAGGGCCAACTTTGGCAATATCGTGCACTGCCAAACGGGCTTAGTACAGCACCGCGTCTGTTCACAAAGCTTCTCAAACCAGTTTTTGCTCATCTGAGAAGAGCAGGCCATATGGTAGTGGGATACCTTGATGATACTATCATTATTGGGAAGAATGAGGCTTGCACTCAAAGAGCAGTCGATGCTACGACTGATCTCTTCGAAGATTTGGGGTTTCTTGTCCATCAGTCTAAATCAGTGTTAAAACCCACTAAAGAAATCACTTTTTTGGGATTTGTCCTTAACTCTGTGAACATGAAAGTTACTCTCCCTGAATCTAAGAAGGAAGATATCACTGCTGAGTGCGTAGACCTGTTGAATGCCACAGAGTCCTCTATTCGAGAAGTGGCTAGAGTAATAGGGAAGCTTATTGCTACATTTCCCGCAGCCCAATATGGACCCCTCTACTACAAACTCTTGGAAAAAGAGAAGATTTTGGCATTAAAGGCCAATAAAGGTCACTTTGATAGGAAAATGAGCCTGTCTAATAGAGCCAAACAGGAACTTAAGTGGTGGATTGACCACATACAGTACACCTCTAATCCTATCGATAGACCTAGGCACACAATAGAATTGCGTACAGATGCGAGTGGGTCTGGTTGGGGAGCAACAGACATGTGCACAAACACAGGGGGACGATGGAATGAAGTGGAAAGAGAAAAGGCTGTTAACAATGAGATCAATTATCTAGAAACCCTTCCAGCAGGATTGGCATTGAAGTCCTTTTGTTCTAGCCTGAGAAATGTTCATGTTCTCATTAGACTGGATAATACTACTGCAGTCTCATATATCAACAATATGGGGGGCTTCAGATCACAGGACTGCAACAAATTGGCACATGACATTTGGGAATGGTGCATTGAAAGACAAATTTGGATCACAGCCGCCTACTTGCCAGGACGGCTCAATACCACAGCAGACTTCATGTCAAGGAAGTTTAACGATCGAACAGAGTGGATGCTTAACAAAGTTCAATTCACTGAAGTCGTAGAATATTTTGGCCTCCCTGAATTAGATCTTTTTGCTTCCAGACTTAATGCACAACTACCCAGGTATATCACTTGGCAGCCTGATCCTTCGGCAGAGAATGTAGATGCATTTACAGTGGATTGGGGTCCATTATGGTTCTATGCTTTCCCTCCTTTCTGCCTTATCCCTAAATGTCTGCAAAAGCTAGATAAGGGCAGATAAAGCCACAGGGTTGTTAGTAGTACCAAACTGGCCTACACAATCATGGTTCCCAGCACTTCAGGACATGCTGACTGAAAAACCACTTGTTCTACGTAGACAGGCATGCACAACTTCTTGTTCAACCTGTGTCTTTAATGCCCCACCCCTTACACAAACATTTGGATTTGCTCTGTTGCAGGCTTTCGGCCAACCCTTCAGGTCGCAGGGATTGAGTGCAGGGACCGTCAAGGTCATCGTAGCTTCTTGGAGGAAATCTACACGACAACAATATCATAGCTTCATCAGCAAATGGAAAGTTTTCTGCACTGCCAACAACATTAACTATCTCAAGACATCATCAGAATGGGCACTAGAATTTCTTTCAGACTTGTTTCACAAGGGAGCCAGCTACGGTACCATAAACTCTGCTAGAAGTGCACTGGCTTCTTTTCTGACTCTCACAGACAGTTCGCTTTCCATAAGCGCACATCCTCTAATAACTAGATTTGTGAAGGGAGTTTTTCACTTACGACCCCCCAGACCTCGCTACACGGAGGTGTGGGACGTTAGAACTGTCCTCAACTATTTGAGGAGGAAATCACCTGCAGGCGAATTGGGCTTGAAAGAGCTAACGTTGAAAGTGACAATGTTGTTAGCGCTTCTCTCAGCACAACGGGTACAGTCATTGAATGCTTTGAGAATAGACAAGATGATGTTCAAAGACAATTCCGTCAAATTCTACATTGATGACTTGTTAAAACATCACAGACCTGGTAATACAGGCCATGTCGTGAGTCTAAGAGCGTACCCTCCAGACAGACGAGTTTGCATTGTACGATACCTTCGAGAGTATCTGAGAAGGACTCAGATTATTAGGAAGGACCAAAAGTATATGTTAATAAGTTTTCGTAAACCTTATCACAGGGTTTCTACCCAAACTTTGTCTCGTTGGATTAAGACAGTTATGGCAGAAGCTGGGATTGACACCAGCTTGTTCTCGGCACACTCCACAAGAGCAGCTGCAGCGTCTGCTGCCCAGAGGAAAGATCTGCCTGTACATGAGATTTTGGCACAGGCAGGCTGGAGTAATGAGAAGACATTTCAAACTTATTACGCGAAACCCCTCAGGGATGAGAATGGGGGTTTCAGCCAAGCAGTGTTATCGTAAAAGGTAAAGCCTTACCCCTCAGTGGTAAAAACGGTCATTGGTACAGTTCTGTATGGCCAAAAAATGTGACTACGGGCTTTAAAGTCTCCTATTATTACTCATTATGCATCGTAGTCTCTTTCGAGACTTCCGAAATAAAATAGAAAATTTAAATGAGAACTTACCTGTTTGAAATTTAAATTGTATTTTATGAGGAAGGTGAAGGAAGAGACTACAGTCCCTCCTCTCCCACCCTTCTTCATAATTTCAGGTAGTTCTCAATAGCAGTAGGATGACTGTTTGATTGGTAGTCACATTTTTCGGAGCTACTAATATTGCTGGACGCGCGTGCGGGCTCTCCTATTATTACTCATTATGCATCGTAGTCTCTTCCTTCACCTTCCTCATAAAATACAATTTAAATTTCAAACAGGTAAGTTCTCATTTAAATTTTCTATTTATTATGATAATACCGAGAATACCATTTTAAGAGGAATTCAAAGTTTATTTGATGAAAATCGGGTTTTGAATGACTGAAACATCCAAAAACAGAGTAAAACAAAGAAACCGTAATAAAGTGTGGGTCCCACACCTTATTACATTTGCTCTTTTTTTTATATCTCAGCCATTTCAAAACCAATTTTCATCAAATAAGCGTTCAATTCCTTATAGAATTACATGCTCTTTCATATTTCATAGAGGTTTCTCATTATTTCACCAAAAAATGTTAGAAACCTGAAATTAGGTCTCAACCAAAACTGTACGATCCCTTTCATTGGTTTATATGAAGTAAAGCAAGAAGCGAGAAGGAAATACGCGAGATATCCTACGGTGACGTCGTTATTCTGACGATATCTCGTTAATCCACAAACACACGTGCTCTATTTACCCATGCAGTTAATTCGCAAATATAAAATGAAATGGGTCACCCCATGGGACGGACACCCACGAGTCATACAACCCAACACACAATTTCTACATTAAAAGAAAGGTCCATCATGAGTCGTATAGCCCATGAGTTTAAACCTAGGCAAAGAAGGCCCATGAATTCGACATTACAACACGTGGTTTGATATGTCCGTCTCGTAGGCCTTGTTTGCTTATAGTGCCTAACTCGTGGGCTGTATGACTCGTGGAGTGTACGACTCTTAGGACTTACGACTCATGGGTCGTATCACTTGCGGGCTGTATGATTCGAGGGTGTCAGTTTCGTGACGTGCATCCAAATGAAATGGGGTTTGCTAATTCGAACATTTGTGGCATTATTTCTAGGGTTTGTAAATCAGGAAATAAGATTCGCTATGACAAGGTTTATTCATCTGAATATGAATTTCGACGTTTGTTCTTTGTGAAGGTCTGTTTATCGGAAAATGGAGAAAAAAAGAAGGTTCGATATTCTGAGAATGAAAAGGTTTCGTGAAAAGGTGTTTGCAATCGAACCTTCTGATTAACAAATTTACGGAATATCAAACTTTTCTTTATTCTCTGATTGATAATGAATCTTCGGAATGACGACCCTATTTTCATTTTGGGATTAACCTTAAGAATAACGAACTATATCAAATTACCTTAAATTTTCGAGTCGATTTCGAAACGATGAACCTTCTGAATAACGATCTTCGTTTCCATTTTCATTTTCGGATAGGCGAATTTTCTGAATAACAAACATTATTTCATCATCAGATTACAGAACCTTATTTCATTTTTCTGAATTAAGAACTTTCGGATAAACAAACCTTTTGAATAGCGAATCTTCGAAAAGGTGGGCCTTCGGAACAAACCATTCTAACCGGGCCGTTACTTTTCATACAGTCGCTTTCAAACTAAACATTCGAAACAACTGTCTTTAATATAAAAAACATAGAATATAATTATGCATGATTTGCGTGTTTTCATTCCACAAAGAAATATAGAAGAAAAGTATTCCCTTATAAAGAAATCGTGAATAGAAATTTGCGTTTGTTTCCTGTGTCACACTCCATATCCGAGGAAAATTTCCTCTACAATAATTATGTTAATCCAAAAGAAAGTAAAGTTCGTTATTTCGAAGGTTCGTTATTCTCAAACACTTAAATTGTATATACCTAACGATGTTCCTTAATCCGACATGAAATACAATTAGTTATTACAGCATGGCTGGTGTTGTTGCTAAGATTCCTTATTCCTAAGGTCCATTCATTGGAAAATTAAATAACATACTCAGTCAATCCGAAAGTGAAAAAGAAATGTGAGTATAGGCCTACTAACATACACTCGAAATTAAAAACCTTATATCATTTTCGAATAACAAATATTCGGAATGACGAACATTTTTCATTTCCGGATTAATGACCTTTCGAAACAAACATTATTTCATTCAGCATCCAGCAATATTAGTAGCTCCGAAAAATGTGACTACCAATCAAACAGTCATCCTACTGCTATTGAGAACTACCTGAAATTATGAAGAAGGGTGGGAGAGGAGGGACTGTAGTCTCTTCCTTCACCTTCCTCATAAAATACAATTTAAATTTCAAACAGGTAAGTTCTCATTTAAATTTTCTATTTATTATGATAATACCGAGAATACCATTTTAAGAGGAATTCAAAGTTTATTTGATGAAAATCGGGTTTTGAATGACTGAAACATCCAAAAACAGAGTAAAACAAAGAAACCGTA
This sequence comes from Diadema antillarum, assembly GCF_040938485.1. Lineage (NCBI taxonomy): Eukaryota > Metazoa > Echinodermata > Echinoidea > Diadematoida > Diadematidae > Diadema > Diadema antillarum. The sequence goes on from NW_027271079.1 coordinate 279,474, forward strand.
ATAAAGTGTGGGTCCCACACCTTATTACATTTGCTCTTTTTTTTATATCTCAGCCATTTCAAAACCAATTTTCATCAAATAAGCGTTCAATTCCTTATAGAATTACATGCTCTTTCATATTTCATAGAGGTTTCTCATTATTTCACCAAAAAATGTTAGAAACCTGAAATTAGGTCTCAACCAAAACTGTACGATCCCTTTCATTGGTTTATATGAAGTAAAGCAAGAAGCGAGAAGGAAATACGCGAGATATCCTACGGTGACGTCGTTATTCTGACGATATCTCGTTAATCCACAAACACACGTGCTCTATTTACCCATGCAGTTAATTCGCAAATATAAAATGAAATGGGTCACCCCATGGGACGGACACCCACGAGTCATACAACCCAACACACAATTTCTACATTAAAAGAAAGGTCCATCATGAGTCGTATAGCCCATGAGTTTAAACCTAGGCAAAGAAGGCCCATGAATTCGACATTACAACACGTGGTTTGATATGTCCGTCTCGTAGGCCTTGTTTGCTTATAGTGCCTAACTCGTGGGCTGTATGACTCGTGGAGTGTACGACTCTTAGGACTTACGACTCATGGGTCGTATCACTTGCGGGCTGTATGATTCGAGGGTGTCAGTTTCGTGACGTGCATCCAAATGAAATGGGGTTTGCTAATTCGAACATTTGTGGCATTATTTCTAGGGTTTGTAAATCAGGAAATAAGATTCGCTATGACAAGGTTTATTCATCTGAATATGAATTTCGACGTTTGTTCTTTGTGAAGGTCTGTTTATCGGAAAATGGAGAAAAAAAGAAGGTTCGATATTCTGAGAATGAAAAGGTTTCGTGAAAAGGAATTTGCAATCGAACCTTCTGATTAACAAATTTACGGAATATCAAACTTTTCTTTATTCTCTGATTGATAATGAATCTTCGGAATGACGACCCTATTTTCATTTTGGGATTAACCTTAAGAATAACGAACTATATCAAATTACCTTAAATTTTCGAGTCGATTTCGAAACGATGAACCTTCTGAATAACGATCTTCGTTTCCATTTTCATTTTCGGATAGGCGAATTTTCTGAATAACAAACATTATTTCATCATCAGATTACAGAACCTTATTTCATTTTTCTGAATTAAGAACTTTCGGATAAACAAACCTTTTGAATAGCGAATCTTCGAAAAGGTGGGCCTTCGGAACAAACCATTCTAACCGGGCCGTTACTTTTCATACAGTCGCTTTCAAACTAAACATTCGAAACAACTGTCTTTAATATAAAAAACATAGAATATAATTATGCATGATTTGCGTGTTTTCATTCCACAAAGAAATATAGAAGAAAAGTATTCCCTTATAAAGAAATCGTGAATAGAAATTTGCGTTTGTTTCCTGTGTCACACTCCATATCCGAGGAAAATTTCCTCTACAATAATTATGTTAATCCAAAAGAAAGTAAAGTTCGTTATTTCGAAGGTTCGTTATTCTCAAACACTTAAATTGTATATACCTAACGATGTTCCTTAATCCGACATGAAATACAATTAGTTATTACAGCATGGCTGGTGTTGTTGCTAAGATTCCTTATTCCTAAGGTCCATTCATTGGAAAATTAAATAACATACTCAGTCAATCCGAAAGTTAAAAAGAAATGTGAGTATAGGCCTACTAACATACACTCGAAATTAAAAACCTTATGTCATTTTCGAATAACAAATATTCGGAATGACGAACATTTTTCATTTCCGGATTAATGACCTTTCGAAACAAACATTATTTCATTTTTTGTGAAATGAATCTTCCGAGTAACGTTTTTTTTTTTTTTTCCAGTTTCGGATTAACGAACCTTCGGATAAGTGCAAGATGTTTCTGGACATTTCTGATTAAAAAAAAAAAATAAAAAACCCTTCAAAATAACAAACGTTTTTATTAAACTTCAGATTAACGAACCTCTGGAATAACTAATCTTGGGAATAGCAAATCTTCGTGATATTACAGCAATTCTTTGAAAAAAAACACACGAACCTTTGAAATAACAAATCATCGGAATAACGGACACATGGAATAACTGTGACCGAGTCCTAAATCATCACTATTCATAGATGTATTTTCAAACAGAGCATGAAAGTACAAACAGCTTTATGATTGTTCAATAAATAACACATGACATTAGCAGCGTTTGCGTGTTTTCTTCATAATTATATTCTATTTGTTCGGTTACAACGAAGTTTTCATATAACGAAAGAAAACTGCCGATCACGAGGACAGGAGTGGTCTACATGTATTTATGGTCATTCTTATTCTTTTTCATTAACTTGTTCTATTTGCTTTAGCAAATTGACACTGTGTGGTGTCGGAAAGGTTGCATGTAGAAAGTTACGTACCTGTTCAATTATTCACACCATCTGAGTGAAACGACAGCCGAAGTGAAGAAAACCTTGGACATCTTCTGCGGACGTGATGACTTCCCCGACGTCGATATACCTCTTGGCTTGTAAACTGTTTTATTATTGCTAATTAACAATTGTCTAAATGCGCCCAGCATGTTTCTATAGGTTTATGAACTTTGCTTACTGTATATCATGATACATTGTAGTTTTCATCACGATCATCATTACAAAGTTTTGCTGATTATCAACACTATAGTTATTCTACATTTTTGCTTTTCGCCATTTTTCTCTCTCGTCCTAATTCCTTGCCTTCATAGCATTGATTGACTTTGGTTTGATTATTGATTGGTTTTACCGTTGACTATGTTAATATATCGATATGCGTGAATCTAGAAATAAATCAAATTCTACATTAGGTCTACTTTTTAGTTTCAGAGCAACTTGGCTACTACTTTATGAAATAAGGACGTTTCGCTACAAAACAGCATGAATGTGTTCTACGGATTGAAAATTAGTACATGTATAGTGACAAACGTTCAATAAGCTTTCGTAACTGTCTATTTGTAAGGAATGATGTAGTTTTGGTTGAGGTGAGGCTTATGGTTTCGAATTTTCTTTTTGAGATATCGAGAAACATTAAAGAGGATACAATTTTAAGAGGAATATAAAGTTTATTTGATGGAAATTTGTTTTGAAATGGATGAAATATCCCAAACAAAGTGATTCTGTTAATGTGGGACCCAAGTTTTATTAGGATCGCTTTGTTTTACTTTGTTTTTGGATATCTCAGCCTTTTCAGAACCTTTCCATCAAATTAAGCCTTTTCATGAAATAAAATCAAATTGTATAATTTCTTTTGATCTTATAAGTGGTTTTTATTTGTCTTGCAAAAAGTCAAAAGCTGAATCCCCATGTCAACCAAAACTAGACAATTCCTTTAATTTGCAGATATTGCAAAAAGTATGTTTCTAGGTAACGTTTTCAAAGTATTAAGGGTGCTAAGTTTCATATTGTGTTTACTACACTTGTAGCGTTGAAGCATTAACAATTACACGTCACCGGGTATACACTAGCCCACGATTCGGGAGCATTGTGTTCTCCTTCCCCGAATGGGCGAAAATTCGGGAAGGATTCTGGAACATTACTGAAAGGATTTGGCTCGTTTTGAAATGTTCTAAACCAGCCGAATATCCTCCAAAATACTCTCGAATGTGGCTCCGACAAAATTCATTCGGGCCACAGTCGGGATGTATTCGGATGGAATTCGGTTGGAATCGGGGACGCATTCGGAGCATTCTGGGCAGATTCGGGCCTATTCGTATCATTAGGGGTTAGTAACGGTCCGAATCGTTTAGCCAAATAGACCCGAATATCACGAATAAAGCCGAATATGCCTAGAATGCCCCGAATACCTACCCGAATCCATCAGAATCGTTAACCGAATACAGAGCAGAATACAGCCGAGTGAGCCAAATAGGCCAGGATAAGGACGAATAGCCACGCGAATATAGCCAGATTGGCTATACGCGTGAAGGGAGGCCTCGTATTCGGCGAATCTGGCCATATTCGTCCCAATTCGGGTCGTCATTTGACTCTTTTCGGTAATCGAGTATTCTGTAATCGGGGCAATAGGGCCACATCGGCTCGATTCTGGCCACATTTTTCTCGAGTCTGGCCACTATTTGGTTTGACATTCGGCTTTATTCGGGATGCCCAAAAATTGATTCGGGTCAATTTTTTGGCGATTCTGCTCTAACCTATTCGGAACCTATTAATTCGTCTCTGATTCGGGGAGCTCCCCAAATCAGAGACGAATAGGTTCCGAATCCACCGAATCCACCGAATCCATCCGATTCAGGCCGTATTCGGGCAGAATCGGTCCGAATTTATTCGTGAGAATTCGGTTCTGGTGTAACCCTGGCTTTACATACTTCCTATAGTCGTAGGCCTAAGGTCCGCGTTAAGCCAGGGTCACACCAGAGCCGAATTCTTCCGAATAAACTTGGACTGATTCTGCCCAAATATAGCCTGAATCGGATGGATTCGGTGGATTCGGAACTTATTTGTCTGTGATTTTGGGAGCTTCCCAAATCGGAGACGAATAGGTTCCGAACAGGTCCCAAATCAGAGCATAATCGCCGATCTGGCTATATTTGCGAGACTATTCGGGTCATTCTGGCCGCTCAATATGTTATCGACCTATTCGGCTGCTATTCGGCCGTATTCTTGCCTATTCGGTTCACTCGCCTGTATATCTGCTCTCTATCTGGTAACGATTCTGATAGAATCGGGGAGGTATTCTTTGGCAGATTCGGCTCTATTCTATCTGGCCTAAATTGGGCCGTTACTCCCGTACACTCTAAAAACAGATTGGTTAAAAAATCAACCAATTCGTTGGTCAACCAGTAACCAATGTAATTGGTTAGGCTATATTGGTTGTTTCAGCCATTATATTGGTTATAAACTAACCAATTCGTTGGTCAATCAGTAACCAATGTAATCGGTTAGGCTAGCTATTCGGGTATAGGGCCTGTAACCAATCCACATTGGTTGCCGCGCTCACAGTCATGCAGTTATCTTATTTCTTTATTATTTTTTTTGTTGTTGTAAGCGACATTTCCTGTTGTTTTGCAGAGTTTGTTTTAAATAGTTTAACCATAAGGCCGGTTTATGCCTCTCACAGTTAAAAAACAACAAAACAACAACAACACTCTCAGTAAGTTTTGCATAAAGCTTTGTCTCGCGGGAAGTGAGGAAGTGGGTCACCTGACTGGACCCATGCTGTCGGCCATTCCTGAATAACCTATACGAGCGCGATATCAAAAGATGCTTCATACTTGAACTACTTCGATTTTCTTACAGAAAATTGTAAGAAAGTTGTGAAAATAAGACGCTACTATTCAAAAATGGTTAAACATATCAACTTAATTGGAACTTAATTCATTCATACGAGAATTTAGTGCAGATGGATAATGAGACAATGCATTAGTTACATATTATGCATGATTGCATTGACAAAATACAATTATAGGCCGAAAATGAAATTAAATGAATAAAATGAACTTGTGTATGTGTGTGTGTGTGTGTGTGTGTGTGTGTGCGAGCATTTGTGTGCGGGAATAAAGGGCGTTTTTTTTTCAGTTTGAACATAATTTCTGTTGGTTCTTATATCGATCATGCATCTCCATTACGAGACCATGTAAAAATAACAAAATGTGATTCCAGTTGGAGCTTGATTGTTGTCGGGGTCTTTTTTATTATATCAATCATGCATTTTCATTTAGAGAGTATAATGTACAAAATAACTTAAACATCGAATATCAAAGCCTATTTTTTTTTCAACTTTCATGTTTCCATAAGACATAAATTTTGCTTGTCTAAATATGTGTGTTTTGGTCATAAAGACGTCTTTAAGACGCCATAAAGTCGTCAAAAGTCGACATACGTTTTGCTTCTATATCGATCATGAATATTCATGAGAGATGATCTGATATGCAAAAGCTATTGGCAAAAAGTAAATACATTAATCTATAAGGTATTCATATTGACTTCGATCTTAAATGTGTAGAAAAATTTTATACTTTATTGTGATATTCATTATTCAAATTTCAACTTGTGTTTCAGGAAATATTTTCATATTTCAGCTGGCCTGATAAGAATGGAATATAGTTCAGTAACCATGCCTTCAATCATTACAATTTTTCGAGGGTATATAAACCATGGGTTGCATTGTGATTGTAATTAGGAATAGGACATAGACATAGATTCTAGTGTACTAGGGTGTGTAGGATAGGTCATTTATATTCAATAGGCTAACATTACATTGGTTCATTGTGCACTATAGTCTAGACTAGTTAAAGAGTACGATATGAAATTAGCCGTAAATATGACGTGTGGCACTCACCAGGCGTATTTTTTATTCATGAAATGTGGTTAAATCCCAACCAATATCACTGGTCCCTTCAACCAATGTGGATTGGTTGCATCATATATAGCCCATACTAGATTAACCAATCTATGGTTAAACTAACCAATCCATGTTGGTTAAATGTGCAACCAATGTAGATTGGTTGATATTGAACCAAACGAGATTGGTTACTGTAACCAAGAGATTGGTTGGACACATATCTACCAACGAGATTGGTTAAATTTAACCAATTTATTGGTTATTCCAACCAATCTGTTTTTAGAGTGTAATGATACGAATGGGTCCGACTCTTCCCAGAATGCCCCGAATGCCTCCCCGAATCCAGGCGAATTCCATCCGAATACATCCCAAATGTGGCCCGAATGAAATTTGTCTTTTTCGGGGCCACATTCGGGAGTATTTTGGAGGATATTCGGCTGGTTTCAGGCCGTATTCGGGCAAAATGGTGCGACTTTACTAGGGAGAATTCGGTTCTGGTGTAACCCTGGTTTTACATACTGCACAGTCGTAGGCCTATAGGCCGCGTTAAACCTGAATCGAAATAGCCTAAATTCGAAGCCTAAATCTTCTAAGCGTAAATCGAAAAATTGAATGAAATTTGACGGGGCCACATTCGGGAGTATTTTGCAGGATATTCGGCTGGTTATGAACATTTCAAAACGAGCAAAATCCCTCCACGAATGTTTCACAATCCCTCCCGAATTTTTGCCCATTCGGGGAAGGAGAACAGAATACGTGTATTCGGGAGGATTCGCAGCTGATTCGGCTCCGATGTAACCAAGGCTTTATACAGCTCACATGTCATACAACCCACAAGCTAGACACTAGACATACATTGTGTAGTTTGTGGACTGTTTATGACTTATTGACATTTCTAGACATTTTATCGTCATTTTAGTTTCGGAGTTTTGATGATGGTCTAGAATATCGGGGAATAAACAGACTTACGTAAAAAGAAATCCTTGCTGGCAGCGTCCATCGTGTTACCACCATACACATCCCAGCTTAGCAGGTACTAGTATACTCCTGATGTATCACGTCGCAAAGTATACTTTTATGCAAAAGACTTTTAGTCACCTGTTTCAATACGCCCACGCACACGCTACAGACACAAATACACACAGATTAGCTGCAGCTTCCTCTGAATGTTATGAAATATATATATATATATATATATATATATATATATACATATATACATATAATATTCCTTTTGTTTATAAATTTACCTCAATATTTTCACGCAGTCTCTGGTTACATTTGCATTTCTTCTCTGTGCCGGTTCGAATAACTACAAGATGCACTGGTTGCCAAAGATTGATCAAAATCTCGTTGGAATAGATGGGTAGGTGCTATAATATGTTCTGTCCTTGGTCTGTCCGAATGAAACCTGGAAGAAATGTCAAAATATCGTCAATAATTAAATGGTAAAAACAGTTTACAGTGCCTGCATGAAAGAAAGGGAGAGGTAGAAACAAATAGATGAATAAAGAGATGGATGCCGAACTGAGAGTAAGCGTGTTTCATGGGTATAATCTCGAAATATAAGCTTACTTAATGGCCTTGTAACTACAAATGAAGTGGGTAACAACGTCATAATGATTAAACCTATGATGCACTCATATATTTCGTCCTTACAGCAGCGGCTTCGACGTGGGGAGGGCAAATATAGAATTTCCCTTCCCTAATAATTCCCGAAATGTGGAAAATTTTCTTGTATTTTTGATTGAAAATTATCCCTAATACATGATCACCAATGAACTTCATTTCATTTGTAGATTAACGAACCTTCTGAATCAACGGAAATCACTCGGCTTCTATGGCAGCAAAGTTTACCTCTTTTACTTCTGGCATCACAGTTGATTCTCTAACAATGTCCCCTTTCACATTTCCTTTGTGTCTTGTTTTTATTTCTGTTTATGAATATGTTGAATCAAATGTTTTATGAAGAAAACGTGACAAATGAATAAGGAACTTATTTGTGATTTTCGGATGATCAAACCTTCAGAATAATGACCCTAGTCTTTTTAAGTCATTTTCAGATTAACGAACCTTTGGAACGCAAATTCTATTTCATTTTCGGATAAACGAACCTTTCAAATAATGACATAAACTTTTTTTAATGATATTTATGGATTTGTATTAAACCTTCGCAATACCGAATTTTGTCTCATGTTCTGATAAACAACCATTTGAAATAACGAACTTTCTTACATGTTCATATAAACAAACCTCTGTAATAACGAACCTTCGGAATAATGCCATACCATGTTTGAATTAACGAACCTCTATATGGAAAATTTTGTGTTTCGGAATAGCGAACCTTATTTCATTGGGAACTGACGAACCTTGGAATCAACGAACATCAACATGATGTAGAAGTCCTACCGGGCATATATGGTAACAAAGTTTATCTATTCCTTTTCTTTCTTTCTTTCTTTCTTTCTTTCCTTCTTTTTTCCTTTTTGGCTCCTAATATTACAGTTAATTTTGTAACAGCCTCCTTTTCCATTTGTTCTTGGTTTCTTGTTTTTATGTTTGTTTATCAATATGTTAAAGAATCAAAATTTCTATGAAGAAACGTCTGAAATGAAAAAGTAAGCTTCGGGATATCGTACATTATCTCGTTTTTGGATAAACGAACCTACAGGTTAACGAAACTTCTCTAATTTTCGAATGAACGAACGATATTACGAACGAAAAATATTTAGAGTCATATTTCATTTTCGGATTAATTACGAGTCTCCGGAATATTGAACCGTATCTCATTTTCAGTATTACGAATGAATGGGTTGACGAATCTTCGGAGTAACGCCAACAATGTTTGGATTGACGAACCACTGGGAGCAGAAAATCTGTTTGTTTTGAAATAATGAACTTGTAAATGAACAATTAACTCTGTGAATTAATGAAGATCGACCATGAGGCAGGAAACCTCCTGAGCATATTATGGTAACAAAGTTACCTCTTTTTTTTTTTTTTTTTTTTGCTCCTAGCATCCCAGTTGATTTTCTTACAATATACCTCTCCATTTTTTCTTGGTTTCCAGTTCGAATGTTGACTCGAAATTACTGTGAAGCGAACGACTGAAATGAAGAATAAAAATTGTAATGATAACGTCTAATAATGATGATTCATCAAGAGACATTAAAGCGTTATGTAAGTCGCGTTAACCTATGTTCTCCCTTTAATTGCTTTATCTTATCACCTTTGGTGGAGCGATTTGAAAACTCTTTCGGCCTTTTTTTTTATTTCTGCTCGATTAGAAGAGTACTACAGTTTGTGATGTAGTAAAAAAATATTAAAGTATGTTTAGAGTAATATTAATTACACCCCCGGCTTCTTGAAAGAGGCAAGTCAAGTCCAGGATTCAAGTGATATTTCATTATGCGAGAAAATTGAAAATAATTTTGCTGCCTTCTTTCAATCTCTATTATTGAGGTGCACTTGTCCTTTAATCGCATTGATTAATGTAATGAATACCTGCACGACCTCGCATTGTCTTACAAACCTTTGAAACGTTTTGTTGTTGCTGCTGCTATTGTTGTTGTTGTTGTTGTTGTTGTTTTGGGGTTTTATGGGGTTTTTTTTCTTCTTGTTTTGTAAAGTCTCTCTCTAAAAAAAAATCGAGTGAAAATATTCACTCTTAAAAGAGTGAATACAAAAAAGAGTGAATTTCGAGTGAAATTGGAGTGAATTTTGAGTGAAAATGTTCATTTTCACTCATTTTGGAGTAACGTCAGGGATCACTCCAAAATCTTCGAGTGATCCCGACGTCACTCCGAAATGAGTGAAAATGAGCATTTTCACTCAAAATTCACTCCAATTTCACTCGAAATTCACTCTTTTTTGTATTCACTCTTTTTAGAGTGAAAATTTTCACTCGATTTTTTTTAGAGAGATGTATATCTATTGTTACAGCGTTGGCGGCATTTATAAGCAACCAGGGCAAAGTCCAGTTGAGTGGCAGTATACATATTAGGCCGACATTGTATTACGGTGAAATACAATGTACGTATAATGTGTACTGTGCACCAACGAGCATACTATGTATTTTATATACAATGGACACCTGTGAGACATGCAGAGTTCCGTAGCGGAGATTCAATAATGCATGACATGCCAGAATCTCGTCATACATTTACATTCGTTAAGTGACTCAGCACGTTCAGGCTTTTATGCCTAAATCGCAGTCTGCCGTCTGCCGTTTGTCGCACGCCCTTTATATTTACGTGCAATCCAATCCAAGTACGAGGGGTAGGCCTATTATCATGCAGCCTGATATTTCACATGCACAAAGCGTAATTATGATATCATCTGATAGCACTGCTGTTCTTTTCATCTTGTTAAAGAATGTTTGAAGATAACAAAGACTCCTGTATACCGCTTATAAGGCACATACTGGTGATTCTGTTCCTGGTTACAGCGCATAGTACAGTATCGCAAAGTTTAAAAAAGATAAATATAGGCAAAATATATTTTATCGAAACTTAATTGTCACCATGTGATTGATTTCAGTTTGGATATTGACTCTTTACAGCTGAACATTTTCAGCTGAACATTTTCTTAGTTGCATGTACATGCAATGCAAAGGGGAAGGGAATAGAAAACACCCACTGATCTTAAAGGGGAAGGCTAGTAACTGATCAGTGGGAATCAGTGGAAATGCTGGGAGATGATTGTTCCAATCCTTATGGGATTCATTCAAGAGTTCATTGTATATCTATTGTTGTGTGAAAATGATTTGCTTCAGAACGGTCTCATATTCAAGTAATGTGCAGATTAATGCTCCGTCACTGACCAGGGACGCTAACCTGGAAGCATTAAACTGCACATTACTTGAATATGAGACCATTTTGAAGCAAATCATTTTCACACAACAATAGATATACAATGAACTCTTGAATGAATCCCATAATGATTGGAACAATCATCTCCCAGCATTTCCACTGATTCCCACTGATCAGTTACTAGCCTTCCCCTTTAATAACGGTTAATTCATGGTATCCAATATAATATAGTTCATTTTGATACACTGACCCTTGACCATTCCCCCTCCCCTCCCCCACCCCCACCACCCCCCCCCCAAAAAAAAAAATACAAGGCAAGTGCAATATTGTCTCGCCCATTCGCGTAAAAGAAATTGTACGCGAATGTGATAAAACAGATTTAAAAAAAGAGATATAACAGATAAAAAGAGATATAAAAGGGTAAAAATTCATGGCAAATAAGAAACGTGCCATAAAAAATTTACATTGGGCCCTTAAAGTTCGTTGGCCCCTTCCTATGACCTTTGACCTTGTGGTGACTATCCACGCTTCAAGGGACATCTACCATCCAAGTTTGGTCACAAACGGACCTATGGATCAAAAGTTATGACCCATAACTGCCCATAATAGAAACGCGCCATAAAAACTTAACATTGGGCCCTAAAGTTCATTGACCCCTGCCTGTGAGCTTTGACTTTGAGGTGACCTTCATTCATGGTAAAATGTGAAACTTTGTATGACCCCTCTTCCCTCGAAATTTGATTGCAATTAAAGAGTTAATTGAAGAGTTAAGACTTATTGAAGTTTTTGTAGCGTTACGGACGACGGACGGACAGATGCCGCAGGCGATCCCTTTGTCTCCCCTCACCTCCGGTGGGCTCGACAAAAATGATACACTGCACTCCTGTTATAACAAAATGCTCGGGACCGGTAGTTTTCTTTCGTTATAACGAAATTTCGTTATAACCGAACAATATATCATATAATGAAAACAAGGAATTCGTGCATATGCCATATTCTGTTGGTTGAATACTCATTATACACTGGAAAGCTATGTGAAATGGGATAGTACCTTTTTAATTTTGTTTAAATACATGTATTACATGTGTCATTTAAAAGAGAGCATAAAGTTGTTTGTAATGTTGCACACGTATAGAGAAAATGATGGTTTAGGATTCGGTTACAGTTCGCTATTCCAAAGGTTCGTTTCTTACTAAAGTTTGTTACTCCGAAGGCTCCTTATTCCGAAGCTTCACCATTCCCGGGATTCCGAAGGTTTGTTCATCTGAAGCTTTGCTTTTCCGAAGATTCGTTATTCCTAAACTTCATGATTTAGATACAAATATACAATTGTAGTGTTCGTTTTCCGAAGGTTCGTTGATAGGAAAATGAAATGAGGTTAGTCATTCCGAAGGTTTGTAAATAGAAAAAAATGAGAAATGTTCACTATTCCGAAGGTTCGTTTTTCTAAAGGTCTTATGATTCGGAAATGAAATAAGGTTCGTTATTCCGAAGGTTTGTTAATTCCCACCCCCCCCCCCCAAAAAAAAAAAAAAAGAAATGAGAAAGGTTAATTATTTCGAAGGTTCAGTTATCTTAAGACAATTGTAATGTTTGTAATTCCGAAGTTTTGGTAGTGGACTTACCTTTTTCACTTTTGGATTAACAAAACTTCTTTTTTTTTAGTTCTGATTAAAGAACGTTTGGAATTCCTATCATTTTCGGACTGACGAACCGTCGTAATAAGAACCATTATTCATTGTCGGATTAACGAACCTTATTAATAACGAACCTTTGGAATAACGCCAAAATGTTCGTAATAACAAACCCTCATTTCCGAACTATAACGGACATTTGTGTCCGTTACATTAGGTGTATCAGAATCTGTTTGTTTTGTTATAAAGAACTTTCGGACCAATATAAAACGAACCTTTAATTTCAGATTATTGTATTACAATAACGCAAGTTCCCGTAGGAAACTGTACGTGACACACAGAGCGAACACACAGTGATGTGAAGTGTTCCGCCCATGCAAAGACGCTATAAGTGCTTGTTCCGCTACGTATTTTCGAAAGCGATCCGCATTTCGTTATAACGGAGCACATATTTCTTTTGTTTTTCTTTGTCAGTGGCGCTCGGAAAAGACTTCGTTATAACGAAAATTTCGCTCTAACCGTGTTCGTTATAAGCGAATTTTTCACCATTTAGACTTTAATGGGGATAATTTTGGGACCAGAAGTTTTACTTCGTTATAACGAAATTTCTTCATAACCGTGTTCGTTGTAACGGGAGTGCACTGTAATAAAAACCTGTGGCCCCTTAAAATAGCTTGCGTCGATTAGAGTTTGGCCCTTTTGGCCCTTTGGCCCAGATTACAAAATATTTTTACAAATTGTTATTGTATTTTTTGCAATTTTCGTCGTTTCTGTCTTCACAGAAAGTTTTACAACACTTCAATTTGATACGACGTCCAAACGAGGGTGACTCAGACTGGGTTGTGGCAGTAAGTTAGATAGTGATCATGCATGTCGCGAAGAAGTACATGTACAACGAAAGTGATATAAACTGATACATAAAGATATTTAGTTGACCTTGGCGTGAAATTTATTTTATCGAATATTCTCGGTTTTTTTCTCAGTACCTCTTTGAAGAAAAGAAGATATTGTTACAATATAAAAACACACGAAGACACACACACGTACACATGTGATCTTCAGACTGTGACACTATGGAAGGAGTTCATACACAGTAAACACGGAAGTATATGATATACTGTAGTGATAGTAGTGACATAGTACAAAGTTCAGTGTGCATATAGGTGCCTACGTTTATTTCGTACGAAATCTATTTGCACTGACGCCGTAAAGAGATATACAGTATAGTTGATCAGTATCTTGCTTCCCCGTACATTATCAGGCAATTTCTAACCCAACGCATGATATATGAAAATTATACTCAGAACAAATTAAATGAAAGTCAGAGCTGCCGATGATTATCAGTAGTGGCTTATGATTTAACAAAGTTTGTGAGTACTGACTAAATAATAAATGGAAAAAAAATTAAGTGGTATACTTACCCGTTAGGCGATTACAAATGCTCACTGAAAAGACTCTAAATTGACTGAGTGGAAACCCTTAAATTCTTACGGGGATATATGGTACGCCGCGTTGATGATAATACTGGTCAGCTATGAACCAAATGAGTGTGTCTTTTCTGCTTTCCCATCTTTATATAAGGGACTGAAAATATATTTGCAATGTAGGCGGTGCTGTAAAAGCTAATGATAATAATAACAGGGTGAACTTCATTTTCATAAGCCGGTGTGTCATCTCAGTCTGTTATTGGAGTTGTGGAATCCAGTGACTAAAAAGCGCGTGGGTGATATTTGTAGTATGAGACGTTTTCTAAAGGTGCAAAATGATTCTTTATAAAGAACAGAAAATATGTATAGTATATACCTCCATCAAAACCTTACGTGATTTCAGAATATCGTTGGATTTCAAAGTTTCACATGTATTGATAAAATAGTACTAATCTCCGCATTCGTTTCGCCTCAAAAGAATGTCAATTACCTGCACCAAAACCGTCACTAAGATATTGTCCTGTTTAACGCGCGCTAATTACACTATCATCCGAGTCTTATTATTGTTGCGATGTAGTGACCAGGATAATAATTCTAAAGGATATTGGTCGATCAAGACGGTTCGCAAGGAAAAACAACTGTCCACCAGGATTCGCATTAATGGGACCAAACTCGTTCTTCAGACCCGAAAACCGGCACGAAATGGTTCCCCCCTGTCAAGCTGGATCAATTGGGAAAATTAATTCCACAACAGAGGCCTATTGCTCATGATAGTTGTTAAGCGCCCGTGCAGCACCCCCATCCACCCCCATTCAAAGGCCCACCAGTGATCGCTCTAGAGTAGAACCAAATCAGCTCCGCTCATCATTATACGATTATTTCAACTGCCTTGACCCTCCTGGTGTCCATGGAATGATGTTCACTGCTCCAGACTCCGCAACATCCACCCGCCCTGCCTCCCAGGTTTCCAGCGCCCGCTCATACAACACTTCCGGGACCGCTTTGTCGTTGGTTATCGTGAGAAATGCCAGTATCCTATTCATCTCTCCAGGGAAGCGTCAAATAAATAAATCCGGTTCTCTTTTTTTTTTCTGTTGTTGTTTTTTCCCTTTTCCCTTTTTACCGCCTGAAATCGACTACTCTGCACAACGATGAGTGAGAGCCCCGCATGCCCCACCGATCTCCATCGCCAGAAATCTAGCAACTATGTGCCTGAGAGCCTCGGCCATACGGAGCCGTTGTAACCTAACTGCTCAGTCCCTACCTCTTATCAACCAAGATTCTTCCATATCCAGTCTACGAGTAGTACCATGACATGCGGTAATTGGAAGGCAACCGATACCTCCATCCAAGCCATCAGAATGTAAGGAACAATCAACCCTCCTTCTCATTTTGTAATGTATACATGATTTATATTACATACTTTTTACACGTATTTCCAATGACGATTGTTATTGCCTGTTGAACAACTGAATACATTCACTGATATGACTCAGATTTGTGGTAATCTAGATGTGTTTCGATTGATTGTTTGTTTGGGGTTTTTTTCTCTTCTTTCAGAAACTCAATAACTCCCCACAAACTTCATTAGTGCATCTTGCTTCTCGTAACGGATGTTAGTAGTTTCTAGTTGTTCCATCACTCAATGAACCAGTGTCATATGTAATATCTTGTATAAATATATCTACATTGAATGGAACAAATTAATATTATACTGAGTGCATGCCACTTTAGCGGGCCCATAGAACCCGGCATAGTGCTGTCCATAAGAAGAAATTTCTAGAAGTTTTAACCAAAAGGAAAAGATATGCAACTGCTCTTTAAGGCCTCAAAAAGAAATAGTTTGAGTGCAGATCAGAAAACACAACACATCTATCGAGTGTTTCCGGCAGTTCTAACATTTGAGATTGATTACGCAACCCTGCTTTTGGTTAACCCCTTACCAGTTTGAGTGAATATTATCAGAGGTTTTTTTTTTTTTTTTTTTTTTTTTTTTTTTTTAAATCTTCTTCTTCTTTCTTCATGTGACACTGCAGTTAATAATGGTTAGTTATTCCAGATTTGGCTATCCCTGTAAACGATAGTGATTATTTATGTCATTAAAATGTTCAGTATCGTTTTGTGACCCAATTCATTGATATGATTTTGATGTGATAAATACTCGGAGTAGAGCCTCAACTACAATTATTGAAACCTCATCCACGATTTCTTTTGTATAAGGTTCTGTAATTCCATACTAGAGTTTGCCGAGCCACAGTATAATTACCTGCAATATTTTATATTATTTAATGTAATGTTTGTTCTGAGTTATACTCATGCATGGGTTGCATGGGTACGTTTTCACCTTATAACGCACAAAACAAAAAAAAAATACTGAAAAACCCCGATTGGTAGACATTATTCGGATTTATGCATTACTCCTCTCCTGAAGTTTTTTTTTTCTTTTCCTCTTCATTTCTTTTCGTGACAACTGACATAGGGCATTACCTGGGCCTTGCTTTATGTGTCGCCAACTATATGCATGCTGAATTCCGTCTCTCATTCTGAATAATAGTCTGTGTCAAATGTGTTCTTAAAGGATTTTGAGGGGTGACTGGCCACAGGTTTGGCATGTTGTTTACGAGCAGCATGCCCTCTCATTTACACCTGCACGGATATGAACTGTTGTCCCAATTTTTTAGTATCTAAGAATCTGAGTCTCTAAGTCAAATCAATGATTTTGTTTTTGTTTTTTTTTCATTGTGAAAGACACTGTATTCCCTCACGCTAATACTTTGAAATTGTTGCTGAGCAGGTGTAGTATACTGCATGGTTCCCGGCAGTCTTATTATGTTGGTTGCTGTAACATTCTTTTACAATGAATGGGTCAAATGAATTATACTCAGTACATGCCACTTTAGTGGGCCCATAGAACCATAGAACCATAGAACCAAATGTTGAGTAGTGCAGTCCACAAGAAGAAATATCTAGAAGTTTTAACGAAAAGCAAAATACATGCAACTGTTATTATAGGCCTCAACAAGACATCTATCAAAACACATCTATCGAGTGTTTCCGATAGTTCAAACATTTGAGAATGATTATGCAACCCTGCTTTTGGTAAATTTTTTACTGGTTTTGTATTACCAGAGGGTTTTTTTCTTCTTTCTTTCACGCTACACTCAAGCCAATAATCGCTGGTTATCCCATATTTGACTATCCCTGCAAACGATAGTGATCATTCATGTCACTAAAACGTTCAGTATCGTTTTATGACCCAATCTATTAATATGATTTTGGTGTGATAAGTATTTGGAGTTGCGTTTCAAGTAGTTTATTGGAACCCCATCTATGATTCGCTTTGTATAAGGCTCTGTAATTCCATAATAGATTTTGGCGAGCCTCAGTATAATTACCCACAATATTTTATCTTTGCTAATGTAATGCCTGTCCTGCGATATAGTCGTTCATGGGCTGGATGGGTACATTTATCTGGGCCTTGCCCGATATGACATCAACTATATGCATGCTGAATTCCGTCTCTCAACCTGAATAATAGTCTGTGTCAAATGCGTCTATAAAAGATTTTGAGGGGTGACTGGCCACAGGTTTGGCATGTTGTTTACGAGCAGCATGCCCTCTCATTTACACCTGCACGGATATGAACTGTTGTCCCAATTTTTTAGTATCTAAGAATCTGAGTCTCTAAGTCAAATCAATGATTTTGTTTTTGTTTTTTTTTCATTGTGAAAGACACTGTATTCCCTCACGCTAATACTTTGAAATTGTTGCTGAGCAGGTGTAGTGTACTGCATGGTTCTCGGCAGTCTTATTATGTTGGTTGCTGTAACATTCTTTTACAATGAATGGGTCTAATGAATTATACTCAGTACATGCCACTTTAGTGGGCCCATAGAACCACAGAACCAAATACTGAGTAGTACAGTCCACAAGAAGAAAAATCTAGAAGTTTTAACGAAAAGCAAAATACATGCAACTGTTATTTAAGGCCTCAACAAGACATCTATCAAAACACATCTATCGAGTGTTTCCGATAGTTCAAACATTTGAGAATGATTATGCAACCCTGCTTTTGGTAAATTTATTACTGGTTTTGTATTACCAGAGGGCTTTTTTCTTCTTTCTTTCACGCTACACTCAAGCCAATAATCGCTGGTTATCCCATATTTGACTATCCCTGCAAACGATAGTGATCATTCATGTCACTAAAACGTTCAGTATCGTTTTATGACCCAATCTATTAATATGATTTTGGTGTGATAAGTATTTGGAGTTGCGTTTCAAGTAGTTTATTGGAACCCCATCTATGATTCGCTTTGTATAAGGCTCTGTAATTCCATAATAGATTTTGGCGAGCCTCAGTATAATTACCCACAATATTTTATCCTTGCTAATGTAATGCCTGTCCTGCGATATAGTCGTTCATGGGCTGGATGGGTACGTTTTACCTGAGCCTTGCCCGATATGACATCAACTATATGCATGCTGAATTCCGTCTCTCAATCTGAATAATAATCTGTGTCAAATGCGTCTATAAAAGATTTTGAGGGGTGACTGGCCACAGGTTTGGCATGTTGTTTACGAGCAGCATGCCCTCTCATTTGCACCTGCACTGATATGAACAGTTGTCTCAATTTTTTAGTATCTAAGAATCTGAATCCGCAAGTTAAATTGCTGTTTTGTTTGTGTGTGTGTGTTTTTTTTTTATTAATTTTTTATTTTGAAAGTCTCTGTATCCCCTCACGCTTATACTTTGAAATACTTTACTTAGCAGGTGTGATATACTGCATGGTTCCCGGCAGTCTGATAACGCTGGTTGCTGTAACATTCTTTTCATGTACAATTCAATTCAAGAAAAGAGTTGACACCTCAGGGCCTCATTTCCATGCGTAGCCTGTATGGTTCATCCAGGTCACGACTAACGTTATACCCATTCCTTCTCAAGCCACAGCTGCCTTGTTTTCATCTTCACTTTCATTTTTCAATTTATTTAACAAACAAAAAATATCCCTTTTCAGCTCCCCCCCCCCCCCCTTACGTGGTTTTCTGTGATGGTGTGATCGCCTCGTGCTGGGGGTTGCTGATGGGTATAAGAGGAGTAGTGGCAATGCCACTGTGGCGGCTGTGCTCCTATACTGTATGGAGTCCATGGGGCATACAATGATCTTTGTATTTCAACTGAATTTTAGCAAAAACATAGCACAATGTACTAGTATTCTGTGCACTCGACCCGTTGTGCGCTCTGTACGATAGGTGCACCTCCCTGGTGGGTGCGCTTCCCGCTATGGTGTCGTTTTTGTTTTTGTTGCGTGTTCCCCCCCCCCCCCCCCCCCCCCCTTCGCGACTTTGGCGAGTGGGACGTCCCAATCCTGCGGACGCTGCTTATGATGATCAATGATTGAGCAAAAAAGTCAATACCATTTTTTGTTTCACTGATCTCATCTCGCTCTCATTCTCTCTGCAAACTTGAAATGAATATAAAAAAAAAAATAAACACTTATGTATAATAATATGGAATAATCTTCTATTACGTTAAGCAGATAATTATTTGTTTCATTCTCTTCAATTTAACTTCAATTGATGTGTTGTAATGGTAGGGATGGGGTTGAAGAAAGCTTACGATGAGGTGATATCCGGGAAAGTTGATAGTATCAATCAGTTATACGCTTATTGTCTAAACTCTCTTATGAGATGTTCTGTATTTGTTTTTTGTTTTTCTTTGTTCTTCTCTGATTTCTTTTCCATTTTTCTCCTTCATGACATTCCCAGCGAACAAATATTCAGAATTGATTTCTACATCGTAGTTTGTCTATCATGACTTGTGAAGATATGACACTTATTGTTTTATTATGGCCAATAGGCACTTACTGTTAATATCAGAAACTACAGTGTAGGTGCATACAGTAAACATCAAAGTTCTATTCGTGTCTCCCTTCGTCTCTCTCCTTCTCTCCTGATCCCCAAATAACCTATAAAAATTCATATTGATAGTTTGAATTATGCACGTGAATATATCTCGTATGAAAATGATATTTTTTGAATATCAAGGGAGCCCCCTCACTCAAATGCAGTCTGTTGTTAAATCCATGATGATATTATTGCTTATGCCTCGTTTTGTATTGGCAGAGCAGACACAGGCCACGGACGTGTGTGCCCAATTTGATATCATCGGCTATGTCTTGTCTGCGTCCTTGTTGTTTCTCGTGTCTTGTCTGTGTCTCATGTCTATGCTTCATGTGTGTGTTTCTTGTATGTGTTTCATGTTTGTGTATATGCGTTTCTCTTTCTCTTCTTCCAGGTCTGTACATTCCTACATAACTACAATCTCCAGGTCTAGGTCTAAGTGGAACTTTTGTCGATTCCGGTGTGATTTTCTTTATACTTATGGCTAATCCAACATTTGTTTTCAACTCTGTGAACGATGATGAATTTTATGATACAGTTGGGCGCTCTTTTACGTCCGCGCAGGAAAACAAAACTTCCACCTTATATGAAGCATACATATCGAACAAACTTAATGCTTCAGCACAAGAATTTGAATATAATTTTGATCCTGAAGATCCTGTGCAAAGTTCATCATGTGTTTATCTGACTGTAAATCAGTATGAACAATATGTTATGAATAGTGATGATGACAATCTTTTGTTAGCTCATTTGAATATACGAAGCATAAGTAGAAATTTTGATAAGTTGCGATTATTTTTAGAAAACTCTGGTAATAACTGTTCTGTTATAGGTCTGACCGAAACATGGTTGACTCCCAATATAAGTCATTTATTTTCTATATCCGGCTTTGATTTCGTGTACAGAAATAGAAAAGAAAGAATGGGTGGTGGCGTGGGTTTATACATCCCCAACAAATTTGAATATTCTATCCACGAAGAATTGAATGTCATGACTGATGTAGTTGAATCTCTTTTTGTTGAAATGGTAAACCCGAATGGGAAAAACATACTGATTGGAGTTGTTTACAGACCCCCTGGATCGAATCCGAATGATTTTTTGTTGTATGTACAAAATTTAATGCAGAACTCTATCTTTACAAATAAACATGTATATTTAATGGGTGATTTCAATATTGATCTTATGAAATGTAACTCCCAACATATTTCGCAAGAATTTGTAGAAACCTTAATGTCTGTTTCTTTATTACCGTTAATTTCTAAGCCAACCCGTGTTACTGACCGATCTGCCACTTTGATTGATAATATTTTTTGTAATATTCTCCCAATTCCCGAGTCTGGCATTGTTTTATCTGACATCTCTGATCATTATCCAATCTTTACACAAGTGCCAATTAAGTTATCTCCTAGGCAAAATAATTATCAGAGACGTCGTAAGATTACGGCCAATAATCTTATTAATTTGCAAAATAGTTTAAAAGATATTGATTGGTTTTTTGTATACAACAATACCGATCTTGATTTGTGTTATGATTATTTTATGAAAACTATCACTTCTAAAATTGATGAACATATTCCGTTTTGCACAAGGAAAAGTTCTTATAAAAGAACTCCAAGACTCCCGTGGATAACCCAATCACTTTTAAGATCGATTAGTAGAAAAAATAATTTGTTTTATAAATACAGGAGTAACCCTACGGATAAAAACAGACAAAAATATGTGACTTACAAAAACACGCTTACTAATTTATTGCGTTTACAAAAGAGAAAATTTTATGTCAACCAGATAATGAAATATAAAAATGATATTAAGAATACTTGGAAAACAATAAAAGATGTTATGAATACATCTAATGATGCATCTAGTATTTCAGAAGTACGATGGGGTAATACCTCAAGCAATGTACCTGCTGGTATGGCCGAAATTTTTAATGATTTTTTTTTGCATCGATTGGGAAAAATTTATCACAAAGTATCCCTTCATCTAATAAAGTGTTTTCTGATTTTTTAGATATACCTAATCCTAAAACTATATTTTTGGACCCTACGTATAATGAAGAAGTTATTGATATTATTAATAATTTGAAAGAAGGGAAAAGCCCAGGTTGTGATGGAATCGATAATTATTTGTTGAAAAATATAATTCTTCAAATAATAGATCCTTTAGTATATATTATTAATCTATCACTTAGTACTGGGCTTGTACCAAGTCAAATGAAGACTGCCAAAGTTATACCTATATATAAGAAAGGGGAGAAAAATGATGTAAATAATTACAGACCAATATCGTTATTAACTTCAATTTCTAAAATTTTGGAAAGAATAGTATATATCCGAACTGTAAAATTTTTCAATATGAGTAATATATTTACGAATTTTCAATTTGGATTCAGAGAAAATCACAACACCACCCACGCTTTACTTACCTTTGTGGAAAAGATTACACATGCACTTGATACATTTTCTCATACAATAGGCATCTTCCTGGACTTCTCAAAGGCTTTTGATACGATTAATCACGGTATACTTCTTTCTAAGTTATCCCATTATGGTATTCGCGGAAAAGCCTTGCAATGGTTTACGAGTTATTTATCTGACAGATTTCAATATGTACATGTGAACAGTTTTGATTCTTCTATGAAGAAAATAAAATGTGGTGTTCCGCAAGGAAGTTTGTTAGGCCCACTGTTATTTATAGTTTACATTAATGATTTTTATAGATCTTCAGATAAACTCTCTTTCATATTATTCGCGGATGATTCCAATCTTTTTTATTCCCACCCTGACCCTAATACTTTGATTAGTACAGTGAATGATGAATTGAAGAATGTCTCACAATGGATATATGCAAATAAATTGTCACTGAATATTGAGAAGACAAAGTATATGTTTTTCAGTAATTCTTTAGATAGATTACCAGGTAATGTTATATTTGACACTACTCCCCTAGAAGAGGTTTCGTCTATTAAATTTCTAGGTGTTTGTGTTGATAATAAGTTATCATGGAAGTGTCACATAAACAATATTTGTAAAGTAATTGCACGTAACATAGGCATAATGAATAGATTGAAATATTATCTCCCTTCTTCGGCTTTGATTACGCTTTATTCAAGTTTGGTATTGCCGTACTTGAATTACGGAATTCTTGCTTGGGGGAATACATATTCGACATTGTTAGATAAACTTTTTCTTCTGCAAAAGATGGCGCTCAGAATCGTTTTTAACCTTCATACCCGAGCACATACTGACAAGCTTTTCCTTGAGCACAAAATTCTGAAAATAAAAGAGTTGTATTTGTTTCAACTTGGTCAATTTATGTTTAATTACAACTGCAATCATCTACCCAAAATATTTTATTCTTTATTTCACCGTAACAGCCACGTACATAACTATCCCACTAGACAATCTAAAGAATTTCATCTTCCCTTAGTTAGAACTGTACACACTCAAAATACATTTGTTTATACCGGACCCAGATTTTGGAATAGCTTAGATAATGATCTAAAAGAATCTGTGAAGTTAATTATATTTAAGTATAAACTCAAAAAATATTTGTTTTCTAAATATACCAGTTAATTCTGTTCAATGAAAAAACCCGTCATGTTTCACTTTTCCTTGAGATTTTGTAGTGTGTCCACAGACCTTTTCCATCCCTCTCCTTTTCCTTCTCTATTCTTCCCTGCTCCTTTTTCCTCGTTCTTCGTTGTCCAGTATCTGTCTGAGTGCATTTCCTCAAATTCTGTTGTTTCTGTGTATTGTGTTATTGTTGTTGTTGTTGTTGTCGTCGTTACGTTTTTTTTTTGTGGCCGATTGCATATCTTCCTTTCCGTTCAATTTTCCTGGCACACCTGGCCCCATAGTGTCTGTGCCACAAATGTGATATGTTATATAGTTTATACGTTTGCATCCTAAAATCCTAGTAAGTATTGTTCATAGTATCAACATCATTATATCAATGAGTAAAATGTACAATAGTATATAGAAGAATTTAAAATGAATATGTCTTATTGGTATAACAAATTGGTGCTGTTGTTGTTTTGTTCCAGTGTTCCACGTTTTACAAGCGTGGCTTTTTTAGTGGAACACTGTTTTCCATCATTGTGATTATTTACTATTTTTGTTGCCATGACAAAGTGCATTGTTTCTTTTTTACGACATCATTCGTGTATAATTTATATTGTATTGAAAAAAAAAATCCTTTATCGGACGAGTGTAAGAGAAATGAAAAAAAAAATTGTATCACTTTGGATTATGTCAACTTTTTCTTTTCTTTTCTTTGTGATGATGGAAATAAATAAACTATTGAATTGAATTGAATTGAAGACGGTCACCACCATCGCACGATCACTGTTACGTGAGAAACATGTACAACTTACAGAGTTCATAACTTTATGAATTTGTATCTGACTGTGAAATATATTCATTATCAGCATGCAGATCAGTCTGATTTTTTTAGTTTCCTTCCTATGGTCCTAATGTTCTTCACTAATGTCCCTCTTCCTAACGCCAATGTTCAATACTGCAGTAGGCCCTATAACTGGTGCACGTCACCAGACCGCGGCACCCACGAGTCATACCGCTCACAACTCATGCAGCCCATGGGCCATATACAGCTCATAAGTTCTGCACTATGCTAACAAGGCCCACGAGGCCAACACATTACGCCCCGTGTTGTATCTGTCGAACTCGTGAGCTGTTTTTACCTATAGTGTCGAACTCATGAGCTTTATTCGCCTTGTGTCGAACTCATAGGTTTTATTTGCCTATAGTGTCGAACTCAATGGGCTTCATGACTCGAGATCTGTATGACTCATGGACCCGTTTTCAATGTCGAACTCGTGAGCTGTACGACTCGTGGGTGTCGGTCGAGTGGGATGACCCCTGTATACCCCCCCCCCCTTACTTAACATTATCTTGCTTTCAATAATGCCTTGTCCGCCTTAGAGGACCTAAAATAACAATGTCGGAATTTAGGAGCTTGGGTATATTTGTTTGCTCCGAGTTCATCGTGTCCCTGCCGGCAACCATGAGCAGGGATAGTCTGGTGGCATGAAAGCAGTAGATGACACTAGGTTCGAATCCCGTGGTTCCTTTTTTCTAACAGGTTGGTTAATTACAGATCAGCACTTGCGATGTTCCAAATTCCATTTTTAAATGTATATTAACTGAAATTTCACACCTAAAGAAAAGTCGTTTGTAAGTATGCAAAACAATGTGACATTTATTTACAAAGATTGACACAAGGATCATCATGTTGCATGATGTGAGATATTGTATATGGCACACTTCTCAAGATGTTAAAACTTGATGAGCATGCTTTAGATCAGCGCTTGCCATCAGATAACAATAACTGCACTTTGAATATTTTATTGTCTTGCAGATTTTAGGAATGCCAATTCTTATAATTTTTTTTTCATGTCAGGAAAGGTTTTGAACAGACTTTTTAATTTGAGTATGAAACCGGACATGTGTACAGAGTTTTTTTAAAATTAAAAGTGACTGCATTAAGGAATTTATATGAATAATGAACAAAAATGATGATAATACAGCTTTACGTAAGATTGCTTCTTTTTACTTCTTGCTTATACACTTTGCATTATGTATATCGCCTTTTGCATTGTATGTATCGCCTTTTGTCTGATGGGATATCGATTTTAAAAGGAGAAAGCATGCATGCATAATGTATTCTACACAAGTGATGTAAAGGCGATGACTAACATTATTGAATGTCTGAACTTCCTCATATATACATGTGTCATTCTTCGTCAGTGTATATGTTTTGGGTTTTTCGGAGTATTGATTCGTATGCTCAAAGACCAGAACATTATTGCAAGCATTTCACCAGTGGTAAAAAAAGAAGAAGAAAGAAATACAAACATAAAGGCGAGCCAGATAGTTTTGATTTTTTTTCGGATCAAAATCATGCTTCATAATCTAATGTGCTTCGGTGCAAATAAAAAAGAAAACAAAATATGTACACGTAAACTGTATTTTATTTGTTTTCCCCTGCTGTGATAGTGCCATACGTCCTATAGCATGTTCATGTCTACATGATCAGTACACAAACGAGACATACAATCGTTTTTATACACTCTGCGGAAAAAAAAAGTGGAGGTACCCACTCTCAAAAGACTAGTATGTTTGTATTATGCGGGTACCTCTGAGGGAGGGGGAAAGAGGGGGTGAAAAGCTTATATACAACTACAAAGAGTGCGGGAAACTGGGGAAATCGGGGCGGGGAAAGAAAAAGTGTGAAAAAAAGGAACAGAAAATAGGGAGAAGAGGAGGGAGAGAGAAAAAGAAACAACCTAAATCAGTTGAAGGCATACACCAAACTAGGCCGAAGCCCACAGAAACAATTGATCTCGGCTTTCTCTCTCTCTCTTCTCCATATTTTCTGTTCCCTTTTTTACACTTTTTTTTTTTACAAATATTCTATTCCCTATTTCCTCAGTTTCCCACACTTTTTGTAGATGTAAGCTCTTCACTTCTCTTTCCCCCCCTTCCCTCAGAGGTACCCACAAAATACAAGCATAATTTTATAGTCTTTGGAGTGGGTACCTGAACCTTTTTTTCGCAGAGTGTATAAATACATTATGTCTCTGTTGTACTGATCACATAGACATGAATATGAACATGCTTTTATCTCTGGCGGGTTATGTATATTTTCAACGACACGCGTGTCAAATTTCACATATTTCTTTGTATGCTCTGTCGAAAAAAAAAAAAGTGAAAATAAAGTTTGGATCATTTGAATCATGATATTTGTGCAGGGTTGTAACTACTGATCACACGTCATGTTTTGCGCTGTGCATGCAGTGAGTAACCCACTGATCAGAGATTATTGCTCGCTCAAATACGTTAGAAACCCTGATCAGTTGTGTTTACTTTGCACACACAGAGTAAAAACGTCCTGTAGGGCATGCCATGTGTTGCAACAGTCGGGAGAACAGCTAATCAGAGGTTCAAAACCATGGATTGATCAGAGGTTTTTTTCTATGCTCATGAAAAGTAATGACTACTGATCAGAAGTTTCCAACACTGAACGAGCAAAAAAGAAAATAAATAAATAAATCTCTGATCAGTAGTTTTAACTTTCCACTGAGAGTATTGAAGAACCTCTGATCATGGGTTTTCTTGACTCTTTCATCATGGTGTTCCATAACTTAAGATTTTAAACTCACCGATCAGGGGTTTCCCGACTTTTGCAACACATGGCGTTTCATAAGTGCCGGTTTCACCCACGAAACGCGCATGACTCTGGTTTTCCCCAACAAACATCAAAGCATAAAAACACAATGACAACGAGCAACTGTCGTATACAATACAGGGTAGTCTCTTCAAGGAACCCTTGTAATCTTTTTATGATGTCAGTGAAGAGGTTTCTTTTCTATACTGAGTATACCGTCCGATGCCAACAGCTTTTACTGCAAGGGAATTTTCTGAAGTGAAGCAACGTGAAGCAAAGTGAACACGCGTCCTTGTCCCTCCACTGGTTTTGTTTGGAGTGGAAATATATTTCTCTAAAAGGGTCTTCGACAAAGGCAAACTTAAATGAGTACAGATCAATGGTATAGCCTACGGGTAAGAACACGTCAGCACCATAAGACACGGAACCATGCATGAACAATGCGTGACATATATTTCCAACGATTGTGATGGAGGGCGTATATAGCTGTAAGCCATTTCGAATGTAGGAAACAGTGCACTTCCTTTGTTAATAAGTATTTCTGAAATTCATGAGCAGTGCACATTAGTGCTCGTGGGACAGGGCGAGCTTCAAATTGACAACTGCTGTGAAATCATGTTCAAAAATTGAGTCTATCTTTAGTGAAATAAATAATATCATATATTCCATATGTTGGTTTTTTTAATTGTTACAGTGCTGTAGGCTGAAAGATACTATTTTGCTCTATACTGTAATAGCACCTGTTACTATTTTTTATATTCACTTATCATCATTACATCTCATTAAACTATCATTAAACATAATTATATTCTTCTGCTGCACGTGACACTCTCTTTAGCTAAGCTAGTGCAACGCTCAATCGGGTACAAGCCTGTACGTTTTTTCCCATTTATATATATATATATTAGTATATAATATTATATATATATATATATATAGCGAAAACTTTGAAGCAAAAGAAAATGGGTTTTTCATCGATGAAAAACCCATTTTCTTTGCTCAAAGTTTTCGCTATCTATTATTACAATTGTTTCTGGTCAGTTTTCCTTTCTCTTGTTTCAATATATAATATATATAATATATATATATATATATTATATATTATATATAATATAATATATATAAATATAATATATATACTATAATATATAATATATATTATATATATATATATATTATAATATATATTATAATATATATATATATATATATATACAATATATATATATAATGATATATATATATAATATATATATATATATATAATATATAATATATATAATATATATATATATAATATATAATTATATATATATATATATAATGTGATTGGATATGCATATTTACATAGGCCTACACTAATTTCCTCTAAACTCCCACTCCCAATGACATTCCAGTGCAGTGGTTTAGAAAGTCGGGCACCGATCCTCGATCACTGACCACACCCCTCCACGTACCAATTCCTCATTATGGCATCCCGTTGGACTGCCGCTGCCACTCAATAGTTGACAACCCCGGATGTTGACTCGAATAGTGATGAAGGAATCATTCATAAAATCTCATGACCGTAAATGCGATTTCATGGTGTTACAACTTTCCCCCTCCCCAACTCTGGCACTGGCTCTTTTGAATAATATGCATCATCATTAGCTAGTTTGATCTTCTCCCTTCATTTTATGTATAAAAAGGAACAGTGGTGATATTATCATGTTCATATGCAGTTGAGTATCAATGCCATTTTTGTCAACGTGACTTCTGGGCACCATGCAGGTTCGTTTTCAGATAGTCCTCTCTTGCCATCCGGAAAGGACTTGGACTACCTTCACTCCGGTCACGATTAATTTAAGAGCACAATATATATACAGGGTGTGTCGAAGTGGGGTCCTGTTCCACATTCTCTATACTTTCGATTGTAACTCTTTTTGGTATTTTTTTTTTTCTTCAACTTATAAAATATCGGCTGAAAAGGATGAATTTGTTGGAATTTATATTTTTATTCCGCAAAACGTGAGGAGGGTCTCGTGTATATATCATTCGTTTTATGTCGCTCTGAGGCTCTCCGCACGACACTAACAATATTCATCATATTAACAGAGTAAATAAGTTTTATAATGCATGAGCCAAACCAAAGACAGACACTGTGTTCATAAAAATATCAATTATGGCGTCCATAGGAAAATCATACACATTCATGATTTGTGCCGAAGCGAAAATACATTGTTAGTTCAAGCGAGTTAAACTTCGTCCCACCGTCATTTTGATCGAGAAATGTTAATACGCAAAAAAAAAAAAAAAAAAAAAAAGATCACGTAAATTTTCGAATAGGAGTAGCTTATGTACGCAGAATGGCACAAAATGTCTCCAACAGCAATCGCGCTCTTTCTAACCGTCCCGAAGTATATTCCAGCTGCCGTTATTGACTGTATACGTGGTACGTGCATTGACGATTGACGACAGGATGCTGTGTATAATCATTGCAACGCGTGTGTAATTCACCCTGTATACGGGAGTAACGAAAAGCTGCAGTCCTGTGCGTGCTCGAAATTTACATTCCTATACTGCAATCGCATCAACTATTTTTGTCTCAAGAAATAGTGTGACTGAAAATCTTACCTGATTTTGACGAAGGTCAGGCAGCAGCTCACATCATGCTCATACCAGGAAGGTGAATCATCGCCATTATTCATCAGTGCGTGATCGTGCGGGTCTTTTTCACCGCATGCAAATGATGCGATTTACTATGTCAGTTTTTTTTTTTAATCTTATGTCTCAATTACTCTTACATTATTTAGATATTTTATATAATTTCAATGAAAATCACATTTTATTTGAATTATTACATCGCATTTTTATGTATTAGTCTGCTTGCTTGTAGTGGGCCTACTGTGGATACATGCCCTTTTCTCTTTTTGTGTGAAATACCTGTCGTGCGAATGTATATTAACCCACACGCACCTACGTGATATTTTTATTTTCATAACACACCTACGAAGATACTTGGATACGGTATTTACATAGACATTGCTGTATAGTTTCACATAATGGTTCCTGTTTGACGTGTTCTGACATGCCATATTTCCCGGAGGGTGGAAATGTGGCTAAGGGACAATGGTCAGAAAGAGAAAGAGGTGAAACGAGTGGGAGGGATTCAGGAGACGGAGAAAGATCAGAATATACAAAACGAGTACAGGAATTTCTACAGTCTCATTGGTCGAGAGAAGTGCATCGATTTTTCTTCGCTTTACGTTCGACATTAATATTGTGAATCACTGGCCAAAACTGTACATTTGTGCATTCACAGAATAAAAATAATGCAGAGATTTTAGTGCACGAAAGGAATTCTGTGCATGTGGTATACTTTCAGAACGTTTTCTCCATCCCCCCATTTTCTTTTTTTTTTTCTTCTTCCATTTTTTTTTTGTTCGGTACATCTGTCGTCCAAAGCGGACTTGGCATTTAGCGCACAGTATGCAGCTTTTTTGAAAACGTTTCCAAAATAATCAATGGGCGTTACAAAATGAAGCGTCCCTTAAAAACCTTAGCAAACGTTATCGGACGTACGAAATTGAACGCGTAAAAAACCCCAAACATATAACCAAATAAGCTATAGATCGGTGGACTACTAAAAGAGAATAAACACACAAAAAAAAAAAAACAAAGAAGCAAGAAAAAAAATCATATCATCAATCAATCGAATGGCCTCTCCAGCATTCGTGTCTCTAATCTTTTATTTTTCTCGCTTATGATGCCGGTATATACAGTCAACCTTTGCCTAAGTCGAATCTAGAAATCTGGACTGAAGAAATAGCTTCGACTTAGAGAAAATTCCATTTATTTGGGATTAAAATCAACATAATATAAAGAGAAGAGGACTTAAAAATACCTACGTCTATAGGCGATTATTGCGCTTATGCGAGGTCGACCTAAGCAAAGTTGACTACGGTGTACTAAGTATTTCTCAGATTGTGTGACGTCATTTTTCAGGTAGTAATATTAAAGTGCGCTTGCGCATTAGTTATCCAACGCAGAGGGCGTCTTGTCTTACTAAACGGCTTTACAATGATTGACCATGCACGAAATGTCTGTCACTAAGTCAGCAGATAGAATAGTGCAGTCCATGGAGATGATAATATTTACACACAAAAAGAACACAACAACACCAACAAATGTACTTATAGCTTTTGGCATCCAACATACAAGCCTTCTCCTAAATCCGGCCTCCTAATGTCAAACCTCCAGAACTCCATTAATCGAATATCATTCTGTCTCATACATCGGGCCACTTCCCAATTTTCAATATTGTCCCAGTCATATCAAAACCCATTTTCATTCCTATTAGAGAAGCACTTCGAAAAGTAATACCTGATAATTTACAAAATCTGAAGGATAGATTGAAAACTGGTTTGAACGGAAATTGGAAGAAGTATATAACACCCAAGATATTCATTTACCATTCATGATTTTTAAAATGAAAATTCCCATTTAGACAAAAATGCTCCTTTACTTTATGTTAAACGATGTCATGATAAAAATAATGCATTCTAGACTTCAATAGATTACAAACTCCTTTAAGATTCATAAACCGAAAAATATACAAATTCATATTATGCAGATAAATTAAACGTACTTAACAATCATAGTGTTAACCATCGCATATATATTATTTTTATAAATGTTCTTACAAGAATACTATGTCATGGGGAAAAGTATTATGTGGATCAGATGTCTATTTTTAAACATGACATGAACAAGAAAAGTAAACAGTGCTATTCATAAAGATGATAAACCTCTGATAACAATAACTAAATTTCAAGTCGAAATGACAGACTTTGTGTTGATAACCGACGCATTTTCAATCTTTGGTTGTTGTTGGTTTTTTTTTCTTAGATTGGATATGATTCGGCCAAACATAATTTTATTCCCACATCTCAAAAGAAATTTCATTAATTCCTTCAATCACGCAATTCTACTTCATTCTTTTTCTTCTTCTTTTTTTAACCGGTTACTATAGTTGTAAGTTAAAAAGGTACATTATTATCGTGAATTTAGAAAGTAAAAGAACTGGACCAGATGGTATCAACAATGTTATTCTAAATTAAATGTATATGATGATATGAGAATATTGAACTGTTAACTTATACATTTGTAATTAATCATTAAGTAAAGGTGTTGTCCCGTTACACATTATAAATCGTATTAAAAAGTCCAAGATACAAGGCAGGTAACGAAGAAGAAAGCAGTTATCATTCATTAATTTTTTTTTTCTATTGTCTTGGATTTCTTAACAGTTGGGAAAAAAAAGTTGTTTACCTAAGAATCCCTATACATTTCACATTTCGAATCACAATTCCGATTTCGCAAAGAAAACAGCTCTTCTCAAGCAATTCTTTCCTTCACTTGAAACAAAAAATATCTAAAGCTGTAGATGGGTCTCATCATACAGTGGGTGCGTTCTTGGACCTCTCCAAGACGTTCGATACCTGATCATAGAATATAACTTCATAAATTATTTCACCATTGTATCCGTGGTGAGGTTTTGGATCATGGTTCAGAAGCTACCTTGCTGCTCGCAAATAATAGTTGTCGTTATCTGACCAGAACTCTATAGCAAACAATCTGCCATGTTTGTCATCCTTGGTGTTCCGCGAGGCAGTTTTCTAATACCAGGACCTCTTTTGTTGATTACGTACATAAATGATATACAGTGCGTATCAAAAAAAGCAATCCAACTTTGGAGGGCTACTACATGTATTTCAGAATGTCACGTGTGGAAAGCGCAGTGTTGGTTGAGAAGAAAGGAGAATTCTTCCTCTCTCTATTGATGTGTACGGAATTATGCTGACAAAGGTATGACAAATTGCACTTTTTCTTTTAGTTTGAGTATTTTTGTGAAGGAACAAGGAATGTATCACTCAATACATGAGATTTGTCAATAAAAATGTTCCTGCAAGACTGTAGGTATGTGTTTAGGGTGTCTGTCCTTTTATGGTCCATAACCTTCTGCTCACTATGGCTATGTTGTCAAGATTTGAAATAAACCAATCGTCGCTACTTTTCTCCGAAAATAAGATTTTAAAAACAAATGATTTTTATTACAATGCATTATCATCTTGACCAATCAATGTACAAACTCAGCAATAATTCATTACTTTTTTTAGAGAAGCCGCAGGCTCCTTCAATAAATACGCAACTCGTCACTGTAATATTTTCGATTTCACTTGTCTTTAACTAGGACTTTTTTTTCACACAATCTATTACATGTGTATTTACATTTTGCTGTGACCACTAATGAGCAGTTAATGATTTAATACACATACATAATCATAATACAGTTGTATGTAATAATGTGTGTGCGTGCGTATGTGTGTGTTTGTGTGTGTGTATATATAAAGATTATACACAAATATATACATTTGACGCTACATCAATCATGATTTCACGGGGTGGGGCGTATATTGCTGTCACACAATCTGAGGGGAGAGAAAATCAACAGCACATCCAGTTTAATTGGTGTATAATAAACCTTTATTTTCATTTTGACCAATCTGTAAAGGCCGTGTCACACCTTTCCGGGCAAGCCTTGCGTTTGACTTGCAAAGAGCATTTTTGACTACCCGGAGGTCCCCGTAGATGATCCGCACATGACAGTACCTAGCATGTATCTCAACCGTAGTCGCCCGGAGGTGCGCACGCATATATTTTTACCCGCAACCGTGTTTAGGCTCTGTCACACCTTGCTTCCGGGCAAGCTAATCGGGCTTGTTACGTGTAGGGATTTTCTGGCATACCGGACATTCCTGAGGGCGGAAAAGGATTTGAGCGAGTCAGCGCATGTGTCTTACTTGCTGGACGCGTTCTACTTCATTATACTTGCGAGTATACTGTGTGACCTTTGTACCAGTCGCGTGGGGGCTGACAACTCAGTTAAGGAATTCCTCTAATGGAATGGCTGAAATCCCACAGAATTTCATTATCTTGGCTGCATACGGGACTGCGAAGTACCTGCGTGGGAGTTGCCTGGGAAGTGCTGCCGCTAAGGGCCTCCCACTGGCGTTCTGCGTGGACCTCTACGGGCATTCCCGCGACTCACCCGGAAAAAGTTTTGGTCATGCTCAAAACTTGGCTGCGGTTAAATCGGACTTGCGTGAGCACCTCCGGGAAACTACGCACTAGATAATGTCAGGTGCGGATCAACTGCGGAGAGCTCCGGGGAGTAAATTTGTTTCCCCGCAAGTCAAGCTGCAAAACTTCCCCCGTACAGTATGACAAGGCATGAATGAAAATTGCAAACATTCTTGTTCGCCCGCTGAAAATCTTCTACGTGCTGGAA
Source organism: Diadema antillarum (assembly GCF_040938485.1). NCBI lineage: Eukaryota > Metazoa > Echinodermata > Echinoidea > Diadematoida > Diadematidae > Diadema > Diadema antillarum. Next base: position 314,067 of record NW_027271079.1, read on the forward strand.
ATTACCTCCTCGCCACAAGCCCGCGTAGCTTGCCCGGAATGGTGTGACACGGCCTTAACCTTTTACAATGCATTACTACAGCATATAGAGCATATGATTTCATGATAAAAATGTGAATTCTGAATAACCAATTCAAGGCAATCTATTGGCACAAAAAGAATATATTTCGAAAGACTAGTAGCACACATGACTGCCAAGAATTCTCAGGAAATTAAATTAAAAACTACATACACTTTCTTGAACATCATCTTTGCTTTTGCAGTGTAAAATAAAGGTTGCCCTCTCTCTCTTTCTCAAGCACTTTCCCTATGTTTCTCCAGAGGAGGAGATAAACTTCCTCCACTTTCCAAGCGATTTACCAATCCGAGTAATGCCTTCATTCACGCAGGCAAAAAAAAAAATCAGCAGGAAAATATCCATGCCTTTGCGAGTGAAAACATTCTCTCAAACTTAATCACTGACAGAGACAGAGCACAGTGCTGCACTGCTGGGAAGGAGAGGAGTGACCATATTCAACTTACTTCCACCAACAGGACATATTATACTCAGCCTTGCAAGCATTAGGAGTGCATGCCAGTGGTATCATTCTCATCACAGAGGGAGTGTTTGTGTCCTAAAACTGGTCACTCAGCTAAAGTGGTTATACATGTACTAAGTAACTCTGTATGTTCACAATGGTACACTACATACGATTAAACAAATGCAGAAACTACACTTTAACATCCGCCTACATTTTCATTATGCTACATACATGTAATAACATGATTGTCCCTGTATGCCAATACTGTACACTGCCGGAGCAATGGAAGTTCTGAAAAGAAAATGTTGCAGTATGAATGCTCTTTGTCTAAGCATTGTTACTGCTGTAATATGGATGATTTACCATACTTAACATACAGGTGCATTCATACTGACACTATGCTACTGTGCTGTTTCAGTGACATGTACGTATGTTCACTATACAACTAATGGGAAAATGTTAAATCCTGCCAATGCAAGAGGATTGTCAGCACTTCGATCACCAGCATTTCTGCCATTTTATTCTTTGATCCCCCCCCCCCCCCCCCCCCTGGCGGCTGACCAGTGCTGCATTGGGATTCCCAATAAGCATCTCCAGTAGATATTTCCCCACACTTTGCAGTTATCTAGCTAATAGCAAACTTAGCATGTAAATACAAACAACATGAAATACTGTGTCTGGTGTGTACGTAGCTGCAGTGTTCATAGCTGGCTCATTCAATTCTCCTTATGGGTGGGTGTTGAATGTTTTAAGGGGAGGGAAGCAATCTTCATTTATTTTCATATTAATCACTAAATGATCAAAATTAATGACATGCTTGGAAAAAAAAAATGAGGGAATTGATATGGTCTATTTCCAGACCGACATGTAATATAAATATCACTATACATTGTACATGTATATACGGCTCTAGGGCAATTACCCCCTGGGCAATTTGCCCCAGTGCCTTCCCTGGCCCTAATCCTAATCCTAATCGTGAACCTAATCTTAACCCTAACCCAAACTCCTAACCCTAAACCTAACCCTAACCCTAATCTTTACTCTAACCTCACCACTAACCAGTATTTAGCCGGGGGGTAATTGCCCTCTGGAGGCAATTGCCCGGATACGGTATATACACATAAATACATTATATACATGTATACACACAGATATGTACATTATGCTTCCAACTCACCACAAGTACTATGCAGCACACTCATGATAACTCTTTGAAAAAAATTGTGTGAAATCAATATTAAAGAATATCTGTTTCTTTCATATTAATGCAATGAAGAACTGCATTATGGTATACGTGTACGATGTGGCAAGGGAATGACTTTCAAGATTTCATCAAAAATATACATCATTTGTTACCATCTTCTACAAATTATTTTCCCATGCAGTTCATCATTTCATCACTTGCACACCATGTTCTTTCACATGAATTTTTGCTCTTTTAATTGTCCTTGAGCTGTGTGCATATAAGAATATCTCTTTGCTCTCACAATTATTCTTTCACCCAAAAATGCATACTCTCTTGGTAGAAAACTATGTATGAAATGGCAATCTCAAAAAATGTATCATTATAAAAAGCATTAATATGAAGTCTTCAAAATATTTCTCATATGTCATGCTTGTCAAATTCATTGTAAATATTTCATACTTACGACACCACAAATGTAAAAGCATAATAAACCTTCATTGCTTACAAAGTGGGAAATTACATTAAAATACTGTATGCCAGATTATCGTTTACGCATTATTGAGAATTGCTAAATCTTATTGCATAAGTTTTGACTTATATCTATTTCTTATCAGTATCCAATGCAAGAGACCCTGCTGTGCACATGTGCGACAATTTGTTGTTATGCTGATGTAGGAATGCCTTACAAGTGAAGGAGGCAAGGGCAAGGATTGTACTCTGAATTTCCCTCACACAGACAGTTTCTTGCAAACATGATATCTGGAAGTATTTGAAGCCCCTACAGGTCATGGGTGCATCTATACAATTGTAGTAAGGGTACAAGTAGTTGGGAAAAGGCACAACCAGAGGCTGTATATTGCCAAGGCATGTTGATGTATTCAAATAATATGATATCCCATTTACATTTGGAAAAAGGCTTGTTTTTTGTATTGTTTTGTTTTGTTTTGTTTTTGTTTTCTTTTTCTTTTTCTTTTAAGCCACTCCTTTGAGTCTCAATTGAGACAGGTCTTGCTCTGTTCTAAAAAAATGCTAGCAAGAGGTCGACTCAAACTCAATTTGGGCTATTCTAGGATTATCACTAGACAACACACATAACTGGTATTCAGATGTCTAGGAGCTTACTGGCAAGATGTCACCCCGAGCACGGTTTGTTTGTGGTACATCAGATGTCTGAGAAATAATCTTCAAGTAGAGAGTGCCATCCTTCAGAAAGCCTTGATTGGAATCTTCAACCTGTAGTATCTTGACAAAGAGCGGACATCCGGCTCCAATGTTTCTCTCGGAAGTCGGTCGCTTGAACGAGGAGCTTGTTGGGTCTGGCCGCAACGATACAATGATGCTCCTGTTGATGGGGTCAGCCTGGTTCACCAGCTGGAAGGTGATCTTCTGCTTGAAAGGCCATGACAACACGGCATCATATGGCCCTCGCATGATGGTTAAAAAGAGAGAGATGTGAGTTCCCTTGCCAACTCCATCTCCCATCAAGAACACTCGACCACACAGCTTGTAGCCGTACTGGCTGGTGAAGAAGGGTGGGGAGTAAATGGATTTCTTATTGGTTGTTGCTGCCTCTCTCTCTTCCTCTGGCTGTAGTTGTCAATCTTCCAGAGAAAGACTCCACTGTAGGAGCACTCAAGGTCCTGGATTCTTCTTTTGCTCTCCTGAACCATCTGACACAGCTCTATCTGTAACAGTCTAAGTACTTGCAGTTCTCTGTCAAGGAAATCGGACAGGAGCACTTGATGATCAACATGTTCTTCACGGTCAGCCTTTTCATAATCTGGTGGCAGTGATGAGGAATCAAAGTCACAAAATATGTGAATTAACCTCTCAATGAGGTGTTTCACATTCTTTTTATCAGTTTCCATAACCCGTTTGATGGTAACATCCCAAGTCTCCTGCAATGAGGCAAAGAAAAAAAAAACCATTATGTCCAACATTATATTGTGTATAGAATAATGAATGTACTGTAAAACATGATATATTTGCAGCATGGAAATTTCGCAAATTGGAGCCGAAGGCCTTTCTCGTGGCATGAAATCTTTGCGTATTGCCACTGGCTTCCAATGAATATTGTGTACGCAAGAATTTTTGCGTGTTGACAATTCAATTTGCGAATGTTGGCGCCCACGAAATTTGCGAAATTAAAATGCACGCAAACATTCCTCATTTAACAGTAGAACATCACATCATGAATGCGGAAAAAAAATGTGACACCTATACTGGTTCATTTGATGACATCTTTAATAGAAAGCATGTAATACACCCATCATCTCCCCACTTGATTTGTAAATCTTTATGTTGTAAATTACTATCTTCATCCTGACTTGATCTACATTTGTAAAACTGTAATAACATTGAAGCAATAGTACTTGTTATAATGGTCTCTAAAGGTGATCAAGAAAATGAATTCTGTCTGTCATTCTTCACACACATCAAATGCCTTTGCACAGACTTCTCACTTGCTGTAAAGTCAGTTAAAAATATCGTGCTCACCCAATAAATTGGAACTGCTACAATTGTATGTGGAAACCATGATAATCTCCTTCTATGTGTGTCTTTACATGAAATGTGTGTGTATGTGTGGGTGTGTGTGTGTGTGGTTGATGTTTGTTTCTGCATGTCAAAACATGCCCCCTTATTGCCATGGATAATAGTGAGTTTTAATAGTAACTTTGCATGGTTTAGTGTATAATCAACATGCTTGGTCTCACATGTTGGGAGGTTTGCATGGGCCAATAAAAGCCACTGTTCGAAGGGGGGAAAAAAATTGCCTCCCAACTTCTCCTGATTCAGTGACGACCATTGTACCATACACATTACACCAAAAAAAAAAAAAAAAAAAATATATATATATATATATACACATTCTGTTGCGCAATATCACTGTGCAATTTGGTTTGATGTGGAAGAGAGTATACTATATTTTGTAACCTGGATATCATACTGAATGTTCTTGTGTAGTACACCATACACTACCATTAAAAATTGTGAGTCCAGCCTCCACTATGCTGTGAATTATTATCAAAGGAAACCAAAACCCAACAAGCAAAGAGGATTGAGTGAAAGCAGCAACATTTGTAGAACATATCAGTGAAAGTTTGAGGAAAATCGGACGATGCGAAAGCTATAAATGTTTATAGAGTTTTGGTGTTGTAATAACTGGAAAGGAGACTACTAGAGTTTATGAGGTCATGTGTGGACATCAATATAAAGAAAATAAGAGAAGATTTCCACAAAAATGCATTTTTTCATAAAAATTATGCATTCCATCAACTTGTTACTGACATCGTATGTTAAAGGTAATATCAGTCCCCCTACCCCCTGAAAGAGGTTAGTCAGGTGATCTTTCATTAAGCTAGAAAAGTGAAAGCATGTTGAATTTTCTCTATATTTTCTTTACATTGTTGTCCAGACACGATGTCACTATACCGAAGTAATCTCCTTGTCCAGTCATTACAACCCCAAGACTTAAAAAATTCATAACTTTGCATCGATTGTCCGATATTTCTCAAACTTTCACTTATATGTGTTCTCATAATGTTGCTGCTTTTCCTCAATCCACACTGCCCTTTGGGTTTTGGTTTCCTTTAACTAAAACCACACTAAAGCGAACACGATTTGGCATGACTTAGGATGTACTGCCTACCTCTGAGCTGAAATGAGAGATTTCTTCCTCTGTGAAACAGGTCTTCATCAGAAGGATCATGGGACACCAGGCGTCTGCTTTGTGCACCTTCAGGGCTCTGTTCTTGGGCAGCCACTTGCCACAGCCAAACACCTTGCACTGGATGCGTTCCTCATTCCCACATACGCGTTCATGATTCTGGAAGATAAGGGTAGAAAGATAGTGATTGTAATAATAAAGTTACTTCATTAACACTGACACCATAACCATTACCAAAATCAGGTTCATTGACAGAGTTAGCAAAAATATTCCATATCAAATTATCAGTCACAAGAAGACTTAGTTTTTGCCAGCACTGTGTTTGTTTGGGCATTAGCAAAAAATGGGAAAGAGAGGCTTGTGGTAACATCATGGGTATGTAGTCCTTGAAATAACTGTTTGGTGAAAGAAGACCCTAGAGAAAGGAGAGAGGAGAGAGCAAAAGCTCTGAAGATCTAGTGTAGAGGATAACTTCATAGATACTCTAAGTACTGATTGTCCTTCAACAAAAGTGAGGGGTAATCCAAGTAAAGGAAGGTCATGTTAAATTGTCTATATGTTTTCATGATTTTCCACATTGTCATGACACTTTTACCTTTCAAAACTACCCTTTTAATACTGATTAATCTTATTCTCCTTCAACTCTTTCCCCACAAGAATGCTTGGGATCAACCTCTCCCCTCCCCCTTGTAGGTTTTTGATTTCACATTCCATAGTCCAAGTTTTCCATAGTTTACACATTTGTACATTAAGTGTAAAATAAAGATTGTGCGATGCTGTCCAAGTAATTCTGGTTTGAAAGGCTCTGTTAAATCAAGGCTTTCATCATAACAAAATAAAAAGAGGAAAACCAAAGATTCCATTGACAAAACGCAGGGAGAGCACTATCAACAAACTAGCCCCAGGCTTCCTGTTTACAAATGTCTGAGTTTATCAACTTTTAATGCTGACTCATTCAGATTTTTTAGAGCTCTGTAACTTGACCTAAAGGTTATGGTTTGCTGTTTCAAGGCACAGTTCAAATTACAATTATGTACATCATACTGTTTACGTGTGCATTCAGATTTTCTAGAGCTCTGTAACTTGACCTAGAGGCTATGGTTTGCTTTTTCAAGGCATGGTGCAAATTACATATTATGTACTATTTTACATGCAACCGAAGACATCAATCCATTACATGCTTCACTTCAAATTCACCAACATAAAAACTGAGATTGTCCCATGCTTCACGCAAGCACTCATCTACAATCTAGAACCTTTCCTAAATGGCTTACTACACACATGGCATAATTCCTTTCATTGACACTACGTCATAATTAAAACAAGAGACATTATTGCAAAGCATGGGAATATTACAAAGGCTGGATCTTCATAGAAAAATTGTCTGTAAAAGTGGATATTTTTGCAGTGTGAAAATTTCCACACATTTTGTAAAACCAGAAACTAATGAAAAAAATGAAAGCATGTTGACATTTTTTGGTTTTCATATGTTTTCACGTCTGACTAAATTGCAGCAGTGTTATGTGCAATACATACAAGCCAATTTATTGTAAAACCATGGACAAACCAGTTACAAAGCTATGGACCATTTCTCAAAATTCAATGGGAGCTTATTAATGTTGTTTTTTCCAGTTATCTTATAAGAAAATGAGGACAGGGTCCTTCTTTCCTTGGAAGCCAAAATGGGGGAGTCCTCTGAAACTATCAAGAACAACTTGTCCTTCCCTAAAAAAGGTACTAGAACAAGATCAACAGGGCGTATGACTGGATAAAGAGAAGATGGCTATATTGTTGCTACATTGTATTAATAGAAAATTGTGGTATTACTTTGAGGCTCGGCACTGCGAGCCTCACAATGAAGGACATGTATACCACCCACTTGAATCCATAATAAAGTTTACAAGGATGATTCCTGCCAAAGATTAATGAACTCTGATGAAAATGTTACAATAATTTGCCCTAGATTCCCATTATTAAATGTCTATTAAAGATATATATTGTAAAAGAAAGATGATTCAAGAAGGAAAAGGGAAATAATGAAATAATTTCCAGCAAGCACAATATATATGAAAATGAATTTCAGGCAATGTTAGTTGTACAGTGTAGATTGTACACTGAATAATCTTTCAGTTATGAAGTCTTTGGACAGGGATGTTTACCACTGGCCAATATGGATCTCTTATTAGACAAGAATTATCTCCATTCCTATCAAATGCAAACCACCAAACCTATCTGACTGAACAATAGGGATGATTTGGCTCAAAGTGGGAAAGAATGAGAAGTTCCCCTCAGAGTGTACACAATGTAGTAAAACCGACACAAAATATCAAAGTCTTATTGAAGAAAGAGCTGAGAAGGGTCAAAATTCAGATTTTATTCCCCCTAATTCAGAATGGACAGGAAGTCTGAGAGTGTTTCCTCCAATGGTACTTGCAAGGTGCATTGCCATTCACACTGTGATGCTGTGCTTCCTCGATGTAAATGTGCTCTATTATATAATGTAATGGAAAAACCTTCAAATAAAATTACTGAAAGTGCCCATATTCTAATTTTTGGCACTCTATTGGTTGTGATCTTGCATGGAAACAATGGTATAGGGTATACAAGATGCTCTTGGTGATCATTCGTGTGGTTCACACACAATGTTTGTGTGCGGAATACAAAATGTATATTACTGTATATAAGCTATATATTTCGCGAGTCTAAATTTTTGCATATCAGAAATTCCCGAGTTTCTCGAGTGGTTAAATTCGCGATCATGAAGTTCTGTGGTGAACGGAGAAGAGTACACACATATTTTCATGAGTCTTTAATTTTGCAAATAACATCTGACTCGCAAAATTTGAGAAAATATGAACCTTGCGAAATACATGTATTCACCGGATTCAGGGAGCAAGTGTGATATTCAGCGAATATGGACAAGACAACTTCACAACTGTCAAGTGGAAAGAATCCCTATCACGCGTCACAATGTTGGAATGAGGAACAAATACTTTCCATTTTAGGAAAAAAGAATTAGTGATTTCTCACTCTGGTGATACTAAGGAGTGCATTTGTCATACAGGGGGCATATCTTCATGAATTGTTAATTTCACAAACATCAGTGAACTTGTAAAATTTGGGAAAGTAAAGACACTGAAAAACACATTGTATACTGCACAATTACTTGTATATTATTATGCAATCTTTTTGAGCCATCAAGTCATTTCATTATTTCTGCAAATTACTGATATTTGGAAGTCATAATGGTCAATAGCACAATCAGGGTATGCAAATGCGTAACAGGGGAAAATGAAAAAAACTTGGTGAAAATGTGTTTTTTGCTGTTTGTTGTAGCTGAGCGTTCAAATTTTTATTTCATGTGAAGAACGAGTCAAAATTTTGCATTTAACTGCGCATAAATTAGCATTTTAATTAGAGGTGTCAAATTACACTGAAATGACTTATTGGAAAAATTCATTTTAAAAAAGGAGAATGCTTTTTTCATCTGAAATTGCTTTTAGATATTCCGGATAAATACCCCTTTCATTCACCACTAGCACAAAGCCATGACATATCACAAAATATGAATTAATGTCATATTTTCACTACTCAAAATGGATGATCAATTTCGTAAGCATTGCTTTGAATTCATATAAAACTAATTTTATAATAACTCACTTTTGCCAAAGATTGAAGAGGTGAAACTTTCAGGAATACGTAACAGACATTTACTGGCCGCTTTTACAAAGTTTCATGAAATTAGGGCTGGTATTTTGGAAGAAATTATATTTTTCATCAAAACATTATCTGCACAGTTTGACCTTGAATGTGCACATAATGTTTGGATCCATTCTCATATATTTGTAAACACAGATAGAAGAATGAATATGAGATTTATGATGACTTGATTTGATATCCAAGCTGTGACACTCAAATAATGACATATTAAGCCAAAATACTATGTTTTTGCTTATGATATCTTTAGAAATTGAAAAAGCCTTGAAATAAGAACACTGAACACTTATCATATGACCTTCATACAGTAGAACATGGGCGTGGATCAGTCTTACTTTTCCTCAGCAATTTGTAAAAATATAAAAAAATAAGTTCTTATTACTCAAATTTGCTAAAATTTTCACACAATAGATTACTAGATAATACAATGTACAATTCATGGATAAAAAAGTAAGGATATTCAATGAGGGGAAAGATTCTTTTAAGTAGTCAAATTAGGATATACCTCACTGAAAATAATAAAAAACGGCTGTACTTATTTTCCTCAGCATTTGAAAATGGCTCAAAACTCAAAACTGGATGAACATTTATGGGCAAACAGCACACCATATTGTAGTGTATCTTCAGTTCTTTAAGGAAAAGCAGAAAAATAAGCTGTTTCTCCATGTGTAGCTGTACAGCATGGGTTAAAAGGTCACAATGTCACAAAAATAAGCCAGCATTACACTCCTACCATGACGGGACTTCAGGCTTCATAACTTTCTCCAGCAGAAAGGACCACTGTTTTTTATTGCATGCAAGCAATGTCAGGAAAAAAAAAATCCATTAATTTGATACCAAACACATAGGGGTAGACTTAAAATTCGGTACTCAAATCTTGATTTTACATTTAAGTTGTAAAACGCTTTTTTTGATGCATTGCATAGGTTTGGGGGGACTTTTTGGCAATTAATCTTTCATAATTAGCAGTAAATGAGAAGAAATCAGCTATTGTATTACCACATGTGATTACTGATGTCTCAGCATGCTGCATGTGAATTTTGAAGTCAGTTGGTGCATTCTTTTAGAAGTTACAAGTTTTTAAAGTGAGAAAGTCATGATTGCATACCCTGATTGTGCTTATCACCTATAGAATTACTATTGAGTTGGTTGTGGTTTAGGACTGGCATTTTTTTATGCTAATGATTTTACTTTATTTGTTACAACCAGCAAGAATGAGTTAATGAGTTTATAGTTAATGTACTTATTTTTCAGGACTGAGTGGTTTAACTGTTGATATGTGGTAGAAAAATTAATGCCATGAAATTTGAGAGATAGAAAGGCACATAAAGAATACAACGGTAATGTGATATACAAAAGTAATATCTTAACTAGAAATGTCGCTATGGCGACTGGTATGCCTCCGCCATAATGCATGGTTCTCCTAATAGATCTATAGTACATGTGGACAATGTGTCATTACATTTTCACAAAATTGGCAAAATATTAAAATGACAAGTTTGTCACAAATGTGTTGAATGTTCACTTTCCTTGACCTAGGTTTAATTGGATGAATAGGAGACCATGTATTTGGAGATTTAAGAACTTTAACTTGACTTTGATCCATTCATAAGTTTATGCACTGAGTAATTTTCAAGGTATGGAGAAAAAGTGCAATTTCTGTACTGAATAGTAAATTGTTGCCATTTTCATCTGGCCTTTGACCCTTAAATTCATATTAAGATAATCACTGTCAGGCAGAACATGTATAGATATGTAGTAAGTTTCAAGATAACTTGAACCATTTCCTAGATATGGAGGAAACAGTCAGTTCAGCACTTTCCCTTGATCTTGACCTTTTGACCTTTGAGGCAAAAGAAAAAAAAAACTAGAAATGTCGCTACAGCGACTGGTTATACCCCCGCCAAACAACATTTCATAAGCTTTGGTCAAAACAACATTTCATAAGCTTTGGTCAAAAAACTGAGGAAGTAGTTAAATCCACAAGATCTTTCCTTGATCTTCTGCCATTAATATGCCGTTACCATGGCAACGTACTTTCGGGTACTGTCGAAAAATGCGTCTTGCACATCTACAACCAAAGGCACACATCTGTACCAAGTTTCATGGAAATTGGGCAAAAACTGAGGAAGTAGTTTGCAACACAAAATTTTCCATCATTTTGGCTCATAATATGTGAGCTGTTACCATGGCAACATACTTTTTGTCACTGTCAAGAAATGTGTCATGCTGACCTATATCCTAAGACAAACATTCAATATGAATTCCATGAGAATTGGAAGAACACTGATGAAGCAGTTTTGCCACGAAGCATTTTGCCCTATATTTTACCAATAACATGCCGTTACCATGGCAACGCACTTTTTGCCACTGCGGAAATATGTGTCTTGCACATTAACATATTCAGATGAACATCTGTACCTAATTTCATAAAAATTGATCAAAAACTGTGGGAGGAGTTCGCGACGCAAGATTTGTACCCATTTTTGCCCATAATATGCCGTTACCATGGCAACGTACTTTTGGGTACTGTCAAAAAATACGTCTTGCACATCTACAACCCAAGGCACACATCTGTGCCAAGTTTTATGGGAATCGGTTGAAAACTGAGGAAGTAGTTCGCGACGCAAGATTTGCAACGGACCGACCGACCGACCGACCGCCCGACCGCCCGACCGACCGCCCGACCGCCCGACCGCCCGACCGACCGTCCGCTGATTCCTATATACCCCCTTCAAACTTCGTTTGGCGGGGGTATAATAATTGATGGTTCATAAAAATATGCATGCATACATGCATAATTATGTACAGAATATGACATTACACACCTGTATGAGAAAGTATGTGACTTGGCTGGGCCTTCTCCCTCGATACAAGAATCAATGTGAGAGTGCTTTTATCTCGGACTTTGCGCGAAAAAAAAAAAAAGTACTTTCAGGGTGAGACTTCACGCCTGAGATTCGGACTCGGCTGTCCAGTAGTCAAAACATTCCTATATTATATTGCAACCGATTGACACATTGTCTTGCATGTAGCCATGATAAAATATTAATAATTTGAGTTTGAATTTCTGCAGATGTTTTCAAAGTCAGGCTTGTGGGCCTGTATTATATTGTATGACACTCGTATTGCTAATATTACATTTTTATCATCACACTTTTGTAAGCGATAGGACTGGGCAAAATTAATACCAGACGCAGTTCGCAGTGTACGAAGAGTAAAAAGATGGATCCCGATATGAAATTAATCATCCTCTACACGTCGATACGATCGCAATTATAGCACCTCGCGACGTGAGTTTTGCACATGGGATTTCTTAGTATTTCTCTCTGCGTGGATACATCATTGGTACCTGGACCAGGCAACATTAATGACACTTATTTTTCTAGCCTCTGATGCTGTAATACTTCATGAATGTGTGACCTGTTTCAGGCTGTAATAAAGTGTTTATGCATCGGTCACACACCGCAGAGGGCGTGGTGCAAAATTCTTTTTTTCTACAAAACGGCGCGGCGTACTGAGTAGACTGGTCGTGCACGGAAGTTTGCTTAGTTTTGGTATCCCAAAGTCCTTTGTTGCTGCTGTTGATGTGTTGAGAGGACTTTTCTAAATTGGACTACCGTGCACCACTATGTTTGGTAAATCTATGCAGATTGATTTCATTCGATTTGTTTTTGCTTATTTGTTTATTTTTTTTTTTTTTGGTGCCCACTTGCTAATAATATGACTATATTATGCATAGATTACAAAGTTACATGCTATTGTGTGTGAGGATCCCCGTGTGTGAATGTGTACTTGTATAGTCAAACCTACACCTGCTGTATGCGGCCACTGAAAATCCCCCCGAGAGAAAAGGCCTGTTAAAGACCCTGTGTATAGGGGCCACCTGTCTAACGCGGCTAGCGGTCACAAATTTTGTTTCCCGTGCCAGATTTTAACCTGTCTATAGCGGCCAAAGACCCACACGGAGCCGCAGCCGAGCCGATAATTCAGCGTGTGTTTCTACTTTGTAGCCCTGCCAGTCATTCATGGGCAATGATCAGTGATCCCCCACCACTGCCTTCATCACTCATTCAGTCATAATGAACTAGTGTTAAAGGACAAGTTCACCTTCATAGACATGTGGGTTGAGTGAATGCAGCAATATTAGTAGAACACATCATTGAGAGTTTGAGGAAAATCGGACAATCCGTTCAAAAGTTATGAATTTTTGAAGTTTCTGCTCATTCAAGGCTGGATGAGAAGACTACTATAGCTTGTGATGTCACATGAGTACAACGATATAAAGAAAGAATAAAGAAAATTCAACATATTTTCACTTTTCTCACATAACAAAAGAACACTTGACTTCTCTCTTTCAGAAGGCAGGGGAAATAATATTACCTTTAACATGTCAGTAACAAGTCGAAGAAATGTGCACTTTATTCAAAAAGTAAAGTTTTGTGAAATTCTCTTTTTATTTCTTTTATATGGTTGTACGCATATGACATCATACACTGTAGTAGTCTTCTCATCCAGCAGTGACTAGTATACGCAGATACTTTAAAAATTCATAACTTTTGAACGGATTGTCCGATTTTCCCCCAACTTTCACTGATGTGTTCTAATATTGATGCATTCACTCAATCCACACGTATGAAGGTGGACTTGTCCTTTAAGCTTTCTTCACTTGATCAACACCAGCATGAAACACACGAACTTGTGCATATGCATAACAATATACATAGTAACTTAGTAAGTACTTATAGATGTATAGGCCTACAACAATGATACATGTACATGCAGGCAATGCACACAAAAGTCGGATAACCTGTTTCTAGCGGCCACCTGTCTATTTTGTCTGATATATATATATATATATATATATATATTGATAAGGTAGTCCGCGTGTTGGCAAGATAAAAAGATAAGTAACAAAGCTGCAACAAAGTTCATGCTCTATTCACCAATGGTTTATTTCTTCACTCGAGCGTCCCGCCGCCCTTTCTCAAGTGTTCAACACTTGAGAAAGGGCCGCGAGACGCTCGAAAATTTGTATATCTATATATATATATATATATATATATATATATATATATATATCATATACATAGATATATATACATATAATAGTGACAGCAATGGACTTAACCAGAACATGGCGGGGCGGTGCAAGGACATTTATATAATTGACAGCAAACCTTGCACAGAGATGCGGCCGATGTTGATATACATCAATATATATATATATATATATATATATATATATATATATATGAGTATCTGAATATAAGAACGACCCAAGTCTATGGAAGACCATTTCGAGTAAACTTTAAAAAAAAAAAAAAAAATCTTTTTTATTTGTCCAATAATATGATGGGAAGGCAACATTGTATTTACAAATACACATATTATTATGACAATTAACATTTACATTAATTGTGGAGAGCCCATTTTGTGTGATGGACTTGGGTCGTTCTTTGAAACATATGGACTTGAGTCGTTCTTTGATTCATATACATGATATTCTGCTATAGAGATGAGAGAAGGATGAAGGAGGGCGCTATAATATGAATGTAAGAATAACCCAAGTCCTTCATTCTCAAATTCATAAAAGATTTAACTCATTCATTTCAGGCACTTCCGGGGGTAATTACGATCTATCATTTATATTTATGATCAGGATATATTTTGCCATTTTGCTAGTTTTTTTAATTTTGTCGAGCTTAACAGGAAACTACCACAATCAATGGTTTACGAGCATTTTAGCTTTGTGCCTTATGAATAAATAGGAAAAGTAACCAATATTCAGTCTTCAACACCTTAAAGTTTCATTGGTGGGTTAGCACTTTATTCATGGTCACATTTTGCTACAAAAGGAAAACTTCCTTAAAATCAACTGGTAGTTAAATGATTAATGAAACACATTGAAAATAATACATCTCTTCATTTATGTGTGATCGCATCATTGAAATAGCTTATTTTGATAAGTGTATTGCCTCTGCATGATTTTTCTGATCCAAGTGTGATCTGATAACGTTCATATGGGTTCAAAAAAATGTACAGACAGCTGGATATTTGGACATGTGCCTTTTCTCTCAGTGAATCTTACTGGGTTAGATCAATAGTGGAACAAAATTTGAAATTGTCATCAATCTATTTGTAACTGTATCTACTTTGAATAAAAGCAATTTTGTTATGCTATTGACAGTAGAGAATGGATAAACACAAAAAAAAAAACTAGAAATGTCGCTACGGCGACTGATGCCTCCGCCATAATGCATGATTCTCCCAATAGGTGTATAGTACAATGTCTTCACTGACCCTTAACCTTTGACCTTTGACCTTCTGGCTGGAAACTTCCAAGAGAATCTCCATTAAGTAATACATGTACATATATTAAATTTTAAAACTAATAATGCAATTATTGCATATACTAGTATATGAGGGAAATAGTAACATTTTGAGGAGTTGACCTTGACCTTTGACCCCTGACTATTGACCCATGACCCCTAAATTCCCTAGATAATCCCTGCCAGTCAGTACATGCATATGTACCAAGTTCCATGAAGATACATTAAACCATTTGTGAGAAATGTGATATTGCAACATTTTCACCTAACCTTTGACCTTTTGACCTTTGACCTTATGACATGAAACTCTCTGGAGAATCTTTATGCAGTAGTACATGTCTACACTAAGTTTCAAGAAAATAACTGCGGGCATTGCATAGATATGGGGGAAATAGCAACATTTTTAGCATTTGACCTTGACCTTTTGACCTTTGACCTCTTGTCAATGTCACTAAAATCTACTCAACTAATTGTCCCATCATACATCATCCTTGGACCAAGTTTGGTGAAAGCTGCTTCATCCAGTTTTGAGTTATCACGTAAACAGATAAATTTTAGGATTTGACCTTGATCTTTGACCTTTGACCTCTGTCCGATTTCACTGAAAAACTAATCAAGTAATTGTCCCATCATACATCATCCTCCAACAAAGTTTGGTGAAATTTGCTCCATACAGTCTTGAGTTATCGCGTAAACGGATAAATTTCATGATTTGACCTTGACCTTTGACCTTTGACCTTTTGCCGATTTCACCTAAAATCTAATCAAATCATTGCCCCATCATACTTCATACTTGGACCAAGTTTGGTAAAATTCCAGTAAATATTACTCAAGTTATCGCGTAAACGAAAGCGGACGGACGTACGTACGGACGTACGTACGGACGTACGTACGGACGGACGGACGGACAACCCGAAAACATAATGCCTCCGGCACCACTACGTGGCGGAGGCATAAAAAAACATTTCTAAATCGATCCCCCCCCCCCAAAAAAAAAAAAAAAAGTCTCTGTCAATACACGACAGAGACACAGTACTTACATGTTAGATATCTTGGAAAGGATGTTACCTTAATATACAATGTACATTGTACATTCAAATATTATTTTTCAAATCTTTACAAAATAAAACACTTGAGTACAAAATTCATAGTTTCACATTGTGGATACCTCTGTGGTTTTTCAATCTTGCCTATGTACAGGATTATGTAACAAAAAATTGGCCTTCTTGAGTCATTAACGTGATTTTACAGATTTTTTTTCTCTCAAAAGCGATCATCTCAAAATGACAATAGTGTGGGTTAGCACTTTGTTGCACTGATCCCTATATAAATAAAAAAAAATAAATGAATAAATAAATAAATAACATTAAATGAATAGATAAATAAATAAATAAATAAATAAATAAATAAATAAATAAATAAATAGTAAGTATATATATATATATATATACATATATATATATAGGCGTAAAACAGTTTAGTATTCCACAGGAGATGTAGCTTCTTCTTCCTGTTTCCTTTATTTTGTTTTCAAGCTTTCGGCCGTGTCCACCTTCATCAGGACCTATACCGACAAACAAAATGAAAAATGTGCCACAGCCAGTGATATTTATAACATAACCTACATGTATGTAAAATAACATTGCTACAAAGCACTATATCATGGCGTGTGCAAATATACAGAGCAACTGCATACTCACATTTACACATATTTGGACATAATAATGTAATTACAGTTTGACCTCGATTATCCGGCCATGTCGGGACGGCGCTCATCCGGATAAGCGAATTGGCCGGATATGAGAGACACAATGTTAATGTATATAGCTGCCCGCCAAGCTCCCGTCCCAGTGCACTTGCAGCTAGGCAGGTAGCGTACCCTGCAATGGTGGTGTAATCTATGCTTGCCTGCGCAAAATTGTAGTCCTTACTTCACAAAACTAAAGTATATCTTTATGTGAAAATCAAACATGTTTTACCTCATTAGATATTGAGAAACCTATCATGCACATCTTATGAAATTAGTGAAATAGATCCATGAAAATATGTTAAAGTCACTGTTTTTTCTCATTTTTTGGATGAAAAAAAAAAAGTCCTTCACTGCGTGAACGCGTCCGGATAATAGAGATTTCCGGATAAAAGGAGGCCGGATAGTCAAGGTCGAACTGTATATAGAAAAGTATTTGTACATACATTTTGCAGTGATCGAGAAGCCACTGTTATGTGATGGATTTCATGGTGTTCGAGCGAGCGTGTTGTTTAACCCTAACTAGGCCGGGGGGGGGGGGGGGGGGGGGGCCTCCGAGGCCGCCCCCCCCCCCCTCGACGTTTCGCGCAATGTATGGCTATCGCGAGAAGCTATAGCCGCGACGTTTCGTGACTTTTTTCTTACCGCATCTTTTGACACCAAATTTGCAATGCCTGGGCGCGCGGTTCAGAAGTTGCGCATAAATATGCACGTGCATGTCAGACCAAAAATTGCTCAAAAACGTGAATTCGTGTACAATTTAAATGCAAACTGTGTTTACAGGCAAATTTCATAAAAGCATGATTATTTTGGGGTTTTATTGATTAAAATCAATTAATAACATATTTTCTTGTTCGGAACAATGTCGCGGACAAATTTCATCGAAAAAACAAGGAAATACATAAGAAATTCAAAAAACAATAAAATACTTACGAAATTTTTTCTGATTTCGCAATTTTTTTCTCTTACATTTGCTAAGGACACTAAAAAGAATATTTACACAAAAAATGTGCCTGTTTTGAGCTTCATTTAGTGATTTATACCAAATTGTCTGATTTCATGCATCATTATGCATAAATTAGCATAATTTAGTGTAAATGATAATTTTTGAAAAAATCATCTTCATGGTGCTTTAGATTACATCATAGGCAATGTGTGTGCCAATTTTCGTCGCAATCGCGCAGTCGACGGCTGAGATCTGGAGGGGGGGGGGGGGGGGGGGGGGGCTGGGAGGCCCCCCCGGCTCTATCATCTACCTAAATAGCCCGGCCTAGTTAGGGTTAATGCTGAAGTCATGTTTGCATATATATATATGTATATGTATACATACGAGGGGCGACTGATAAGTTTTGAGCCTTCAAGAGATGGTAAGAGGTAGAAGTACTTTATTGCTCTATTTTTCTACATAGTCCCCTTGTGAGTCCACACACTTCCTCCAGGGGTGACGTAGTGCCTCTATGCCGCTGCAGTAGAAGTTCTTTGGTTGGTCCTCCAGGTAGGAGTCAACAGCATCAATGACCTCCTCATCAGTGGTGAAGCGTTGTCCAGCCAAATCTTTTTTGAGGTTCGGAAAGAGGTGGAAGTCCGATGGGGCTAGATCTGGTGAATACGGTGGGTGCGGAACTAGTTGGAACCCACAGTCATGAATGGTTGCCATTGCAACCACTGATGAATGCGCTGGAGCATTGTCCTGGTGAAACAAGACACCTTTTGTGATCATTACTCAATTTGGTCCATATTTTATGAATCACCTGATACAGAAAGTTCAAGAACCTGTAAAATAAGGCTAAAATTTGTTATGACCAAGAAATTTGGTTGGTGGGATTGAGATATAATGAATAATTCATGGACCAAATTTGGCCTTCATATCTTAATCCTTTCTATGTTAGGCTCAAAACTTTTCAGTCGCCCCTCGTATATTAAATACACATATTATACATACACACAAATACACACACTGGGTATTACACCGATCCCGTGATTACAAGAGCCAGTTGTATATTGCTCAGTCAAACATCCTTACAAAAAACCAGCAGCATATCCAGTTGTATTGATGTGCGATAAAAAGCATGTGACCTTTTATTTCTTTTAACTTAATTGATACATAGAATCAAAACTCATCAGTGAACTCATATACAATACCATAATATAAGCTATGATTTTTGCTTGCAAATATTTTTGCGAATCAGGAAGTCACAGACATTTTTACGAGATCCTGTAATCACGATTTGACATTAAGGCTTACAGCAAGTGCACTATTAGCCTTGCGTATGGAAACATTTCTGCGAGTTGTTAAATTTGCGGTCAAGCAGTGATTTGCTAAATTCACAAAAAATTAAACCTTTCAGAAACTACCTCCTTTATATACAGGAGCTTGTTACAATATGTTGTGTATATTGACGAACACATTACCTGAACTCACAAAACATAAACATATCTTTAACATGCAATATGTGCTTTTAGAAGTCAAAATAAATGAGAATTATGAAATAGGTTTCGCTCATTCAGTGATGCATTAATCTCCTATCTTTAAGCATTTATGAATTATGAATTCCACGACTGTTATTGGTGCAACTATAAATGTCTTACCCATACTGAATATGCAGGTGTGTTCACACTGTCACAACACTACTGTGCTCATTAGTGACATGAATGTTCACAATACAAATAGCAGGAAGACAGCAAATGGCGACAATGTCAATTGGCCATCAGTAGCACAACAAGGAACAACAGTGTTTCAGCCATAATTAAAAAGGACAAGTTCACCTTCATAGACATGTGGGTTGAGTGAATGCAGCAATATTAGTAGAGCACATCATTGAGAGTTTGAGCAAAATTGGACAATCCCTTCGAAAGTTATGGATTTTTGAAGTTTCTGCTCAGTCACGGCTGGAGGAAAAGACTACTATAGCTTGGGATGTCACATGAGTACAACGAGATAAGGAAAGAATAAAGAAAATTCATCATATTTCCATTTTTCTCGCATAACAAAAGAACACTCGACTTCTGTCTTTCAGAAGGCAGGGGGAATAATATCACCCTTAAAGATGGCCCTTCCCTTTTGCATTCCTTCCCAAATAGCACAGAACATGATATATTCCACCAGAATGACAAGACTATTGTAAATCTATAACATTTCTGTGATATTTGAAGGTTGTTAGCCGTTAAAATTCAAATAATGCACCAAACGCTCACCGTAACATATTCTGTGTACTAGGCACAGCTGCATACATTAATTCTCCTGTGGTTGTAATATGATACTTATACTTCGAACAACAGATATGCATGTTAAAACTGTCAGAAAAGAAGACTTCACTAGCTTCTCTTACTCTGTTATCAATGACAAATAACAACACACCACTTACATGAACTACATGTACAACTAAGTGCATGACACAGGTCTGTAAAACTAGACTAGTAGTTCAGATTTGTAATTTTTTCGTAGTACGAAAAAATTGTTCAAATCTAACAGTCAATTTAACTAAACAAATAAAGACCCTCTTGAGTTCAAAATTTACAGGAGGTTTCCAAATAGTGTTTTCTTCAATACCTAAGTGTTCTCACCAATTTTTCAAAAATTTGCATGCAAAAGGGATTGGCTGTCTTTAACATACGTCAGTAGCAAGTTGAAGAAATGTGCACTTTATTCAAAAAGTAAAGTTTTGTGAAATTCTCTTTTTGTTTTCATTATTTAGTTGTACGCATGTGACATCATACACTGTAGTAGTCTTCTCTTCTAGCAGTGACTGCACAGATACTTAAAATATTCGTAACTTTTGAACGGATTGTCCCATTTTTCTCAAACTTTCACTGATGTGTTTTACTAATATTGCTGCATTCTCTCAATCCTTATGTATATGAAGGTGGACTTGCCCTTTAAGTACTGGACACGTCCCCCTAGCTGGCCAGTGCAGCATTGGAATTTCTAATACATCACCCCCAGTAGATATTTCCCCACACTGTGCAGCAATCTAGCTAATAGCAAACGTACTTTTGTAGCACAAATACATACAACATGAAATACTGTGTCTGGTGTGTGGCTGCAGTGTTCATAAGTGGATCATTCAATTCTGCTTTTGGGTGGGTGTTGAATGTTTCAGATGGAGGGAACCCATCCTCTTGTTTAAATCTTAATCACTTAAGGTCTAATGACATGCTTGAAAAATAACAACAACAAATAGGGGGTTGTTGGGGTCAATGTGCAGACTGACATGTAAAATAAATACTATTTTATACATAATTACAATATATACATGCAGATTTCCAAGGGCAGAAGGGAAAGAAACATAGCACAACCTTCCTAGTATATCAACTCCATTGGGACAATTTGCATGGTAGAAAATGTAGAAGTGCTTCACACTTTGAATTAAAATTTGGATGCATTACCATCTTTGAAGCAGAATACTACATTGTACCTTCATCTAAAATCTTTCTAAATCTTGGGAGTCTTGTCAAAAAGTGTTGCTCAGCATTGTTAACCAAATGCAAAATTTTCATTAAAAAAGGTAGATTTGTGAATCATTTCAAATTATATTATTATTCTACATCATGCTAGTACTGTGACATGCAAATTGCTACAGAGTTCACATCTAAAAAGGGCATAAAATGGCATTAACTACAACTGCAACAATTCAAATCATTTGAAAGGATTGTCCCATTTATCTCAACAGTTCTCACTAATCGTTCTACACTTGTCAAATCCAATTTTGGGGGAAAATTGCACTCTAAAACTCTCTACACTGCTTGATAAACACACTACATAGATATGAATTAATATATCTATTTAGAGAAACAGCATATACATAAGCAAAGCCACAAAGAACATACAGTGTACATCTTTTATCATAAACAAATCACAAGTAAACCAATCAATATGTTTGGTGTTTCAATCTAACATGATTAAATATGAGTTCTGATTCATACAAGTTGTTTGAGAACAGCTTTGCAAAACGTAATGACACTTCAATTTCAAACCTTTCCTAATATTCATGTGATTTAGATGAAATTTTCACTGGTCATATTTATCATCTTTTACTCTCTCTTTCCAGACTTGACTGGTCTGGTATTCCCCTTAACGATACTGTTATTGTGCATTGCTATTGTGCACTATACAACGTAGTATACTACTAACCCTTCACATATTCATCAAATTTTCAGCTAAAGCCATGGTGCTTTTCCTCAAAGGATTTATATAAGTTACCGACTACACTGCATTTGGTGTCAGACTCATTGCCAACCACACAACAAAAATTTGGACACCAGGGAAGTACAATGAAATCAGTCATGCATACAATACTTTCCACCTAGATCAATAGGCAGGGACAATTATAGTTGTTTGCCAAGTGCTGTCTTGTGCTAATTAACTTGAACATGGTGGTTAATTTGAAAAGTCACAACTATAGAATATCTCAGTAGTTGGTTGAAGGCAGCATATCTTGTTTGATTTTTCTTTCACATGAATTTTTGTTCTTTTAATTGTCCCTGAGCTGTGTCCATATAAGAATATCTCTTTGCTCTCACTTAACTCTTTCACCCAAAAAATGCATACTCTCTTGGTAGAAAACTATGTATGAAATGGTTATCTCAAAAATGTATCATTGTAAAAAGCATTAATATGAAGTCTACAAAATATTTCTCAATGTGTCATGCTTGTAAAATTCATTGCATATTTTTCATATTTACAACCCTACAAATGTAAAAGAATAATAAAACTTCATTACATGCAAAGTGGGAAATTACATTAAAATACTGTAGGCCAGGTTATTGTTAATGCATTATTGAGAATTGCTGTATATTATTGCGTAAGCTTTGAATTACATCTACGTCTTATCAGCATCCAATGCAAGAGACCCTGCTGTGCAAATGTGAAGGAGGCAAGGGCAAGGACTGTACTCTGCATTTTCCTCAGACGGTATCTTGCAAACATGATATCTGGAAGTATTTAAAGCCCCTACAGGTCATGGGTGCCTCTACACAATATAGTAAGGGTAGTTGGGAAAAGGCACCACCAGAGGCTGTATATCGCCAAGGCATGTTGATGCATTCAAATATAATATCCCATTTACATTTGAAAAAAGGCTTTTTTTTTTTTTTTTGTTCGTTTTTGTTTTTATTCTGTTAAGCCACTCCTTTGGGTCTAAACAGAGACGGGTCTTGCTCTGTTCTAAAAAATGCTAGCAAGAGGTTGACTCAAACTCACTTTGGGCTATTCTAGGATTATCACTAGACAACACACAAAACTGGCATTCAGATGTCTAGGAGCTTACTGGCAAGATGTCACCCCGAACACGGTTTGTTTGTGGTACATCAGATGTCTGAGAAATGATCTTCAAGTAGAGGGTATCATCCTTCAGAAAGCCTTGATTGAGATCTTCAACCTGCTGTATCTTGACAAAGAGAGGAAATCCAGCTCCAATGTTTCTCTCGGAAGTTGGTCGCTTGAACGAGGAGCTTGTTGGGTCTGGCCGAAACGATTCAACGATGCTCCTGTTGATGGGGTCAGCCTGGTTCACCAGCTGGAAGGTGATCTTCTCTTTGAATGGCCATGGCTGGACGGCATCATACGGCCCTCGCATGATGGTCAGAAAGAGAGAGATGTGGGTTCCTATGCCAACACCATCTCCAATCAAGAAAACTCGACCACACAGCTTGTAGCCATACTGGCTGGTGAAGAAGGGTGGGGAGTAGATTGATTTCTTGTTGGTTGTTGCTGCCTCTCTCTTCCTCTGGCTGTAGTTGTCAATCTTCCAGAGGAAGACTCCACTGTGGGAGCACTCAAGGTCCTGGATTCTTCTTTGGCTCTCCTGAATCATCTGCAACAGCTCTATCCGTTGTCTAATTACTTGCAGTTGACTGTCAAGGAGTTGGGACAGAAGCACTTGATGATCAACATGTTCTTCACGGTCAGCCTTCTCATAATCTGGTGGCAGCGATGAGGAATCAAAGTGACGAAAGATGTGAATCAACCTCTCAATGAGGTGTTTCACGTTCTTTTTATCAGTTTCCATAACCCGTTTGATGGTAACATCCCAAGTCTCCTGCAATGAGGCAAAGAAAAAAACATGATGTTCAACATTATATTGTGTATAGAATAATGAATGTACTGTAAAACATGATATATTCGCAGCATGGAAATTTCGCAAATTGGAGCCGAAGGCCTTTCTCGCGGCATGAAATCTTTGCGTATTGCCACTGGCTTCCAATGAATATTGTGTATGCAAGAATTTTTGCATGTTGACAATTCAATTTGCAAATGTTGGCGCCCACGAAATTTGCAAAATTAAAATGCACGCAAACATTCCTCATTTAACAGTAGAACATCACATTATGAATGCGGGAAAAAATGTGACACCTCTACTGGTTCATTTGATGACATCTTAGAAAGCATGTAATACACCCATCATCTCCCCACTTGATTTGTAAACCTTTATGTTGTATATTACTATCTTCATCCTGACTTGATCTTTATTTGTATAACTGTTATAACTTTGAAGCAAGAGTTCTTGTGATAATGGTCTCTAAAGGTGATCAAGAAAATGAATTCTGTCTGTCATTCTTCACACACATCAAATGCCTTTGCACAGACTTCTCACTTGCTGTAAGGTCAGTTAAAAATATCGTGCTCACCCAATAAATTGGAACTGCTACAATTGTGTGTCGAAACCATGATAATCTCCTTCTATGTGTGTCTTTACATGAAATGTGTGTGTATGTGTGGGTGTGTGTGTGTGTGGTTGACGTTTGTTTTTTCATGTCAAAACATGTGCCCTTATTGCCATGGATAATAGTGAGTTTAGCAACTTTGCATGGTTTAGTGTATAATTAACATGCTTGGTCTCACATGTTGGGAGGTTTGCATGGGCCAATAAAAGCCACTGTTCGAAGGGGGAAAAAAATTGTCTCCCAACTTCTCCTGATTCAGTGACGACCATTGTACCATACACATTACACCTAAAAAATATACACATTGTGTTGCGCAATATCACTGTGCAATTTGGTTTGATGTGGAAGAGAGTATACTATATTTTATAACCTGGATATGATTTATATCATACTGAATGTTCTTGTGTTGTACACCATACACTACCATTAAAAATTGTGAATCCAGCCTCCACTATGCTGTGAATTATTATCAAAGGAAACCAAAACCCAATGAGCAATATGGATTGAGTGAAAGCAGCAACATTTACACATCAGTAAAAGCTTGAGGAAAATCGGACGATGCAAAAGCTATAAATGTTTATAGAGTTTTGGTGTTGTAATAACTGGATAAGGAGACTACTAGAGTTTATGAGGTCATGTGTGGACAACAATATAAAGAAAATAAGAGAAAAATTCCACAAAAATGCATTTTTTCACAAAAATTATACATTCCATCAACTTGTTACTGACATATGTTAAAGGTAATATCAGTCCCCCTACCCCCTGAAAGAGGTTAGTCAAGTGATTTTTCATTAAGCTAGAAAAGTGAAAGCATGATGAATTTTCTTTATATTTTTTATACATTGTTGTCCACACATGATGTCACTATACCAAAGTAGTCTCCTTAACCCAGTCATTGCAATCCCCAAAATTTAAAAATTCGTAACTTTTGCATCCACTGTCTGATTTTTCTCAAACTTTCACTAATGTGTTCTCATAATGTAGATCTGCTTTTACTCAATCCACATTGCTCTTTGGGTTTTGGTTTCCTTTAACTAGAACCACACTAAAGTGAACATGATTTGGCATGAGTTACTGTAAAAGCTGAAATTTTCGCGTACAGATATTTTCGCGAATTGCTACTTGGAGGACATTTTCCCGTGTCGTTAATTTCGCGGTTGAGAGGGTCTATCTGAACTTATTTATTCGCGCGTTGTTATTTTCATCTGTTGTTATTTTCGTGGTTCAAAGGCAGTTCGCGAAATTCGCGAAAATAAAACCACCGCAAAAATTTCAGCTCATACAGTAGGACGTACTGCCTACCTTGGTGCTGAAATAATGGATCTCCTCCTCTGTGAAGCAGGTCTTCATCAGAAGGATCATGGGACACCAGGCGTCTGCGTGGTGCACCATCAGGGCTCTGTTCTTGGGCAGCAACTTGCCACAGCCAAACACCTTGCACTGGATGCATTCCACGTTCCCACACACGCGTTCATGATTCTGGAAGATAGGGGTAGAAAGATAGTGATTGTAATAATAAAGCAACTTCATTAACACTGACATCATAATCATTACCAAAATCAGGCTCATTGACAGAGTTAGCAAAAATATTATATCAAATTATCAGTCACAAGAAGACTTAGTTTTTGCCAGCACTGTCTTTGTTTGGGCATTAGCAAAAAAATGGGAAAGAGAGGCTTGTGGTAACACCATAGGGCTTTTTACACTTGTAAATTTTTGCTTAGCCCCGGACCAACGGTGGGGCTAAGGGGGGGCCTTAGCCCCACCGTTGGTACGGGACTATCCTTAGCCCACTTTCTGTTTACACTCGTTTTTGCCAAAGTGGGCTAGCCCCACCGATAGTACGGTACTATCTGGCCCTGCAAAATAGCAGGGGTTAGCACTGCAATTGCGGTGCCAAGCAAGTGAGTGTAAACAGAACGAAAAAATAATCCTGGGCTAAGCGACGGAGACGAAGTCCGACCCTCACTGACCAATCAGAAACGAGGCAATCAAGTGCTGCCGGTGCGTGCGTGTACGTGTACAGTACACAGCGTAATTATGAATATTCATGTGGTTTGGAAAGTCCGGGGCTAAGAAATACGAGTGTAAAAAGGTCAGTTTTCTCCTTAGCCCCGGACAAGAGATAGTACGGGACTAATTGGCGAGTGTAAAAAGCTGAAAAAATTGGTACGGGACTAACGATAGTCCTGGGTCAGAGAAAGTCCGGGGTTAAGAAACACAAGTGTAAAAAGCCCTCATGTGTATGTAGTCCTTGAAAGAACTGTTTGGTGAAAGAAGACCCTAGAGAAAGGAGAGAGGAGAGAGCAAAAGCTCTGAAAATCTAGTGTAGAGGATAACTTCATAGATACAATGTACTCTAAGTACTGATTGTCCTTCAACAAAAGTGAGGGGTAATCCAAGTAAAGGCGGGTTATGTTTAATTGTTTATACGTTTTTATGACATCTGTCATGACACTTTTACCTTTTCAAAACTACCCTTTTAATACTAATGATTCTTATTCTCCTTCAACTCTTTCCCCACAAGAATGCTTGGGATCAACCTCTCCCCTCCCCCTTGTAGGTTTTTGATTTCACATTCCATAATCCAAGTTTTCCATAGCTTACACATTTGTACATTTAGTGTAAAATAAAGATTGTGCAATGCTGTCCAAGTAATTCTGGTTTGAAAGGGTCTGTTAAATCAAGGCTTTCATCATAACAAAATAAAAAGAGGAAAACCAAAGATTCCATTGACAAAATGCAGGGAGAGCACTATCAACAAACTAGCCCCAGGCTTCCTGTTTACAAATGTCTGAGTTTATCAACTTTTAATGCTGACTCATTCAGATATTTTTAGAGCTCTGTAACTTGACCTAAAGGTTATGGTTTGCTGTTTCAAGGCACAGTTCAAATTACAATTATGTACATCATACTGTTTACGTGTGCATTCAGATTTTCTAGAGCTCTGTAACTTGACCTAGAGGCTATGGTTTGCTTTTTCAAGGCATGGTGCAAATTACATGTACATATTATGTACTATTTTACATGCAACCGAAGACATCAATCCATTACATGCTTCACTTCAAATTCACCAACATAAAAACTGAGATTGTCCCATGCTTCACGCAAGCACTCATCTACAATCTAGAACCTTTCCTAAATGGCTTACTACACACATGGCATAATTCCTTTCACTAACACTACGTCATAATTAAAACAAGAGACATTATTGCAAAGCATGGGAATATTACAAAGGCTGGATCTTCATACAAAAATTGTCTGTAAAAGTGGATATTTTTGCAGTGTGAAAATTTCCACACATTTTGTAAAACCAGAAACTAATGAAAAAAATGAAAGCATGTTGACATTTTTTGGTTTTCATATGTTTTCACGTCTGACTAAATTGCAGCAGTGTTATGTGCAATACATACAAGCCAATTTAGTGTAAAACCATGGACAAACCAGTTACAAAGCTATGGACCATTTCTCAAAATTCAATGGGAGCTTATTAATGTGGTTGTTTTTTCCAGTTATCTTATAAGAAAATGAGGACAGGGTCCTTCTTTCCTTGGAAGCCAAAATGGGGGAGTCCTCTGAAACTATCAAGAACAACTTGTCCTTCCCTAAAAAAGGTACTAGAACAAGATCAACAGGGCGTATGACTGGATAAAGAGAAGATGGCTATATTGTTGCTACATTGTATTGATAGAAAATTGTGGTATTACTTTGAGGCTCGGCACTGCCAGCCTCTCAATGAAGGACATGTATACAACCCACTTGAATCCATAATAAAGTTTACAAGGATGATTCCTGCCAAAGATTAATGAACTCTGATGAAAATGTTACAATAATTTGCCCTAGATTCCCATTATTAAATGTCTATTAAAGATATATATTGTAAAAGAAAGATGATTCAAGAAGGAAAAGGGAAATAATGAAATAATTTCCTGCAAGCACAATATATATGAAAATGAATTTCAGGCAATGTTAGTTGTACAGCGTAGATTGTACACTGAATAATCTTTCAGTTATGAAGTCTTTGGACAGGGATGTTTACCACTGGCCAATATGGATCTCTTATTAGACAAGAATTATCTCCATTCCTAACAAATGCAGACCACCAAACCTATCTGACTGAACTATAGGGATGATTTGGCTCAAAGTAGGAAATGAAGAGCAGTTCCCCTAAGAGTGTGCACAATGTAGTAAAATTGACACAAAATATGAAACTCTCATTGAAGCAAGAGCTGAGAAGGGTCAAAGTTCAGATTTTATTCCTCCAAATTCAGAATGGACAGGAAGTCTGAGAGTGTTTCCTCCAATGGTACTTGCATGGTGCATTGCCATTCACACTGTGATGCTGTGCTTCCTCGATGTAAATGTGCTCTATTATGTAATGTAATGGAAAAACCTTCAAATAAAATTACTGAAAGTGCCCATTTCTAATTTATGGCACTCTATTGGTTGTGATCTTGCATGGAAACAATGGTATAGGGTATACAAGATGCTCTTGGTGATCATTCGTGTGGTTCACACACAATGTTTGTGTGCGGAATACAAAATGTATGTTACTGTATTGAATAAGCTATATATTTCGCGAGTCTAAATTTTTGCATATCAGAAATTCCAGAGTTTCTCCAGTGGTTAAATTAGCGATCATGAAGTTCTGTGGTGAACGGAGAAGAGTACACACATATTTTCATGTGTCTTTAATTTCGCAAATAACATCTGACTCGCAAAATTTACGAAAATAAAAACCTTGCGAAATATTAACCAGATTCAGGAAGCAAGTGTGATATTCAGTGAATATGGACAAAACAACTTCAGAATTGACAAAATGTGGAAAGAATCCCTATCACGCGTCACAATGTCGGAAAGAGGAACAAATACTTTCCATTTTAGGAAAAAAAAATTAGTGATTTCTCACTTTGGTGATACTAAGGAGTACATTTGTCATAAAGGGGATATATTTTCATGAATTGTTAATTTCACAAACATCAGTGAACTTGTAAAATTTGGGAAAGTACACTGTAAAGACACTGAAAAACACATTGTTTACTGCACAATTACACTTTTGTATATTATGATGCAATCTTGTGAGCCATCAAGTCATTTCATTTTTTCTGCAAATTACTGATATTTGGAAGACAAAATAGGAATTAATATTGAGTTGGTTGTGGTTTAGGACTGGCATTTTTTTATGCTAATGATTTTATTTTATTTGTTGCAATTAGCATGATGTTATGAGCATATGGCAATTTTTTTTTTCATAGTTAATGTATTCTTTTTCAGGACTGAGTGGTTTAACTGTTGATACCATGTATAATGTGGTAGAAAAATTAATGCAATGAAATTGGAGAGATAGAATGGCACATAAGGCATGGTTCGACACTAACTTTTTTGTTTGGTGGCCCGATGGGGCCACCAAAATCCTAAATTTCAAATTTTTGGTGGCCCGACAGAAAAATTTGGTGTCCCGAAAAAAAAAAACAATAAAAAACATTAAAAGTCCTTTTTTTCATGAGTCAAATATTTAAGATTTATGATAGTAAGAATTAGAAGTTGGACATATCTACTCATAAATAAACTTCAACAAACTTGCAACACTCACTCTCAGGCATTCATTAAGTCCTTTTCATCCATCCTTTGAACAAATTTAACTGCTAATTTCCGGTGCAAAAAGTTACAAATTTATTGACATACTTTTCAAAATATTTTGGTGGCCCGAGGCGGGCCACCAAATTTGCCCTTTTTTGAAATTTGGTGGCCCGACTTTCATTTGTGGTGGCCCCGGGCCAACGGGCCACCGTTAGTGTCGAGCCCTGCATAAGGAATACAACGGTAATGTGATATACAAAAGTAATATCTTAAAAGTGCATTTTTTGTAGAATCTAAAGGCTAAACTGAGAGAGTTGAATACCAATATTAAGGAGATAATTCATAATAAAGACTTGTGACAGCGATAACTACCAAGTGAGTGTGTGGTTTCAATTTTCCGGCAAAATGTGTTAAGTCAAAACTTATTGAATAGCTTGTTATCTTTACATGTGCCACAAATGGTTGTGGCAGACCAAAAAGTTGTAAATGAAATTAAAAGACACAAAAGACTGTATTACAGAGCAATGCATTACCAGGACCAAGGTCATGGCAGTTTGAGGAGGGTGTCAAAATCTAATTTACATTGTGAAAGCTCAAAGACTATAATTTTTTTTTTCGTGGTGTAATTTATGATAACTTTAAATGGGGCAACAAGTAGTGAATGGGCGCTTTATTTTGACAATTAGCAGCATTGACAGCAGGTGCTGGATTAAGTTTTCCTTTCAGGGTGCTAATTACTGACTTGAAATCAGGATGTCATGTGAAAATAATGATGTCATGACAGGATGTGGAAACAGAAGAAGTTTTAAGCCGGAAGCCCAAAAACAAAAATAGGCAAATGGTACACAGTGGATCTTCATCCTCTCTGCTAAGGTTTTGAGAAATATTATTCCTTTTCTGTTTTTTTTTTTCTCCTGAATTAAAACATACAAGCTACACAAACACTTTGTATCTGAATGTAGATTTACAAATTTGATTTAAACAATTTTATAATTTTGAGATAGTCATTATGACAACAGACAAAAGGAGATATCAAAATTTTCTGTAAGATCTACAACACAAGAGTTAATATTAGATTTGGCAGTGAAACTATATCATACCAACTATTAAAATATCAGCTGAAATGGGAAAGTATTGATTTCTGGCATGAGTTATATAAAAGCTGAGGGAACTTTCCTTATGATTGTGTTTACAGTAAATATCAAATTTAATATCAATGATACTATACATAATGATGCTATATGAATCTGGATGGATATCAATGGAATGCTAAATGACACATTTAGTGCCACATAATGAATAGCATGCAGTTTGAAGTAAATTTTGAATTAAATATTAAGATGCACTGACTACAGTATGCATGAATGTACAACTTGTAGGCACTACATGTACATGTACATCGAGAGATTTCATTCGAGAGACTGAAGGTAGTTGTTGTTTTTGTTGTTGTAGTTGTTGCTGTTGATAGGTGTATGTTGTGTTTTTGTAGGATTTAAATGTTTTGTGCTTGCATGGGGGGGGGGG
Organism: Diadema antillarum; assembly: GCF_040938485.1. NCBI lineage: Eukaryota > Metazoa > Echinodermata > Echinoidea > Diadematoida > Diadematidae > Diadema > Diadema antillarum. Next base: position 346,002 of record NW_027271079.1, read on the forward strand.
GGGGGGGGGGGTAGTTTATGTACGAGTACCAGGTATACATTTTGTATATATGTGCATTGTGTTTGGGTTTGGCTTGTGGGGGGGGGGTTGGGTAGGATAGAGGTAATGCTTGAAGTAATGACTAGATATTAATCAATACAACTGTACTTTTGAATCACAACTATACAGATATAGGGTAACAGTATACATTGTGATCATTCATATTATATTTGAAAGTAATTTGACATTTTAACAAACAGGACCATTGTTCATTTCAGTTTTTTGAAAGCAAATCTATATGAATTAACTATCTTCTGTTTGTAACCAACCAATGAAATTCTGTCTTTGTACTCTACCTCTACTCTATTACAAGAATAAATAGTAAGTAACAGAGACAATGCTGTCACCCATCAACGTTCAAAACAGGATTGATTTTTGATATTATGAACTTCTATACAATATTATGGAAGTTAGTTCACACAGTTATTTCATAAAGATCTAGGAATATTTTTGTTCCTCTGATCTGTGGACAGCACAACTAACGAGCTACCGGAATTCATCTACCTGTACGGCTTCAAGATTTCACATACTACCGATAATTCAGTTTCATTACCGGTACTTGTTTACTTGGGCAAGCTTCATGCAGATTTCCTGTCAAGGAAACTCACCTGTTCTACATTGTATATAAAGGCACAGTATGCAGTGTTGACAATGTTTATAAAATGGGTTCAAGAATGTAGCCAATAGGAAGCGCTGAAATGAGACACACCTCCTTCCTTTACTTCAGTACAATTGCACTGCCTGTAATCCTATGGTAGATTGCCGATCGTCTGTGCGCGCGGCGGCTCCTTTGATGAATTGCATGCATACGCGCTGTCAATCCTGTAAACAACTTCTAGTTCGGGCTGCCGGCCGGCCGGCCTGTCTTCCCTTGTGCATAACATGTGTGGCGTACGTACGTATACTCTACTATACGTACACTTTGTACAGTACAGTAGACCAAGCGTTATGGGACCGGACGCGTACATGGAGTCACTTTGAAGAGCAAATCCAACGATTTTAATAGCAGGTTAATTCTCACACCGTTTTCAGAGTATGTTGTTTAGTAGGCCTATATGAGGAGTCTATATCAAGTCTTTAAGGTAAAGGGTGCATATTCTATGTAAAATAAGTAAGTTTTCATGCAGGAACTTAAGTGTCCGGAAACCCAACCCCCCATTATTTATACTGTATGTGCGGGACTTCCGCGAGTGCGACGTGCGTAAATGTTTGGGACGAACATCTTCGGACGTCTTGACCCACAAAGGTACGTGAAAAACGCTGAAAAATGATGTTAGTTTTCGAATTTTCGACCCATTTTATAAAACAAATGATGCACAGGATTATTTCGTGGCGTTAGTGGAGGCGTAGCTCACTCTCGGGTATTTACAATGTAGTGCAACATAAACTCGGCTTCGCCTCGTGCATGTTTCACAATTGTAAATACCCTCGAGTGCACTACGCCTACACTAACACACTCTATCCTGTGCATAATTTGTATAATATCAGTTGCAAGCATGTACAGTAATGTGGTATGTACGTATGTACAGTGCATGCTGGGTCCCATTACCAAAAGCACCTGAGTATTGCATTGCATACATATAGATTTATAAATAAGTACTTCTAAGCTACAATATGGTGATAGGATGGTTACCAATACCTTCACATCTTTGAATACTTTTCCCAGAGATAAAATTATGATGTACAATGTGTACCTGTTCCCACTACACGCATTTCAATAAATAGAACATGGTTACTGTGCACATGCACTCATGGTTGCTACATCTGTGATATGTGTGTGACAAATAAGAGGTGGGATTTCTATTTTTATTAAAGTGTACCTGGGGATTGTTATTCAGAGGTGTGAGTTACAATTAATTTCTGAATTTGTGAGTGAATAGGTCTATGGTAACATTTAGTGGCTATACATTGTATGTACACTTTCACACTTATAGCATTCTACCAAGACAGGGTGAGCACAAATGGATAACACCAACTCATCAAATGTGTAAGTTTGAAATGTCACACATTAATTTCCCATCCTACATATCAAGGCACATCAAAGCATATCAAGCAGGGTGATTTCAATGCATCGTCCTGGACAAGGCTGATCTTTTTGGCAAATAGATTTTACCTATTTGAAATTGTCTTTTGTGACATGAGGAAAAAAAGTATAAAGTATGAAATGGGGGACAAAGAATTTTGGCTCACCAAGTCATACAGACATTTTTGTATATTTCCCATGCTTTATTAGATATTTTTGACATGAACACAAATTTTTGACCATTTGAAAAACTTTGCTCAATTTTTCAACACACTAGCTGTTATCTTTACAACCTTATCTTATATGCAATTTGCTTTTTCCCCCCTTGGGGGTAAATTGTACAGTAACTCACTGAGTGATGCATGCTGTCTACTGCAAAATGCTTTCCATGCCATGATGCAAAGAATGGTGTGTAACAGAGTGACAAAAAAAAAGATAAAAACAATTGGACTTAGATGTAACTTACATTTGAATCATTCTCCTCAGCTAGACAAATCCCCAGAAAAGAAACAATGAAAAATAAGTGTGTAAATCAAACCTGTGACCATTTAACAGAGGTTGATAAGCTTGTCAGGTTTTGGGGGTATTACTGTTCCCAATGAGGGCCTCCATTTATAACTCGTCATATCAAAGCAGCTCCTCTTTAGCTATGAAACACAAACCAGACACTCATAGTGGGTACGTGTACAGTTAATTGTCTCCACATTGATGTCACAAAATAAGCACTATTAACCTCTCAGCTACCTTGACTTTGAAGCCAAAGCCAATGTGAATCACTTGCCTGAATTATCAACTCTAACGTAGAGAAGATAACCCTGTTCATGATGCATATCTAAATTTATTTCCGTACATTTTTAAATTTCTTAATAGAGTTTATTTACCTATTACCATATGCACTTTTCACTGCATATTTTCATCTTCAGTCATCTTTTCAAGAGACAATAATATTCTGTGAAAATATTGAATTAAAAACGGATGTTTACCTGATACTCCTTCCCAGATCCTTCCCAATCGCAACTTCCGCACTTTCTTTGGCACCTTTGAAGCTGATCTTCAGCTTCATGATCCATAGTAATCTGGTGGATGGAAATAAAATTTTTGGAGGAATGAGTCATTATACCATGCACATATGCCTCAGGCGGCATTATATACTAGATTACTACATGATCATGATCACATGATCACTCGATCTGTCTTTCCACAACTACAGCCATTCATTTTCACAGGCATCAAGTTCCATTGATTTTAACTTTTGATCACAGGAGAGATCTTTCATGTCTTTTCCTACAATGTAATCTAGTACAAAAGTGTGCACGTGTGCAAACATTTCTTTGTTTCCTGACACAGCACACCGCGACAGGTGAAGATACAATTGTACATTGTAGGGTTGAGGAGTGACATCTTCAGCCCAAAAGTAGACCGTGTACAACTTGTAGACCTTTAAACCCTTGACCTCTGACCCCTGCCACCACTCCCATAATAAAACACTGGTATGAGATTGATGGCAACAATAGTAACTTCCTAATACACACATTTCATTGCTGCTCCTAGACACTGTAGGCATACTATGCATTAATGTAGCAGGTGATGCTCTGTTCAGGGAGGTGCTAGAGAAGGAGAGACAACTACTGCTCTCCTTTGAAGTCATGCGCGGCACCGCCGAGAAGTTATGCGTTTAACTACAGGTGTTACCCATGTGCTTTGACAAAAGAGAGCATCAATAATCGGGACTAGCGCTCTCACATCTAGAAATACTTGCCCCTACTGCAATTCGCTCTCTCTTTTAATGTGATGGCAACAATGAATTTGTGTACCTTGAAATGCAGCAGCGAATCAAAATGCAGTGTAAAACTGACAATTTTAACAGCAAATAGATTAAAAGCACGTTGGAACACGCTTTGGCGGAGTACTTTATTTGAAAGATCAAAATACACCAGATTAAAAGATAGAAAACTAACATGCGGAAATGTGCGCTTTATAGAAAAATATTAGGTTTTTAAGAGGGCCTAATTTTCATTTCATTTCGATTAGAGCATTACGAAGAAACTAGAAATACATGTTTATCATATTGAATTCTTTCCTAAACTATTCTAAATCAATTCCAGTATTTCATTTAAAATTTTACGGTGAAATAAAGCTTGTAATTCAACAAAAGGTGAAATGCGCTCTTCATCTCCAAACTTCGTCTCGCAACTAGAGCGGTGCCGAGCATGACTTCAAAGCGTAGTGGAATGCTATACATCCCATTGTAACGCCTTGAACCCAAACATGTGTTTGCATGAATTACGAAGAGTTGCCACTCCATCTCTGTAACACCTCCCTGCTCTGTTCATCTTTGCTATTCTAATTTTATTCATTTCTGTCATAACTTGTAAGTTTACAAGGCCCTTGTCTGTTTGAGACATGGAATACTGTATACGCCATATATTTCGCGAGTCTAAAATTTCGCGAATCGGGAAGTCCCGACAATTTCACAAGTGGTTAAATTCATGATCGTGGAGTCCTGTACTGGAACGGAGAAGTGGTACACGCGTACGTTACATTCACATCGGGATCAGAGTCAATATTTTTACGTGTCTTTAGTTTCGCAAACAGCACCTGACTTGCGAAATTTGCAAAAATAAAAACAGCGCAAAATACTCGCGTATACAGTAGTTGGAACAAATGTGGAAGAAGCTCAATTTCTACTTTCTATTCTCCAACCCACAGGTGTCATTGAATGAATCTAGTTCTCGCAAAAAAAAAAGAGAGAGAGACAAGAATGCATACATGTATATTGAAGTGGTTTTGTTTTCTTTTCTTTTCTTTTCTTTTTATATGCAGTGGTTGCAAATGAACAGTGCTCAACTTGAAAGTACCAATAGACATGAAAGTGGAATGATTGTGAAACTACAATTGTATATCCTCTAGAAAAGTCACAAATGAAAAAAAGAAAGTAAGTGTTGGCACAAAAAACTGTCAGTGTGGTTTTTAATATGAATTACTACTACTACAAGTAGATTTGATTTTGAGTTTTGAGGTCACAACATGAAAAAGCCACTTGTAAATTCTCCTCAGATCTCAAGTGTCTAAATGATAGCTGTTGAGTGGAACGTACATGTGCCAGTCACTTCAGAGCTGACACCCGTCACTACGGGAAAGTATTGTTGAATCAAGGAAATCTGAGTCTTTGCAGTCATTATCATTATCACTATCATCATTATCATTATCATTATCATTATCATTATCATAGTCATAGTCATACAGTATCCCTGTTTAGAGTGCTATCAAGTTCTGTGACTTCGTTTCAATACCAGACTCAAACTTGTTGCAGATTTTCCCTATTAATTTGAAGGACCCTTTTACTGGCTGAAAATGAACTTTTATAGCTCTTTTGGACATGGATTTACAAATGTTCTGGTAAATTGAGAACCTGTAAGATCATGAGGTTCATAATATATTAAAAAAGATTATTGACTATCCAATGATCCCCTTTAATACACCAGGATGTGTTATTGTAAGGTCATCTTGGTTGTATCCTCAATGGCCAGTACCTGAAACTAGTGTAGAGTTTGTAAATGTGCTGATCCTCATATTCCCCCCCCCCCCCAGCATTAAAATCTTATGTAGAAGCCAGAAGTCCAATTTCATGCAAGGACTTATATATACTTCAACCACATCATTTCATTTTCATCTTGGTCTCTGCAAGGTGACATATCGTCGGTGTTTTCACGAACCGACGCTATTTCGATTTTGGTCAAAATTTTCAAAATCGAGATATTGGTACCAAATGAAAGTGCTTTCAAAACTCTACCAAATCCCAAAATTTTAGATCACAAAATTAATTATTCTTAATTTTATCAAAGAAAGAAAAAAACGACAGTACTCGAAATATCGAGAAATTGAGAAAAAGGGGTTTCACGAACCGACGCAGTAAAGATACGCCGGTTCGTGAAACCCGAATTGCTAGGGTGAAGAGCAATGCGGGTTTTACGAACCGTCGCAGTTGTATTATTTTGAGCTTTGTTCAACTTACTGGCCTAGAATTAGGTTTTTGCCCTAATCCAGATCTCAGAGTGAGAACCAAACCTTCTGAAAGATGAATGACGACCTAAGCCAGCCCACTGTCCACGAGTGAAGTGAATGGTAAGCTATAATCCTATCAAAATCATGCTCAAAATAACAGTTTCAGTTGGACTACCATAACCATTAATTGCGGTAGAGTGTAGTCCCATGTATTCAATCGCGTGATGCTTATGAAGCCTAGTCTGTAAACGCCATCCAATTTCAAATTAGATCCCAAATCATATTATTTATAGTTTCTTTTCAACTTATGTCGTTACTTCTGAGACTACTGAGTATTGTAGTCGTAACGTCTGTGTGCAAGACATGCAAGATGTCAGTCTCGAAGACACTCATGGCTATGCCTTGACTTGAGTTGAAAATGAAATCATGAGATTGACAAAGTAGGCCTACTAATCTAAAAAAAAGTAAAAAGTCTAAAAGTAAAACTCAAAGGAAGAGTAAAGAATAAAGTTAGACATGTTAGACTTTAACTTTCAAGTTTAACTATTAAGTCTAAGTTAAGACTTTACTTGTAATGCCAGTTACTAAAACTAAGATCAGCTGAAGTCTAAGACCAAGTCAAACTAGAAATGTCGCTACAGCGACTGGTTATACCCCCGCCAAACAACATTTCATAAGCTTTGGTCAAAACAACATTTCATAAGCTTTGGTCAAAAAACTGAGGAAGTAGTTAAATCCGCAAGATCTTTCCTTGATCTTCTGCCATTAATATGCCGTTACCATGGCAACGTACTTTCGGGTACTGTCGAAAAATGCGTCTTGCACATCTACAACCAAAGGCACACATCTGTACCAAGTTTCATGGAAATTGGGCAAAAAACTGAGGAAGTAGTTTGCAACACAAAATTTTCCATCATTTTGGCTCATAATATGTGAGCTGTTACCATGGCAACATACTTTTTGTCACTGTCAAGAAATGTGTCATGCTGACCTATATCCTAAGACAAACATTCAATATGAATTCCATGAGAATTGGAAGAACACTGATGAAGCAGTTTTGCCATGAAGCATTTTGCCCTATATTTTACCAATAACATGCCGTTACCATGGGCAACGCACTTTTTGCCACTGCGGAAATATGTGTCTTGCACATTAACATATTCAGATGAACATCTGTACCTAATTTCATAAAAAATTGATCAAAAACTGTGGGAGGAGTTCGCGACGCAAGATTTGTACCCATTTTTGCCCATAATATGCCGTTACCATGGCAACGTACTTTTGGGTACTGTCAAAAAATACGTCTTGCACATCTACAACCCAAGGCACACATCTGTGCCAAGTTTTATGGGAATCGGTTGAAAACTGAGGAAGTAGTTCGCGACGCAAGATTTGCAACGGACCGACCGTCCGACCGCCCGACCGACCGCCCGACCGACCGTCCGCTGATTCCTACAGTGTATATACCCCCTTCAAACTTCGTTTGGCGGGGGTATAATTAACACAGAGTCTATAGTCTAGCTCTAGATCTACATCTAGACTAGTGGTAATAGTAGGTAGAGTCCACCCATTTTTTCCCCCAATTTTTACTGGTCCATTCCTGAAAAAGTTACTGGTCAGTGTCCAACAGTGATTTTTCCTGGTCAGGGACCGTCGGACCAGTGCCAGTGTGCAGCGTTGGTGTAGATGTCATCTATGACAGTATGTGGTCTAGTGATACTACCTAAACACTACGAGTAGTACTCTACAGGTTAGGTGGCTTTCCTGTACAGTACAGTGTTATAGTATACTTGTGAATTCAGCCCTAGTACCGTACTGTGTGTAGATATGTGACATTACATTGTATGTCTAACGTTAGTTCGAGTGGAGTACCTTTGAAGCACAGCGGTGGGGCTTTTTTTGCCTAAAACTTGTGAATGCGGCCCAACCAAATGGCGTTTACATATTTACGCGTGATTGATAGTGATACAGTAGCGCTGTCGATTTCCACAGCAGCCATACATAATCTTTTGTCCTTTCTTCTTTCCTTTTTTCCCTTTGTTCTTTCACCCTTTTTATTCTTGGAATCGAAGGCTTCTATGAAATGTCCCTCGACTGATTTAACCAGGACTCTTGAGTCCTGATAGACCTAACCTAACCGAGTAACCGTTAACATTTGTTAGGCCTAACATAACAGTAACACTGACTTAGCCCTGTATTGACTTTGTCTTTGGCCGACTTACTGAGATGGCGAGTCTAACTCTTTAACGTTAGTCTAAATGTAGTCGTTAGATCTGTCAGTGTCAGTGTCACCGGTTATTGTATGGTGCCATCTCTAACGTACGTTAACAAGTTGATGTTAGTTATCTATGTCAACTTACTGATTCAGTAATAGTGGTACTGTCATCCTGTTGGATATCGCCGCAATATCATTCGTGACGTGTTAATTTCGTGTCACAAAGACAAAAGTTGCCAAGATCTAATAGTATTAGATGTCTATAGATCTAGATGTAGTCTAGATCTACAATATAAATTTTGTGAACCACTAGTAACTTAAAAGTGAAAGGTCTAGACTTCACTTAGTCTATAATTAGACCAGACATTCATGAGGCAAAGGCCTATTTAGTAGATCTATTATTCTATTTTAACGTCAATTCCTACTAACTCGCCACGTGTTATTCCTAAGGCCAGGGACTTCCGGGTTAGTGATTTTTTTTTCATAAATACCAAACAGCAGACGTGTTTCATTTGCATTCTTGTGCAGACTTCATGAAAATATGTGCAGTATCAAAGAAATATGATGCACATGACAATGCCAGTGTTTTATAGGTGAATGGTTAATACCTTTAAAAGCTGAATGATAATGTAGAGTCTAGGTCTAATTAAGATGTTACAGTCTCTGATAAGAAACAGGTTTGATTGTCATAGACTGTTTCCCAAATGCAGGTACATGTAGTAATATTCAGCTATTTCAATGCAATGCCATGTTTACAAATACATGTAGATTTATATTCATGTGAATGATAATTCAATTTCTACATGAGACATACTAAGTGCTAAACATAATATCTTGCATCAGTAAAATGTGTAAATGACGAGACAATTTGAATATGCATCAAATACAAACAGCAGCATTTTTTGACATTCTTTGATCCTGCATAGGCCTACCATTTTGTTTTATGTTTAATATAAATAGAGCAAAATAATTTCAACTTCAGTTTTGTTGGCTGATTTTTTTTTTTCTTCTCAAAATTAAAGTTGTATCTTGTGCCATGATGTTTGATTTTAATCAAAAGTTCTTAATTTCTTTCTTTTCTTTCAGATGACTGGTGCCATGTAGTAGCGAAGAACTGGACTGTCTCAGAAAAGAAAAGGAAAAGTACAGGGTCGTGTACATCACCAACGGATGTGAATACAATGGTAATGTAGAGTCTAGGTCTAATTAAGATGTTAAAGTCTCTGATAATAAACAAGTTTGATTGTCGTAGACTGTTTCCCAAATGCAATTAGTAATATTCAGCTTTTTCAAAGCAATGCCTTGTTTACAAGGACATGCAGATTTATTTTATTCATGTGAATAATAATTTAAATTCTACATGAGACTTACTAAGTGCTAGACATAAGATCTTGCATCATTAAAATATGTAAAAGGCGAGACAATTTGAATATGCATCAAAGACGAACAGCAGTATTTTTTTGACATTCTTTGATCCTGTATACCGTTTTGTTTTTATGTTTAATATAAACAGAGCAAAATAATTTCAACTACAGTTTAGTTGGCTGATTTCTTTTTCTCAAAATGAAAGTTGTATCTTGTATCATGATGTTTGATTTTAATCGAAAGTTCTTAATTTCTGTCTTTTCTTTCAGATGACTGATGCCATGCAGTAGCGAAGAGCTGGACTGTTTCAGAGAAGAAGAAAAAAGTACAGCATCGTGCTGATCATCAAGGAATGTGAATACAATGGCTTAGGAAAGAAGACAATCTACAGATAGGATAGAAGGGAGAAATTGGGATGAAGGGCGACAACATAAGGACGGTATATCTACAGTGAAATGTGATTGTAAAGTGGAAACATGAAAGGAGATACTAAGATTGAAGGTGAAAACAATGCATTCCATTCTGTGATGTCGTAATTACAATTTTGCTACACTTTAATAACACTACAGAGAGACATTTATATCAAGGAAAGCTTCATGTGGATATGGAATGTTAGATTTTTTTAAGTGTTCATTGGTATGTATTTCATGATAATAAATCTTGAAGGTTTTGTGTGGTAATCATAACCTTGTGATAAATCTTGATAGATTTCTAAGTGCACATTGGCAATATTTAGATGATGCTGTAATCAGATTAAGTTCTATTCTCCTTTATTCTTTTATTTATTATTTTGTTGTCTTCAACCCACTTTGAATGTGTCACGTATGATTCTTATAAACATGGGAACATGAACTCCATGTAACTGATAGGACTTATAACAAATTGACATAATTATTCAACCATCACTAGACAGTTCTGTTATAAGATGTTCTTTATCTAACTAAAATTGTAAATTATGATACGTGTATGTTCCCATGCAAACTCACAACAAAATACAGAAATTTGATTTCTTTTAATAATAATTCATTATGTCTCTAAATTTACAATTCAAGAAAGTGATTGCAATAAGGATGTCAAACATTGTATATTAAAATAATAGATTATTCATTTGTCTCCATCCGTAGTAACGCACGCAACTGCAGTGTGCATTTTGTAGGCTGCTGTGAAAAAAAAAAAAAAAAAAAATCACAGGCAGCCCAAGCAGGATTCCAACCCACGACCTCTGGATTACTAGACCAGCGTCATAACCACTAGACCACCGGAGTGCCCTGGCGCTACCTTTACACATGAATAATTAAGTATAGAAGGGCTTGGGGGTGCTTCGAAGTTTACTGCTCTTACTAGTATTAAATATGTACATGTCATTTGCAACTCAACTAAAGATGATTAAACACACTGAAATTCTTACTTTAAATGATATTCATAATCTGTTTTTTTTTCTTTAATAGCTTGGGATGTACACTTTATACACTGTATCGGTCTACATTTCGCCTACAATATGGAATTCTTTACTTCGAGACGTTTGTTTTTAACAAACAAAAAATTAAGAGTCCTTTAAAGGTGCTGTAAAACAGTGGTGTTTGTTTGTTTGTTTGTTTTTTGGTGGGGGGGGGGGGGGAGGGGAGTCAACTTAGCCTTGGCCCCTCTCCGCCGTCTTTTTTTTTTTCCTTTAGCTGCATTTTTTTTAGTCATCACATGAAAATTCGTCTGCATCCACCCCGTAGTTTTGCTGATGACCTTTCTTTTTAATTATTTTAGCCACACACAATTTTGGCTGAATTTCCCCACCCCTCTTGTGAATTTGCTAGTACATGTACTAAAACACATTCTCAGAATGTGTTTATAGTACTGGTGGATTAAGGATTCACAGGGAGGGGGGGGGGGTTCGGCCAAAATTTCTCTTTTCTCATATGTAAGAAGCCTACGGGGCGAAAAGGCTGATATTATGGGCTTTCTACACACATTTTTAGATGCTAATTATTGGTTAACGTGAGCATGATCATTTATGTTGTGATTAATTTGTTTCCTTATATATGTATGACTTCTATTAGAGACTTAATTGGCTTGGCACTCCTTACATCGACCTATTTTAGACACCTATTTCCTTCTCTCTCTCGTGCTTTTTCTCTACTGTCCTGTGAATAGTGTAACTACATGTACATGCAGTACCTCTTCTCTTTTGTATGATATACATCAAGTTTTTATCTGAGCATATGGGTGTTGCAGCACTCTCAAGCTTCATGCATATGCAGCAACATCTTTGGGTGTTCATATATGTACATAGTTATGCTTGATATATTAATTTGAGAATGTTATTCTTTCTCTTGTATATGTTCCGTCCGCACTCTATAGATGTAAATGTACGATGTAAGATTTGGTGTGCATGTTCGAACTGTGTTCCTCTTTTTGTGAACACACAAGAACTGATATAATAATGAACTTGAATTACACATATTCTTGAATCTTGATTCCATCTCCATTTGCCATTAGATATGTATTGATTTATGGAGCTCTTCCACAATTGTTATCCTTCCCATTGTCATTACTCATCTCTGAATATTTCAAATTTGATATTTTATTGAGGACCTATGTTTCTTCGATTACATAATGTACCTCTTCAATATATTGCTGCAAAAGGCATAATAAAACATGACCATTATTATATATTTGAAATGAAGCTTGAAATTCTGATACTGTTGATATTTATGTATTTTTAGGAGTTTATCAGTTTCGAAGAGTGCATGCAGGATGAGTTTTTATGTTTTTATATGATCAGGTGCAGCTATCATAGAATCTGTTGAGCAGGAAAGAGAAAGATGGAAAATGAGGAATTATGAGTGAATTCGCATGCGAGCCAAATGACAATAATGACACTGATAAAAATTGTGACAAAGTAAATGTCACAAATATGTGGAATAATAAGAAATAAAGAAATTAATATATTATTTCAGAGAAAGAAATAACAGAGTGCATGCATGAGTATGAAAGATGAGTAAATACAAGTAATTATTACTGACTGGCACGTCTTTTTCCCAAGATTTAGCGGTATCCTTCATCTTAGAACAAACATTCATAATTATTATGAAAGAAGTGAACCGAATTTGAATTAAAAATAAGTTAATAAAGTAAAAAAAAACAGTAAAAAAGTAAAAAATATGAAACACAGTATAACGAGTACATGTATTACCAAATGATAGATGTCCAAATGCAAAAGTGTTAAATAATAATATATCCACAAAAAGGGGGGGGGGGCAAAGAAATCTTTGGAACGATCAACCACAGCTATAATAACAATACATGCGTGTACTAAATGAAGATGAAAACAATGACAACACTCTTTTTAGAGCAATTAAGAGAAACTGGCTTGTATTATCATCTTAATTATCACTAAATGTATTGTAATCATCACAACAATCATTACATGACAATTAATTTCAATTAATAAGGTTATTGTTGATAAGCAGGGTATAGCCCTAATAGTATTTGTATGTAAACACATACGAAAATGAAATAGCGACGGTTCGTAAATACACGCGTATCGCACGTTACCTATTGTACAGGCCCTACAGCGCCGGTCTCACGAACCGGCGTAATACAACTTACATCGGTTCGTGAGACCCGCGCTTAAGTACATAACCTATGGTGCGCGCAAGAAACGATGGATTTACGAACCGACGCAGTGAGTTTGAAAACAGAAATATCGTAAATTTTTTGAATTCACACTAAAATTACACCATGGATAGGAAGAACAACTTCCACTCTCATCACCCTGTCAAAATTTTCACACACAAAGACAGGAAAAGTCATTGAAAACGTTGTCTAAAACTTGTGAGATCTTCAAACGCGATTTTCTCAGAATTGCATTTTCGCTCAAAAACGAAATAGCGTCGGTTCGTGAAAACGCCGACGATATGGTTGAAGGGTTTTATTTTTCAATTCTTCCTCACGATAAATTTTCCACTGCAGGCAAAATTAGGGTTGTACACGATATGAAACCTTTACACATATCTCTAAAATCTGTTATCATAGCTGTATACATGTAGATTTGGGTCGAGACCTACTTTCAGGTTTCTAACATTTTTCTTTTTTTTTTTGATAATGAGAAACCTCTTATGAAATGTCAAAGAGCACATAATTTTCAGAGGAATTCAACATTTGTTTGATGAAAATTGGTTTTGAAATGGCTGAGATACAATGTGTGTATCCAAAACAGAGCAATCCTAATATTCCAAGGTAAGACCAACCGTTATTACGGTCACTTCATTTTACTTTGATTTTTGGATGTCTCAGCCATTCCAAAACCGATTTTTTTATGTCCTATTTCGTAAGTGGTTTTGGTACAATTGTATCTCGTAAGAAGCTAAAAGCCTAATTTTCATCTCTACCAATTATACCATCCCTTTATTTATCATCACAATATAAAATTATATCACCACTGATGATCTTATGAAAGATCTGAGTGAAAGAGGAATGAAAAAATTATCCCCCCCCAAAAAAAAAAAAAAAAAAACTAGAAATGTCGCTATGGCGACTGATGCCTCCGCCATAATGCATGATTCTCCCAATAAGCGTATAGTACAATGTCTTCACAATGTGTGATCCATGACAGTTTCACATAACTGGCAAAATATTGAAATGGCAGGTTTGTCAGAAATGTCTTGAACTGGGTTTGCTATATTTTTCTAGGAGTGTAGGTACACATATTTGGGGAATTGAGAATTTTTACTTGCATTCTGACGGACCTTTTTGTAAGTTTATGCAATGAGTAATTTCCAAGGTATGAAGAAAGAGTGTAATGACGGTACAAAACATTTTTTTTTTTCCTTTGGGGGGTGGGGAGGCATTGAAACCTAGCCATTGACCCTTAACCTTTGACCTTTGACCTTCTGGCTGGAAATTTCCCAGAGAATCTCCATCAGGTAATGCATGTATTAAGTTTTGAAAGTAATAATGCAAACATTGCATATATACTAGTATATGAGGGAAATAGTAAAATTTTGAGGAGTTGACCTTGACCTTTGACCCCCTGACTATTGACTCATGACCCCCAAATTCCCTAGATAATCCTTGCCCGTCAGTACATGCGTATGTACCAAGTTCCACAAATATACATTGAACCATTTGCGAGAAAAGTGATATTGCAACATTTTCACCTAACCTTAGACCTTTGACCTTTTGACCTTTGACCTTATGACGTGAAACCCTCTCTGGAGAATCTCTACGCAGTAGTACATGTCCACACCAAGTTTCAAGAAAATACCTTTGGGCATTGCATAGATATGGGGGAAATTGTAACATTTATAGCATTTGACCTTGACCTTTGACCTCTTGCCAATGTCACTAAAGTCTACTCAACTTATTGTCACATCATACATCATCCTTGGACCAAGTTTGGTGAAAGCTGCTTCATCCAGTTTTGAGTTATCACATAAACAGATGAATTTTAGGATTTGACCTTGATCTTTGACCTTTGACCTCTGTCCGATTTCACTGAAAAACTAATCAAGTAATTGTCCTATCATACATTATCCTCCAACAAAGTTTGGTGAAATTTGCTTGATTCAGTCTTGAGTTATCGCGTAAACAGATACAATTTCATGATTTGACCTTGACCTTTGACCTTTGACCTTCAGCCGATTTCACCCAAAATCTAATCAAATAATTGCCCCATCATACTTCATACTTGGACCAAGTTTGGTAAAATTCCAGTCAATATTACTCAAGTTATCGCGTAAACGAAAGCGGACGGACGTACGGACGTACGGACGTACGGACGTACATACGGACGGACGGACAACCCGAAAACATAATGCCTCCGGCACCACTTCGTGGCGGAGGCATAAAAAAGTTCAGGGATCTTTGACCTTTGTCTGCAACCCTGCCCTTTCACAATCTATCACAGTATAAACTGCTGATCTGGTGTGTCCTTCCTTGTAAATCTTTAAGAGCTACGTTGTATTGGACATTCCTAGCTAAAGTTATATAAATGCTATCTGAATGGCAGTTCAGGCTATTCCAATGTTCAGTGACTCCCAAAAAGATTTTGCTTAAAGGACAAGTTCACCTTCATAAACATAAGGATTGAGAGAATGTAGCAATATTAGTAGAACACATCATTGAAAGTTTGAGGAAAATCAGACAATCCGTTCAAAAGTTTTGAATTTTTGAAGTTCTTGTGCAGTAACCGCTGGATGAAAAGACTACTGCAGTGTATGAATAACTTAGATGTCACATGTGTACAACAATATAAGGAAAATATAAAGAGAATTTCACAAAATTCCATCTTTTGAAAAAAGTGCACATTCCCCTGACTCGTTACCGACAAATGTTATGGGTAATATTATTCCCCCTGCCTTTAGAAAGAGCCAAGTCAAGTGCTCTTTCATTATGCGAAAAAAAGTGAAAATATGTTGAATTTTCTTTTACATTTTCTTTGTACTGTTGTACGCATATGACTCACAAGCTGTAGTAGTCTCCTCATCCAGCGGTTCCAACACAAAAATTTTAAAAATTCATAACTTTTGCATCGATTGTCCAATTTTCCTCAAACTTTCACTGATGTGTTCTACTAATATTGTTGCATCCTCTCAATCCTTATGTTTATGAAGGTGGACTTGTCCTTTAAAATCAACTCAGTGTATTTGAATATGTGCCCCTGCATCACAAAACCAACAAAAAGTTGCCAGACAGATTCTGAAAGAGTATAACTCAATTAAAATTGACTCTCCTGTTACCTAGATATATTGAAAAGAAAGCACATGCATGCTGGAAAAGAGTACTGAGAAAAAAAAGGCTAAAAAGTACAAGGTCTATTCAAGTTAATACAGTAATATCAAGTCATGCTAGCTGTGCGATGAAAGGGACAAAACACAGAGATGCACAGAGTAAACCACCAGATCAACAACAATGAAGAGATGTTCTATAATCACATTCTGTCAATGATTAAAGGACAAGTTCACCTTCATAAACATAAGGATTGAGAGAATGCAGCAATATTAGTAGAACACATCAGTGAAAGTTTGAGGAAAATTGGACAATCGATGCAAAAGTTATGAATTTTTAAATTTTTGTGTTGGAACCGCTGGATGAGGAGACTACTACAGCTTGTGAGTCATATGCGTACAACAGTATAAAGAAAATGTAAAGAAAATTCAACATATTTTCACTTTTTTCGCAAAATAAAAGAGCACTTGACTTGTCTCTTTCTAAAGGCAGGGAGAATAATATTACCCCTAACATATGTCGGTAACGAGTCAAGGGAATATTTACTTTTTTCAAAAGATGGAATTTTGTGAAATTCTCTTTATATTTTCCTCATATTGTTGTACGCATGTGACATCTAAGTTATTCATACACTGCAGTAGTCTTCTCATCCAGTGGTTACTGCACAAAAACTTCAAAAATTCATAACTTTTGAACGGATTGTCTGATTTTCCTCAAACTTTCAATGATGTGTTCTACTAATATTGCTACATTCTCTCAATCCTTATGTTTATGAAGGTGAACTTGTCCTTTAATGCCAACTTTCAAAGCAGTAGGGTCATCCTTTCAAAAGTTATTAGACTTAAAAGTGAAGAGTGTGAAAAGGATTTCAAGAAATGAAAAGGGGACTCTAAAACATACCTGATCATTCCATTCTCCCCTAAAAAGAGTTGTAGAAAAACTACTGAAAACACACTTTCCCATTCATGTTATGATCCCAAACTAAAGAATAATGTAGAGGAATGACAGCTCTTTCAGAAAATGTGAAAAACTCAAGATTGACTAGGTTGACCCAATTAACCTTTGAGTCCTCACTTACAATCGAGGGGTGCAACTGTTTTTTGGTTTTGGGCAAGTCCAAGATAAGGTCCCCTCAGAAGGCAAAATTTCATCTTTGCTCAATATTGACATGTTTGGTATCATTTTGAAGCTTATGAGTTGAAGTTTTGATTTCCATGGAGGAAAAAATGATATTATGTAAGTTTATACAAATTTCAAGGGCTTCATTTGCATAAATGTGAAACACAGCGTTACGTATGGGACATTTATAAAAATTCATATTAATTCAAAGGAAAGCAAATGATATTTGATTAATATGTGGACATAAGAAGTTCATCAAATAGTTTAACTTGGTATAAAAATTTAGGGATTATGCAAATGATTATGCAAATTAGCTCATGTCCTATCATGAGATGTCCCATACGTAACAAATTGAGGTCATTTTTTTAGGTTTTTTCTGAAATTGCTGAGGATATTTTAATGCCCTTTTGAAAGTTCTAATTTATTGTTTAAAGAAATCAAATACCAAAGAAAAAAGAAAAACAGTAAAAGAAATACATTCTATAAGGCATTGAAATAATGTTACGTATGGGACAAATGCGTTACGTATGGGACATCCTCATACATATTGCATGTGAATGCATGTAGCTAGCTGGGAAGGTCTCTCAGTACACAAATGGTCAATCATCCTGAAGAAAGCATCCCAACATTGTAGCTACTTTTTGAGTTTTAGACACTTGAAACAATGCATGTATCTTGACTGAACAATTTTCAGGAAAGGGGGAGGGGAAAATGGCAAAATACACAATGAAAAATCAGCATTAAAGGGATGGTATATATACAGTAGTTTTTGTAGAAATGGGGATTCAGTTTTCAACATTTAATGAGATGATTGGAAACCAATTATATGAATTACTAAAGAGCATACAATCCTAAGACTAGAGGATTTCAAAGTTTATGTGATGGAGATCCAATTTGAAATGGTTGTGATACAGTATACAAAAAAATATATAAGTATAAAAATGATTCCTTTTTATTGCAAGTGATACACAAATTGTCCTTATTCATTTTCAATAGTAGCCACGACAAAAATTCATGGGTATACATACTGAGGTGTGACTCAAATCAATGACCTGACTGCTAGACAGATATCATCTACTCGATCACTGGGGTTCCACGCAGCAGGTATTGCTTATTTATTGAAATTCATATTTCTTGTGTCAAGTCATTTTTTATTGAAACTAAATGGCAAACTGCCCTCATCAATGGAAGTAAACACTTTAAACTATTCAATTTTTCAGTAGTAACTATCCTGATAAAAATAGGGCATACATACTCAGGTTGGTCATAAAAAAATATAGAATATGATTAAATATGATTATGATGGTAAATATATGGGGAATATTGTTCCCTTGTCAATCTGGAACAGTATTTGAGTAATTTCAACTGATTCTACCTCAATGATTATGCAAATATTTGTTTATGGGTATTTTGCAAATTATTTTGCAAAATACCCATATAAACTTGGTTCTCCACACACTAAACGAATGGGGGACAAAGGGCATGCATACTCGGGTTGGTCATAAAAATATAAAAAATATGATTGTGACTATGATTATGATGGTGAATATTTGGGGAATAATGTTTCCTTGACAGTCTGGATCAGTATTTGAGTAGTTTCAACTGATTTTACTACAATAATTATGCAAAATACCCAAAAACATGGTTCTTCACACACTAAATGAATGGGGGACAAACTGTCCCATACGTAACTGTCCCATACGTAACACGTCATGTCTGTCTTTAATTAGAACCTGTAATTAGAGCTTTTTGCCTAATGACATGAAACTTACCTGTGATAATCTTGAGTGTTGTGACTTTCATCACAGTGAGTTACAATTTGTAGATGAAATACTTTCAGAGAGTTTTGAAGTTGAAAAAAATGTTCAAAAAAACAAAAGTTTTCTGGTCCCATACGTAACGGCACATATTTTCTCTTCTAGAATATAATTGTCAAGGTCATTTTTCTCAATTTTTTACATGTTTATACTTCTCCTAGATATCAATCACCAAGATGAAGTTCAATATGATCAAAGGCATTAACACTATTTTTCAGGTCATAAAAGTCTCTGAATGTCCCATACGTAACGCGCGCATTATCTTGGACTTGCCCTTTTGAGATCTCTATGAATGGTCCTCACTACCGCATTATTGGCCTAGTATAAAC
The DNA here is from genome assembly GCF_040938485.1 of Diadema antillarum. Classification (NCBI taxonomy): domain Eukaryota; kingdom Metazoa; phylum Echinodermata; class Echinoidea; order Diadematoida; family Diadematidae; genus Diadema; species Diadema antillarum. The sequence goes on from NW_027271079.1 coordinate 365,637, forward strand.
AAAATCAACAAGATCTTCATCAGGTGTAATCACAAAATGAGGGAGGGCAAACAGACACAGAACCTATGACAAATATCCATCTGGTATAAGTGTGTGTTGACACATGAGAACAAGTAAAATATGAGTGACAGCAAAGTAAAGAAAAAACATTCAAGGCCTTGAGACAAGGGAATCAATGTTGGAATTTGGCTGCCTTTTTCTTGACTACACAAAGAGTTTGTATACAGGTAGACCTTTCATTTTAATATTTTCTTGATATCATGCTAAAAGGAAAACATGACAAAGCACCAGAAGAAACATTTAAACATTACTATTAAGAAGCAGAAAGTTGCACTTACCTTTTCAAGCGAAAAGTTCTTTCCGCAGAAATAACATGAGGTAGAACCATCCGACGTCCATCTCTACATGGGGGGGGGGGGGGTGGGGGCGGCAAAAAACAAGAAGAAACTAGACTTAGAAATTTGTCAAGACTGACAAATTAGGTGATCCATTCAATTAAGATTGGGGGCACATGGCAATGTATTTTGAGATGTTCATCACAGAACAGATGCTGTATATCTTGTGGACGATAAGCTACAGGCTCTGTCCATACATGACACTGGCGGCGTTTAAAAAAATTCTGAGGCAGAGTCACGATCCTAAACGCATTTGAGGCATTTTCAGGGTTAGATAAACGCAACCATGTTTTCAAACGTGTTTAGAAAGCCATTTTGAAACGCCTTTCATAGAGCGTTTGAAACACCTTTGAGACCAACGATCGCCGTTCTATGAGTAGATAAACGCAATGCCATTTTGAAACGCGTTTATATCTCAAGGTCAAATCCCAGCTGTTTCCGGTTGTGCTCTCTGCCCATTATTTGTGTGTGACTGAGGAGGCATGTTTGGTGGTATGCAGTTGACCTTTACTTCCCAAGTCAAACGGCACAAAGCAGCTGCGCAGTGATACCACTCGAATCGCGATTGTAGAAAGGTTAGATAAACGTGGCTCCCCGAGAATCGCGTTCAAACCACGTTTGCAAACACGGTTCCAAACGCGTTTTAAAACGTGATTCTCTCTCTCAAGTTAGATAAATGCAGCGACTATTTGCTTAGTCCCGTACCAACGGTGGGGCTAAGGGGGGGCCTTAGCCCCAGCGTTGGTACGAGACTATCCTTAGCCCACTTTCTGTTTACCCTCGTTTTTGCCAAAGTGGGCTAGCTCCACCGATAGTCCGGTACTATCTGGCCCTGCAAAATAGCAGGGTTAGCACCGCAATTGCAGTACTAACCCCGCAATTGCGGTGCCAAGCAAGTGAGTGTAAACAGAACGTAAAAATAATCTGAAGCTAAGCGACAGAGACGAAGTCCGACACCCACTGACCAATCAGAAACGAGGTAATCAAGTGCTGCAGGTGCGTGTACATGTACAGTGCACACTGTAATCATGAATATATTCATGTGGTTTGGAAAGTACCCGACTATTAAAGAAAAACGAGTGTAAAAAGGTCACTTTTCTCCTTAGCCGGACAAGAGCTTCGTACGGGACTAATTGACGAGTGTAAAAAGCTTAAAAAATTGGTACGGGACTAACGATAGTCCTGGGTCAGAGAAAGTACGGGGTTAAGAAACACCAGTGTAAAAAGGGCTTCAGTATTACACAAAATCTCAAAGCCTAAGCTTCAATTTCAATCCAAATTTTATACATTTTAATCCTGACATGCTGTCATTTATAGAGTTAATGTTAAAAAAGCATAAAGTATTTATAAGCTACAACTTATTAATGTCATTACTTGTGCAAACATCGAACCTTGTTGGTTTGGAGCATGGGCACACATGGGATAATGACGATTCCACTCCTTCTCTTCCCACCTTCCTCATAAAACTGTTCTGTCACATTAAAACTACACTTGCATGCAAAGACTAGACATTGTTGGTCACCGTACTATATACAAAATGTACCAGTAGTCAAAATACATTTTGGAAGTGCGTAATAAGTGATGTCACGATGTACAGTAAGTCATGATGGTGCGTATGGTGTACGCACGTTAAGAGTATCTGGATACAGACGGGGCGTGCGTTTAGACGTGCGCGTTATGAATAAAAGTCTGTATGTGTACTGAGTAAGGGGCAGTTGCATTCTAGCCATGTCCGGGGAAGGACGGCGTGTAGGGAGCTGGTACGAGCCCCGGATAAGGGCAGTCGGTTAGATTGTGAAGGGCTGCGGGCAACGGTGACTTCGTGGTATACCGTACTTCCCTCCATTTATTTGTCAAGCTGTCAAGAGTAAAGGCAAGTGAAGCACTTGTGTCATTGCAACTCAATTCCCTTGGCTATACCGGTGTAATTATTTGTACTTTCTTGCTCCATATAAATGCGGTGAAGAGAGAGAATGACTCCTATGTATGCAAAGACATGAGAGCCCCGGCATTGACACATAATGGCCCAGTTGTGTTACAATAATTATTATACATTGTATTCTGTGCACAAAATGCATGGTACCCTGTACTAAAGATGATGTACATTGCAGACATTTACAATGCAGTTTATCCAGGGTTCCTGTACCTTTTACAAAAATAAATTCTATGACTCTTCCATGTAAAATCTTAGAAATCCAGGAACCTTTTTCACTCAGTATTAAACTCCATAGTGGTTAGTGTTTAAATAAATGAAAATCTCTATTACAATGTAGAAGAGTAGTGTCCATGTAAAGCAACAATGAGTATACCCAAATTACAATGTATCTGTAGCAAACGAGTTAGTACAAATTAATTCGATGAAAAGTTTTCCTTTAAAAAAAAAGTACATCAAAAAAAAAATCACTGAAAGGCAAATCATTTACAAATCTATTAAATTTCAATGACTTTTCCAAGATATTCTGCTTTTTCCATGACTTTTCCAGGTTTTAAATGACCATGGGAACCCTGGTTTACATTTGTTCAAGATTTACAGGAGAGTGGAACATAGTTTTACTCAGCCAATGAGCCATCTACAGATTTTACTATTTCACCAGCTTCCTAAAAATTGTGTTATTTCAGTTTGTGTGTGTGTGTGTGTGTGTGTTTTTTTTTATACCCCTACAATATTTCACCTTCCATGCAACATTGTCATTTTTCAAGTAAACATTGACTATGGTAACTCTTGGGAAAAGAGGAACTAATCACTAGCAATGTCACTCTAAAGGTTAGGCCCTAATTGCCGCTATGAAATGAAATGCAAAACTTTATAAAAACAAGGCGAATAAAGAGGGTCGAAATCTGCCTTCCTCAGGGCATGCATAGACCGACCCTCCATGCTCAGGGTTTCAATTTTGAGGAGCTTGATCACACTGGTGCTCTTGCCACGCTCCTCAAGCCATGTCAGGAGCACTAGATAGCACTCCTGATTTCCCCCCTCCCCCCAAAATATAGCCTGGAGCATACTGCATACAGCATACATATAGCGAGTCTATATTTTCGCGAATCAGGACTTCCTGACAATTTTGTGAGTGGCTAAATTTGCAATCGCGGAGTATACTGTAGGCACCTACTGAACAGAAACTTGTGCGTCACATTCATATCGGGATCAGAGTCATTATATTCGTGTGTCTCTGGAAATATAGCACCTGGCTCGCGAAATTCGTGAAAGCAAAATCCTCACAAAATATTTGGCATTACATTATACATGTAGTAACCATTGGCATCTCAGTCCAGGGAGGTGACAGGAAAAGTTCTGTGGAAACCAGTGCTGGAGACTTCACCTGCACCTTGAGAAATAAAGAGTAGCCAATCACAGAGCCTCTTTAACCCATTGAGGACGAGTCCTGAGTATACGGGGACAGGTGTCTATGGGAAATGCGTGTTGTAGTCAGAATCAGCCCGTCTTCAACGGGTTAATGCTGAGACTCAAGATTCTGTTTTTTTTTTTTTTTTTATAACTAATATTCATACAGTACATACATATATATGCATTTCGTATCAGAATGCTTCTAATTTTTTGATTTCACCTTCCCTCTACCTGGCCCCTCTCATTGCGTACTCCGTGATCTTTCCCCACCCTGACCCCTATCCAACAAATTACCGCTGTGGGAGAAAAAAAACACACTGCAAAACAAACAAAATAACTCACTTGCAAGCAGCCAATATGTCTACACCTCCCTGCATGTGTCTCTCTTTTGAGGGGATGCAAAATGTTCAAAAGAAGAAAGAAGAAGGGAAAAAAAAAACAATGAGTAGATAGAGTTCTTGAAACTTGACACCCATGCATGCCAGCCAGTAGGCGCACATGTAGCATGCATGGATGGGAGCCTGGGAACAAGCTTTAAGGAATTCATGTTCAAACAGAGAATAAACTTGCGTTTAGATCAGGTGGTCAGAATACTCCATCAGTCGACAATTTAGCAGGCATCCATTTCATTGCTTTGTACTGAACGCATTAATGGCCTATTTCCTTTTATATTGCGAAATACCATTCTTGCTGTCAAGTGGATGTGCTGGTACTGTACAAAAGTGTAAGCACCATTTAGATAAGGATCACATGAATAATCATCGCATCACAGATGCTTATCTCTGTGAATCTACAAACCAAAATGCCTGTTGGTGCAAATGACCTTTTTCTGCTCATGCGCAAAGTGGAATTACGAACTGGTCTATTGGCCTGAGAGACAAACATACAATGTAGAACCATGGACCTACTATACATGGACGTTCATCGCTCGTTAATCAATTCATGCACCCTTTTCTGTCAAAAGTAGCACAAAAGCATTTTAAGCATGCTTTCCTGCTTTGATCTTATCATCACCGCCGACAGCCAGCCTGGGTAAAATCAAGACGACGCTTTGGAAACTCTAAAAAGTACATGCGCAGAAGATAGTACTTCTCTTTAATAAATCAAGAAAAATGCATGTGCAGTTGTAGTGTACATTGGGAAATTGTCGCTCAAGTAATTTCGTTTGCAAAATGCGCGTACTTTACGAGAGAAAGCAATTGTTTTGGCAGGTTGGATGTGATTTGTAATCTAATTTTCATAGTTTTCGCACATTGTTCCAGAGTAAACATGGACAGTAACCGTAGATGACGTGTATGTCCCATCATTATATAAAGCCATGTTACATGCTTGTCCACAAGTGTCCACTTCAGTAATTTTCAATTTTGTGACAGGAAAACTGTCATGTTATTGGGTTTGCTGCTCCCTTTCATCGGTATTTATTCAAAGCCAGTTGAGTCTGAAAAGGCACCTCAGCAAAATAAGACTGCAATGAGGGAAATGGTTCTTTTGTCAGGGACGATGCATGATCGCACAATCCTTATTATCCAAGCACCTGAATGTACTCATTAAGATGCTCATAATCAGGTGGCGGCAGTGATGATGGGATCAAAGAAAGGCATTTGTTACTCGTCCATGTGTGTATTAGGTCCATGATAGAACAGACGAGTTGTGTGTCAATGATGCAAACAGATTACCACAACTCTCTTTGCAAAAAAAAAAAAAGAATCAAACATCCCAATAAAAATGCACAGCCATTTCATGTGCCTATACTAGACAGTGACAACTACGACCTCATTCACAGTGCGAGGCTCGGCCGTGCAGCCGAGCCCGCCTTCATTTCAGTGTAAACGCGCAAAAGGCCAAATGCAGGTCCAAAATTGGCCGCGCATTTGGCCACGCTCTGGAGGTGGTCTCAGCGGCGGCCGAGCCGCAGCTGAGCCCGGCCTTTTCTCAGTGTAAACGCAAACTGGGCCAAACGCGCGGCCAATTTTAGTCTGGCTTCCAAACCCTCTGCCCGTACTATTTCGCTATTCAGGATATTAACCCCCTCAACGTCGAAAACTAGTATAGTTTCAGGTAGTTTTGTCCTGCAAAGGATTTTTCCTTCGGCAAAGGAATTTGCCCGCTTCCTCACCACGGAATCCAGTTGGCAAAGGGTCTGAAAACCAGACTATACCAAATTGCGTTTGTTTACAAGCAGAGCGCCACTACGACAAAATATTGAAAGGATTGAATTAAAAGTGCGGCCGAGCCCGGCAGTGTAAACAGACAAAATTGCGGGGCTCAGCCCCGCAATTGAGGCTGGGCTCGGCCCAGCCCCGCACTGTAAACGGGGTCTACGTCAGAACGCCATAAGTTGGTGAGAGCGAGGAGTTTCCAACAGATCCTTGGTCGCTGAATGGTACATTGCATATAAAAGAGCTTCCTGATACTCCGTGATAGCATGATCAGGACGATCTCAAAGCTGAAGCTCCTTGTGGTCTCACGCTCAGCAAGTTCTCAAAATTCAAGGAACTTTATCTCTGCTCTGCATAAAGTTCTTTTTTCTTTTTTTTTACTGAATCTCAAAAGAGCTTTCCATTCCCGAAGTTCATGTGGGTGATTGCCAAAAATTTTATGATTTTTGTTTTGAAAAAAACAAGCAAAAAACAAACTCTTTGTGAATTCACCACTGAACGCGAAGAAAGTGTGCCAATGAAGACGTCTGTTTGGTAACTTGAAAAAAAAAAGAGGGATTCTGATCCTTTATGAGGATACATACAATGCTTTAAACATTTATTGATGTTTTTTTTACTGCAGCATCAACAGCATCAGATATTGTCTGCATTCATTTGAAATGTCAAATTAGAGGGTGACCATCCACATTCTACACGTGAAGGCCTGCTTCCTGCAATAACAGGACTTTAATATTTGCCTGCAATGTACATGTACATTAGTACATAGCTGCAGTCTACTTGAACTTCCGGTATGTTCAGCAAGGATGGGTAGTATTATACAGATATTGACTTATCAGAGGTGGAATATAACATTTGAGATCCTCGCGGAAAGTTATATTTTTGTCGAGGATTATTATATTTTTCCGAAGCACATAGCGCTGAGGAAAAATATAGTATTTCGAGACAAAAATATAACTTCCCAAGGGAAATGAAATTTTATATTCCTACCGAAGGAAACAAGCTAATATATCTGTTATATTATATGACCTACAGTACAAGAAATAAACTGCTGTATAAAGCAACACGACTTCTCCTTTTTCAAACCCACAGCAGTCAAATTCATGAACGCGCGTGACAACGCTCGGCACTACAGTGGTATGTGATCGAGCCAAACAGAGCCATAACTATGATGGCTTTCGCGTAGGCCCTAACTATCGGTAATTCGTTCTTCCGTGGCATATAGCCGTGCAGGAGCATTCCTAGAACAGTCGCTATTCAATCGTACGTAGGCCTGTAGCGAGGGCCTATTTACGTAGCAGTAACATTAGAGCTAGATGTTGTAATGACAGTTGCAGAATTATCTTTAAAAAAATTGTAGAAGACTATGCCTAACTAACATTAAGGGTCTACAACTGCCGCTTTTGGTCTAAAGCAAGCTTGTTGAAGTACTAAGTGTTTGTGGTGACGTATGAGAATGTGAACTTTCTAACAATGTAGGACCTAATCTCTTCTGTCTGCAGTCACTGGTACATGAGCTGTAGACTACGGACCTGGCCCTGGTCCAGGTCCAGCGCTAGTAACATAGAACTACCGGTGTCAAAGAAACTTACTCAGTTCAGGCGGTGGTAGATCTAATACTAGTATAATGGGAAATCCTTTGCCTTCCGGCCCTGTCACGACTGTCTAACATTAACGGGAGTAGTAGGCTCTGTAGCTTCCAACACATTCACCAGTTTGTTTCTCTCTCAAGCTGCCATACCAGTTATAACACAACAGTTTGACAAAAACAAATCTGTTGCAATTTCGCAATTCTCGCTTGTAGCGTGTGTATGCTGTGCATGAAGTGTTGTCTACCGCTTTACAGTAGTGCATGCCGTGTACTGTGGTCACGGCGGCGATTGCACTCGTGTGTGTGCAAAGCATCTCTGTGTATGTTGCGCGCATCATAACAATTGGTTTCTTGATGACGTCACCCCTCCTGACATAACGCCATTTGTTTAACGTAGTCGCTATTATATTCCATGGTTGTACGTAATTTACGTCATGTTATGAAAATATAACGCTTCTCATCCTTGTGACCATGGTCACGTGACTGCATTTTGACCAATCACACATTGATATCTATATACACATTGTGTAGGTCATATAATATTATGAAGATGCTACATGTATTGTATAATATAGCAGCCATACATGTAAATTATGTTTACAATGTACAGTACATGACTGTACAAAATTTGTACCAAAAGGGGGAGTCAAAGTAATATTAAGAGTGCAGTACCGGTACATCTTGCCATTAAAACAGCACCTGTCATGCAGAATAAGGAAAGATCCTTGACTTTATTCAAATTGCCAGTAAAGTGGTGCATATTTGTGAAATATAATACCCTTGCTATCTTGGTGGTTACTAACTGTCACTCTTATAAACTCCCTTGTGAGCCCTATAAATGTAACCCAAGATCGCCCCAAATCACTAAAACTTCAGGTCTTCAAGTTATAATTATGGCTTCAATGATGACTACTGGTACACGTGTACATTATATACAACCGTACCACACTTCAGTGAAATTGTTTAGGTGTTTTGTTTTGGGGTTTGTTTGTTGTTCTTTTCTTCTTCTTATTTTTTTTTATTGATCTGGAAATTTGCTATCTCTATGCAAATACAGTTGTGTACAATCAATTATCAAATACCAGTGCCCCATTTTAATACATAAAGTCATGCACAAGAGCGTCCTGAGGTGCTCTGACTCGTGCCCCTTTATGTTCGAAAGATTTGTAACACCCATGTTGTACGTGTACATTGTACTTTGGCAAATGTGGCTAATATGGATTGAGCAGGTATCGTCAGCAATCTGTTGTAACCCGTCAAGATCAATAGATTTAGTGACTGAATGCCCAATGTATAGACTCAAGTTGCAAACTTGGTCATGGCAAGGTGCCAAGGTGGCTCCCACACAATATACCTGGATTTTAAATGGCACTGAATCCATCAGAGCATGCTGCATTTCATGATAAAAGTACAGTATGTCAAAGCAGACCAGGGAAGTGGAAAGAAATGGAGTGTGCACTCTAAGTAAGGAGCTTATTAAAGATAAATCCATGAAAAATTAACAATAATGTCAGCAACACATCAACTCTCAGTGCTGCATGTGCATTGCCCTCTTTTGAAGTTTTTCTCTTCTACTGAACATTTCACACATCAACCTGCGTGTAGTACGACAGGTACAAATGTACACAAGTGCAGTGTAAGCACTCTCATGTTGTGTACATAAAATTCAAATGTGACTGTGCATCACAAAATGAGAAGTTTTGAAGCCCTCACCTAGTGCCATCACATAAAGCAAATGGAATCGAAATTGGGTTAGAAATGGCGAAGGAGTAGCATTTTGTAGCCAATGTACAATATAGGTCAAAAATCAAGGTCAAAGGTCAAAGAAGACAAAGGTCAAAATTCTGTGTAGAAGTTTTGAAGCCCTCACCTAGTGCTATCACATAAAGCAAACGGAATCGAAATCCGGTTAGAAATGGCGCAGGAGTAGCATTCTGTAGCAAAATGCACAATATAGGTCAAAAATCAAGGTCAAAGGTCAAAGAAGTCAAAGGTCAAAATTCTGTGTAGAAGTTTTGAAGCCCTCACCTAGTGCCATCACATAAAGCAAACGGAATCGAAATCGGGTTAGAAATGGCGAAGGAGTAGCATTTTTTAGCAAAATGTACAATATAGGTAAAAAAATCAAGGTCAAAGGTCAAAGAAGTCAAAGGTCAAAATTCTGTGTAGAAGTTTTGAAGCCCTCACCTAGTGCTATCACATAAAGCAAATGGAATCGAAATCGGGTTAAAAATGGCGAAGGAGTAGCATTTCGTAGCAAAATGTACAATATAGGTCAAAAATCAAGGTCAAAGAAGTCAAAGGTCAAAATTCTGTGTAGAAGTTTTGAAGCCCTCACCTAGTGCCATCACATAAAGCAAACGGAATCGAAATCGGGTTAGAAATGGCGAAGGAGTAGCATTTTTTAGCAAAATGTACAATATAGGTAAAAAAATCAAGGTCAAAGGTCAAAGAAGTCAAAGGTCAAAATTCTGTGTAGAAGTTTTGAAGCCCTCACCTAGTGCCATCACATAAAGCAAACGGAATCGAAATCGGGTTAGAAATGGCGAAGGAGTAGCATTTTGTAGCAAAATGTACAATATAGGTCAAAGGTCAAGGTCAAAGGTCACGACTGAAATTCTGTGTAGAAGTTTCAAAGCTCCCATGTAGTGCTATCATATAAAGCAAACAGAATCAAAATTGGCTCATAAATGAACAAAAACTTGCAAGCACTGATTTTGTGTGAGGACTGAAAATAGGTGAATTGAGTCAACCTAACCAGTCGTGAGTTGTATCTTCTAAAAGAGCAAATTTTCTTCTACATAATGTTAAAGTTTGGGATCATAAAACAAACAGGAATTTGTGTTTTCAGCAGTTTTTCTCAAGCACTTTTTGGTGGAATAGTGTGAGTAGATGTTTCTCATAGAGCCCTCTTTTCATTTCTTAAAAACCCTGTCCATACTCTCACTTTCAACTCCAATAACTTTGAAAAGAATGACACTACTGCATTGAAAGTTGGCATTAATCATAAGAATGTGTTGGCTTGTGCCGAAAGGGTGGGTTGGGTGGTGGCGCGTCGCGTTAATGGGAACACCACCCTTCGTCCAAAGCCCCCCCCGGTTTTGCCGAAAGGGTGCGTTGGGAGCGTTGGGTCGCGTCGCGTTGACTGGAACCCCACCCTTCGTCCAAAGCCCCCCCGGTTTTGCCAAAAGGGTGCGTTGGTACTTTTTCTCATGTAATATTAAAAGACGAGTTTTGAATTTATATCTAACCTTCAAACAACCATTTCAAAGAGGCTATCGTCCGGATCGGTTTACACTCTATTACCACTTGGTCTACAGCCAGTTGGTCTAATAGACTGTTTAATATCAATTGGTCTAATAACCAGTTGGTCTAGTCATCATTTCGTCCAATTACTGTTTGGTCTAATTGTTATTTGTTGTTTGATATCAGTTGGTTGAATATAAATTCAAAACTTGTCTTTTAAAGGGAAGCAGTCCTGAGATTTTCACTGTACTGATAATTAAGAAGAGTAAAAAATATAAACTTTCACCAATTTATACGCTTGGACATCAAAAATTGTCTCCGTACGCGATTTTTGAAAAATAATTCCTGCAAGCGATCGTGAAAGAGCCGGCAAAAAGATGCTACGTAGTGCATGCCCTACTCACCAAGTTGACAGCCGTGCCTCTAAAAACCAATTTAAGTATTCAAATGATTAGTTGCAATTTTATCATATAATGTGAAAGTTTGTGGTTTTATAATTTCAAACAAAATATTTCAAGCTTAGATATATATAATTTACGAAAAATTAATATTGTAAACATAAATTTATATGTATTTTTAAACCAAATATACCATGAACTTGACATCAAATAGGCACGGTCGTTTTCTAGCTTCCGTCCGTGTTGCATAGTTCTTAGCGTAGAAACCACTCTCGCGCGCAAATCCTTACCATATACCAATGTATACATACACAGTACACTTGACTCCGTCCAGTCGATTTTGGCATTCAAACCGAAGATAACCTGTGCATGAGAGAGTCGAATTCTTCAAAGAAAATATTGTTTGTATCTCAATATTTCTGTAAGTAGTCAGATAATCGCCTTTCCTCGAAAAAAAAATATGACGTGAGCCGGGAAGGGTAAACACAGGGGGTCGTAGGGATATGATTTCGCTCCACTTTGCCATGCATGTCCAGTCGGCACTGGCAGCAGCTAGCTCAGTGGCACTGTACTGCAGTCCAACCCCAGCTGCAGGCCCACGGTAAATTAAACATAGCTAGCCACTTTCCTTACCTCTCTACGCTTTTTTTCCTTCGGTTCTCTTCGAAGTCGATGCTCGAGGTGTTTCTGTTTTAACTCATGTGAGCAAATGGTCAGGATTGCATCTGGTTTCAGGAGTTTTCTCGGTTTATAACCGAGGGCCACAGCCTGCCGGTCCACGTAAAAACATCACTTCACAAATTGTCCACGCACAGGTAGGTCACAACACGATTTCGAGATTTTGTAGGCCCAAAGTTTCTTATGTTCGGCATCGTTGTACCAATATTTCCCAGCCATACAACTCACCTTTCACGATACTTTTGTTGGTCTGGGACGGAAAAAAGGATTTTCCTGGGAAATTTTCTGCACGATTCGAGCAAAACTACTGATGTAAGATAGCCTGACCAGACGACGCTGAATGCGGTCGCCCCTGTAGTGTACTAGCAGGCCAGTGTAGAATCGTTTCTACCTACAAATATGTACACTCTGTACGTACTATATAGAACATGCATGAGCGGCGACAGGTAGGGCTGCAGCTGCGCTTGAGACTGGAAAAGTGCGAAGGGCAAACCGCGTACGGGGTGCGTACGCGTATCTACCGTAGATCTATCATCTAGTTGTACCGTCCACACGTGCCAATATAATACACAATACATACACACACACAAACACACACACACACACACACAACGTAGAAACAATGTCAAATACGAGATGGAGTAGCCACCGACGTCTTCATGCATCTGGGTAAACTAGGGAGCGTACGGATAACGAGCAGAACACGGCTGGGAAGAGTTGTGCATCGACGACGTATGACTCTCCGCCAAGACTTGCTCATTAGCATATTCACCATGCAGAGTCACACTTTTTCAACCAAAATGTACGAGCTTATTTGGTGATTTTAAAGTTTGTTTTTGGTGAAAGTAGTTCATTGGAGGTACCAACAACAACATATTTTTTTAAATTTCGTGAGGACTGTGTCCCTTTAACCCTATAAAGCCCAAGGGGGGGGGGCACATTGTGTCCCCTACCAGATTTTCATTCGCCACTCCTTTGCCCTTAATCCAGTTTTAACCAAATTTGGTGACTTTTCCTAAAATCTTATTCCGAACATTTTGATATATAATTTAGCTATATTTGATATTGCTGGTTGCCATGGCAACAATAGACTGACAGTCAGATTTTGCATATTTTTCTGTTCCAATTCCAATTAACGATATTATAATGTATAAAATCGGCGTTTCCAGGCTGAAATTTGCTGAAGGAGCAAAATGTGAAGTAATTATGGCCCTGAAATGTTTTTCATATTATTTCCTTTGTTTTTCTGTGACAATGCCATAAAACAATAGATATAATAGAGATACTTGAAAATAACAGTATTTTCAAAAGATTGCCATTCTATTTTGTGTCATTTTGATTCCTTCACCCAAGTTACACAGTGTACCTGTAATATCATTTGTTTATCACATTATCAATCTGCAAACTTATTCCGATATTATGGGAACATGAGATATGATAACTATGCATGTACCTATCCCAAACAATACATCACAGGTCTCATAATGTATTTCTTTATTTTGTTATGAATAGCGCCCCCATGTGGTGACCTTGAGAAATTTCAACCATAAAAAGTAATGAGCTTTGACTTGCAGATCATTTTGTGGCAAATATGAAAAATATTGGTCTAAGTTGTAAGACATATACTGGGGATAAAGAAATTATACAGAAAAATCATGTTTTTAGCATATTTCCTATGTATTTCTTTATATTTTGGTAAACAGCGCCCTCTATGTGTGACCTTGAAAAATTAAGTATGCGGTCATGTGGTTGAGACCTAATTTCAGGTTTCTAACATTTTTTGGTGAAATAATGAGAAACCTCTATGAAATATGAAAGAGCATGTAATTCTATAAGGAATTGAACGCTTATTTGATGAAAATTGGTTTTGAAATGGCTGAGATATAAAAAAAAGAGCAAATGTAATAAGGTGTGGGACCCACACTTTATTACGGTTTCTTTGTTTTACTCTGTTTTTGGATGTTTCAGTCATTCAAAACCCGATTTTCATCAAATAAACTTTGAATTCCTCTTAAAATGGTATTCTCGGTATTATCATAATAAATAGAAAATTTAAATGAGAACTTACCTGTTTGAAATTTAAATTGTATTTTATGAGGAAGGTGAAGGAAGAGACTACAGTCCCTCCTCTCCCACCCTTCTTCATAATTTCAGGTAGTTCTCAATAGCAGTAGGATGACTGTTTGATTGGTAGTCACATTTTTCGGAGCTACTAATATTGCTGGATGCTGAATGAAATAATGTTTGTTTCGAAAGGTCATTAATCCGGAAATGAAAAATGTTCGTCATTCCGAATATTTGTTATTCGAAAATGATATAAGGTTTTTAATTTCGAGTGTATGTTAGTAGGCCTATACTCACATTTCTTTTTCACTTTCGGATTGACTGAGTATGTTATTTAATTTTCCAATGAATGGACCTTAGGAATAAGGAATCTTAGCAACAACACCAGCCATGCTGTAATAACTAATTGTATTTCATGTCGGATTAAGGAACATCGTTAGGTATATACAATTTAAGTGTTTGAGAATAACGAACCTTCGAAATAACGAACTTTACTTTCTTTTGGATTAACATAATTATTGTAGAGGAAATTTTCCTCGGATATGGAGTGTGACACAGGAAACAAACGCAAATTTCTATTCACGATTTCTTTATAAGGGAATACTTTTCTTCTATATTTCTTTGTGGAATGAAAACACGCAAATCATGCATAATTATATTCTATGTTTTTTATATTAAAGACAGTTGTTTCGAATGTTTAGTTTGAAAGCGACTGTATGAAAAGTAACGGCCCGGTTAGAATGGTTTGTTCCGAAGGCCCACCTTTTCGAAGATTCGCTATTCAAAAGGTTTGTTTATCCGAAAGTTCTTAATTCAGAAAAATGAAATAAGGTTCTGTAATCTGATGATGAAATAATGTTTGTTATTCAGAAAATTCGCCTATCCGAAAATGAAAATGGAAACGAAGATCGTTATTCAGAAGGTTCATCGTTTCGAAATCGACTCGAAAATTTAAGGTAATTTGATATAGTTCGTTATTCTTAAGGTTAATCCCAAAATGAAAATAGGGTCGTCATTCCGAAGATTCATTATCAATCAGAGAATAAAGAAAAGTTTGATATTCCGTAAATTTGTTAATCAGAAGGTTCGATTGCAAACACCTTTTCACGAAACCTTTTCATTCTCAGAATATCGAACCTTCTTTTTTTCTCCATTTTCCGATAAACAGACCTTCACAAAGAACAAACGTCGAAATTCATATTCAGATGAATAAACCTTGTCATAGCGAATCTTATTTCCTGATTTACAAACCCTAGAAATAATGCCACAAATGTTCGAATTAGCAAACCCCATTTCATTTGGATGCACGTCACGAAACTGACACCCTCGAATCATACAGCCCGCAAGTGATACGACCCATGAGTCGTAAGTCCTAAGAGTCGTACACTCCACGAGTCATACAGCCCACGAGTTAGGCACTATAAGCAAACAAGGCCTACGAGACGGACATATCAAACCACGTGTTGTAATGTCGAATTCATGGGCCTTCTTTGCCTAGGTTTAAACTCATGGGCTATACGACTCATGATGGACCTTTCTTTTAATGTAGAAATTGTGTGTTGGGTTGTATGACTCGTGGGTGTCCGTCCCATGGGGTGACCCATTTCATTTTATATTTGCGAATTAACTGCATGGGTAAATAGAGCACGTGTGTTTGTGGATTAACGAGATATCGTCAGAATAACGACGTCACCGTAGGATATCTCGCGTATTTCCTTCTCGCTTCTTGCTTTACTTCATATAAACCAATGAAAGGGATCGTACAGTTTTGGTTGAGACCTAATTTCAGGTTTCTAACATTTTTTGGTGAAATAATGAGAAACCTCTATGAAATATGAAAGAGCATGTAATTCTATAAGGAATTGAACGCTTATTTGATGAAAATTGGTTTTGAAATGGCTGAGATATAAAAAAAAGAGCAAATGTAATAAGGTGTGGGACCCACACTTTATTACGGTTTCTTTGTTTTACTCTGTTTTTGGATGTTTCAGTCATTCAAAACCCGATTTTCATCAAATAAACTTTGAATTCCTCTTAAAATGGTATTCTCGGTATTATCATAATAAATAGAAAATTTAAATGAGAACTTACCTGTTTGAAATTTAAATTGTATTTTATGAGGAAGGTGAAGGAAGAGACTACGATGCATAATGAGTAATAATAGGAGAGCCCGCACGCGCGTCCAGCAATATTAGTAGCTCCGAAAAATGTGACTACCAATCAAACAGTCATCCTACTGCTATTGAGAACTACCTGAAATTATGAAGAAGGGTGGGAGAGGAGGGACTGTAGTCTCTTCCTTCACCTTCCTCATAAAATACAATTTAAATTTCAAACAGGTAAGTTCTCATTTAAATTTTCTATTTTATTTCGGAAGTCTCGAAAGAGACTACGATGCATAATGAGTAATAATAGGAGACTTTAAAGCCCGTAGTCACATTTTTTGGCCATACAGAACTGTACCAATGACCGTTTTTACCACTGAGGGGTAAGGCTTTACCTTTTACGATAACACTGCTTGGCTGAAACCCCCATTCTCATCCCTGAGGGGTTTCGCGTAATAAGTTTGAAATGTCTTCTCATTACTCCAGCCTGCCTGTGCCAAAATCTCATGTACAGGCAGATCTTTCCTCTGGGCAGCAGACGCTGCAGCTGCTCTTGTGGAGTGTGCCGAGAACAAGCTGGTGTCAATCCCAGCTTCTGCCATAACTGTCTTAATCCAACGAGACAAAGTTTGGGTAGAAACCCTGTGATAAGGTTTACGAAAACTTATTAACATATACTTTTGGTCCTTCCTAATAATCTGAGTCCTTCTCAGATACTCTCGAAGGTATCGTACAATGCAAACTCGTCTGTCTGGAGGGTACGCTCTTAGACTCACGACATGGCCTGTATTACCAGGTCTGTGATGTTTTAACAAGTCATCAATGTAGAATTTGACGGAATTGTCTTTGAACATCATCTTGTCTATTCTCAAAGCATTCAATGACTGTACCCGTTGTGCTGAGAGAAGCGCTAACAACATTGTCACTTTCAACGTTAGCTCTTTCAAGCCCAATTCGCCTGCAGGTGATTTCCTCCTCAAATAGTTGAGGACAGTTCTAACGTCCCACACCTCCGTGTAGCGAGGTCTGGGGGGTCGTAAGTGAAAAACTCCCTTCACAAATCTAGTTATTAGAGGATGTGCGCTTATGGAAAGCGAACTGTCTGTGAGAGTCAGAAAAGAAGCCAGTGCACTTCTAGCAGAGTTTATGGTACCGTAGCTGGCTCCCTTGTGAAACAAGTCTGAAAGAAATTCTAGTGCCCATTCTGATGATGTCTTGAGATAGTTAATGTTGTTGGCAGTGCAGAAAACTTTCCATTTGCTGATGAAGCTATGATATTGTTGTCGTGTAGATTTCCTCCAAGAAGCTACGATGACCTTGACGGTCCCTGCACTCAATCCCTGCGACCTGAAGGGTTGGCCGAAAGCCTGCAACAGAGCAAATCCAAATGTTTGTGTAAGGGGTGGGGCATTAAAGACACAGGTTGAACAAGAAGTTGTGCATGCCTGTCTACGTAGAACAAGTGGTTTTTCAGTCAGCATGTCCTGAAGTGCTGGGAACCATGATTGTGTAGGCCAGTTTGGTACTACTAACAACCCTGTGGCTTTATCTGCCCTTATCTAGCTTTTGCAGACATTTAGGGATAAGGCAGAAAGGAGGGAAAGCATAGAACCATAATGGACCCCAATCCACTGTAAATGCATCTACATTCTCTGCCGAAGGATCAGGCTGCCAAGTGATATACCTGGGTAGTTGTGCATTAAGTCTGGAAGCAAAAAGATCTAATTCAGGGAGGCCAAAATATTCTACGACTTCAGTGAATTGAACTTTGTTAAGCATCCACTCTGTTCGATCGTTAAACTTCCTTGACATGAAGTCTGCTGTGGTATTGAGCCGTCCTGGCAAGTAGGCGGCTGTGATCCAAATTTGTCTTTCAATGCACCATTCCCAAATGTCATGTGCCAATTTGTTGCAGTCCTGTGATCTGAAGCCCCCCATATTGTTGATATATGAGACTGCAGTAGTATTATCCAGTCTAATGAGAACATGAACATTTCTCAGGCTAGAACAAAAGGACTTCAATGCCAATCCTGCTGGAAGGGTTTCTAGATAATTGATCTCATTGTTAACAGCCTTTTCTCTTTCCACTTCATTCCATCGTCCCCCTGTGTTTGTGCACATGTCTGTTGCTCCCCAACCAGACCCACTCGCATCTGTACGCAATTCTATTGTGTGCCTAGGTCTATCGATAGGATTAGAGGTGTACTGTATGTGGTCAATCCACCACTTAAGTTCCTGTTTGGCTCTATTAGACAGGCTCATTTTCCTATCAAAGTGACCTTTATTGGCCTTTAATGCCAAAATCTTCTCTTTTTCCAAGAGTTTGTAGTAGAGGGGTCCATATTGGGCTGCGGGAAATGTAGCAATAAGCTTCCCTATTACTCTAGCCACTTCTCGAATAGAGGACTCTGTGGCATTCAACAGGTCTACGCACTCAGCAGTGATATCTTCCTTCTTAGATTCAGGGAGAGTAACTTTCATGTTCACAGAGTTAAGGACAAATCCCAAAAAAGTGATTTCTTTAGTGGGTTTTAACACTGATTTAGACTGATGGACAAGAAACCCCAAATCTTCGAAGAGATCAGTCGTAGCATCGACTGCTCTTTGAGTGCAAGCCTCATTCTTCCCAATAATGATAGTATCATCAAGGTATCCCACTACCATATGGCCTGCTCTTCTCAGATGAGCAAAAACTGGTTTGAGAAGCTTTGTGAACAGACGCGGTGCTGTACTAAGCCCGTTTGGCAGTGCACGATATTGCCAAAGTTGGCCCTGCCACACAAATCGCAGGTATTTCCTATCCTGCAGATCAACTGGTACTGAATAATAAGCATCCTGAAGGTCGACTGAGGCTAGAAAGCAATCTGGTGTAATGAATTGCATTGCTGTATGGATGGAATCCATTTTAAAATGCTGGTAGACTAGGCTTTTGTTCAACTCTGAGAGGTCAAGAATGACCCGAAGGCTGCCATTCTTCTTGGGGCGGGTAAAAATGTTAGAGATGAACTCTCCCGCTTCATGTGAACAAGGTTCAATAACATTCTTGGCTACCAGTGAATCAATTTCAGCTTGGATATTGGCCAAATCTTCATTCTTTACTTTGTACTGAACCAAAGGTTTCAGCCTTTCAGGTGGAAAACATTCAGGTTTGAAGTCAAGTTTATAGCCATTCACAGCTTGTAGTATTGTGGGATCTGAAGTTAACTTCTCCCAATTACATGCATGAAGCCTCAGTCGACCTCCAACTGGATGGTCATTTACACATGAAGTGGTAGGTCTAGATTCTATAGATCTAGTAAATCGAGGAGTAGATCTAGAAAACTGTTCTTCTAGACAAGATAGAAATGCATCATGGTCAGTTACTGACATGTCAAATGAGCAATCTGTTGAATCATTGTCTCCTACCTCTTCAGAGGAGGGCTGTTGGTTTACTTGTTGTGGGGAGCCTTGCTTCTGGCCTGTGGATGAGCTCTGCTCTGCGGCCGTTGCTGTGGGGGAGGTCGCGACTTCCCCTGGTAGCGCTGGTCTAAAAAAGGACGATTTGCCGTTCCATGCACGAAGCGTGAGGCTGCAGCACTACGTGCGCCCGTCCAGCCCGCATCGCGAGCCTGCGCGGCGAGCTCCGCTGTAGAAGGGTCGTCTGTACGGATGGAAAGAGCCGCTCGGGCGAGAAATGTGTTTCTGCTGGGTCCTCATGACCCCAGCAGAGGCCTTGTGTTGTTCTTTTAGATCTTTCATCTGTCTTGTGAGATCATCACCAAACAAGAGCTGCGTGACTGGTGTTGAGGGCTTACAGAGATGCACGTATTCCGAGTTGATGTCAGGTTTAATCAGATCTTTCCGCACGCAATTCAGTTCGAAATGCGCATTACTCAAAAGAGCAAGTGCGTCTTGCTGAGACTCGGAGATATCTCGCGCGTCGAGAGAGCGCAGAAGAGCCCCAATACCGCGAGTCAGACATTTCTGCACTCTCTGTAGTTTCAGATCACGGTTACGCGTGACGGATTGCAAGTGTTCCCAAATGGGAGCGTTCACTTTAGGTGTATCGAGGTGGGGGCAGTTGCTCGGAGGGGGGTATTTTCCAACCGTTTCCTCGATGGCTTTATCTTCCAGTTTGTTGCCAATGAAGTAATTCACCGATTTTGCGATTTCCTCGTCAACTGCCTCCCCTATTCCGATGGGGATAGCATACTTGGCTGCCAACGGGGGTAGCTGTGCAGCAGGGGGAACCTCTTCCACCCCTTCGTCAAAATCGAACGGTCCATCACGCTCTGTGTCGTCGGACGTATCAAAATCGTCCCCAACAAAATGGCGGACGTCAGCAGGCAAGCGGGAAAATTCCTCCGCAGTAGATCTAGATGTAGACGCGCCTGAATGTACCACAGCAGCACGGCTAGTGGTTTTATCATGCGATTGGGGAAGGTGTTTCACCACTTCGGCGAGGAGATTTTCAAGTTTGTCTAGACGAGAACTAACATCCCCGGAGGTAGACGCCCGATCCTCGCAAGGGGCTTTTGATACCGTATGAGGTGCTTTTTTAGGGATTTTCTTCATCGGCTTCTTCCCTGAATCTGGAGCCTTAGTCTTACCGATGCTCACATTCTTCTGTACGTGCGCCGTACCGGCATCGCCGGAGGGAGGCGCTGGTGGTGGTAACGTGGCACAGACCTCCTGTCCACGTGTAGCTCGTAAAGCGAGGGATGGATCGTGCTGCTCTTTAGAGCTCATATTTGTCGAACCACCGTCTAGTTTAGGCTCGAAAGATGCGTCTGACACTTCTCAAATGGTTTCCGATGACCGGCGAAGCAAATTTACCTCGCGAAAGGGTAAATTCCGGCGAAGAATATTACGAAAAGAAATCAACCGCGGAGCTAAGCAGGAGAACGTCCTGTCGGCTGGAACGAACGCGAACGTATTGCTGGACGCGCGTGCGGGCTCTCCTATTATTACTCATTATGCATCGTAGTCTCTTTCGAGACTTCCGAAATAAAATTAGTGTTTTCTTGGTATCTCGCAAAAAGTTAAAAGCCCAATTCTCATCTCCCCCAATACTGTACCATCCCTTTAAGCATTCAAGACACACCTGCACTTCACTGTACACAGACGGAATGGATACACTGTATAGCTGTCTCCTTGTTTGTTCATTTATCATCATTCACACGGTGAATAGCTCTTTTATTATAAAATACTGGTTTTCAAAGGAGTTCACATAGAAATATAAATATATAGATATCTATAAACAACACAACGGTACGAAATATAACATACTAAACGAATAAAGATACAAAATATGACATGACAGAAGAAGAAAACACATGTTCAATGGATGTAAGCATGGAAATCATCCTAGAAAATCGTAGAAAATTTATAAACCAGCTAATTCGGAAGATAGAACATAACCATTCCCTGGGAAAAACAAACAAATCCATATATCTTTTAAAACGCAGTCTAAAACATTTTACGTGTGTATATCTTCTAATATTCTGCTTAAAAGTACAAACTCTTGGCGAAATCGAATGCCGTATAACAGTTCTTAAATGATTTTGTACCAGAACATTAGAAAAGGAAATCTTTTCGTTTGAAATTTGTGTGTACATGGTTTTGGCAAATATATTTTTCATTGAGCTTTTCGAAGAGAAGATTGTTTGGTTTGCATGCATTTTCGATTGGCAAGATATTCACCTGCAATGTCGTGATTACTTCTTAAACGCACAATTTCCACGAGATTCATTCTTTTCCACATGGTTTGTCTACTTCCGAGGTTCGATTCCTGATTGATTGCATGATTCATATTACTCAAATTTATTCATGTTTTATTCACGAGAGTTACTTTCTCCCCAACCGCATGTATGTTGTCGAAAGACAATCCTACAGAGCCAATTGTTGATTTTATACATTGGCATCGATATTACTTTTTTGTTGTCCTTTTCTTTCGAGAAATCATTATTTGGAACAGAGATTGACTATGACAGCTCCCCCAAAAGATGAAACGAAAACTACAACTCTATTTGTAATCTTCTCGAAAGGGCCTCCCATAAATCTGTAGATACCGTCTATAGAATTTACCTGATTGGGTACAATGTTAGTATAAACACGAGTTGATTGTCCTTAAAGAAGATTAATCGAAACGTTTTTTGTTATGCTGTCCTGATAATATGAGCATGAAACGTTGCAGGCACATTTGAATCAAGATTCATGTACGTTTATGCCTATGTCTATTGATGTCTATTATGTCTCTGTCTTTGTCCCTGTCCTTACCTCGGTTTTGTATTTCTATTTACTGTGATACTGTATAAATATGGAATGTCACTCATGTTAAGGACACACTCGTCACAAGTCTTTGTATTACTAGAGATGTGCCCAGCATTTTCAAATTGATCGCATGTTACTTGTACTTGTATATATTTATTTATTCATTTATTCATTTGCCGGAAATATATCACTGAACCTGAAACCTGGTACAAGGAGACTCGGTTAGAGATACCAAATATCTCGTAGAAAAAGCTATCATATCCTGAGAAAAAGTGTTTGAAAACAATAAAGTGAATGGATTCTGAAGCAGCTTAAGAACGTAGGCCTATACATGTACCATGCCCGAGGAAGTCTTCGCAGGGTGACCACTTTCATCACAAATCGTGGATCGTTTAAAATGCACCGCTCTTTACTGTCCACCTTACCTAGTTTCTGCGGCTCGATCAGGACAGCTACTGTCAATGAGGATGAAGCAGCCGAAAGCTAAAAAACGAGAACTGGAGAACCAGAGATTGTACTCATAGAACATAGATCTAACGTCACAACTGCTCAACAACTCCAACTGAAAATTGTGTTAAAGTGTGTCCAGTATATGAGGATGAAGTTCTATCTACGTGTATAACGATCATATCAAAACCATGCATTCAAACGGTATACGCTATACAAGTAGATATGATTACCAACTCCCGGTAAAATATTGAAGGATTTCTCCTAACTTCTGGATGAAAATGCCCGTTTACCGTCATCACTTGGCTTTCCCGGGTAGGACCCATTATATTTGGTAGTTCTACGATGGAGCAGTCGCCAATTTTGGCCAAATCACAACATACCCAATGATAAGCTGGACTCTCGAGCTATTCTATGTATACGATGAGACGTCTTTCCTCTTGGTGAACCAACAAGTCAGGAGCAAAAGCCGCAATGTGCGTTATACTGCGACACTGGTGAGCAGATGATCGATGGCGGTAGCGATGAAGCGACGAGGACTATACAGCTCTAGTAGTGGTGACACTTGTCTGCTTGTGACAGATGAATAATTACTAATGCAACAGGAACCGTCAGGCATAATCACGTGCCTATATGATAATGTTATATCATCGTGAAGACTTAAGTCCAAAAAGACGACAATTGCCATCAAATCTTAATAGGCCTACCCGAAGAAGAGCAGACATGATGTACAAACTCCGCAGCGTTTGCTGCACATGGACTCTCTTACACGTTCGTTTCAAAAACTGTTTTCAACTCCGCATAAAGAAACTCATAATACTGTAGGTCCTATATAAGGACCACTCGGACAAAATTGTTGCAGTTTTTATGAAGTAGGGAGAATTGTGTGCTGTAAACGTAAAACCGCAAGCTTAATCCCGACCCGCGGAGGCTTTTGAAGCGTCCTCATCTTCACATGCATGTTATTTAAGTCTCTTGTGTCGATGTAGCGGTTCAAGGCACAATATCACGTACCAAAGAACAGACACACCAAACTTCCGCAACTCCCATACAGGGTAATCAAGAAGATTATGCGACACCGGCTGAACGAACTGGTCCCGTACCCGTATAACATTGTTATCGGTTAAGTCGTAAAGAGACATGAGGGAACTACCCAAGGAATCCCGAGTTGCCAAGGTTACTACAGGACAATCGCAGCCTATGCACCGCCACAAATCGTTAAACCGATTCTTCACCATCTGGAGAATTGCAGAACGTGCGTAATGCCGTCCGGAAAATGTTGCGCGAATTATGAAAATGACCAACCCATTGTCGGAGACAAACAGGCACAGGGATGATGTATACAGACATTTCGCGAATACAAGATTTACTCTTCCTGATGTTGCAGACGACATGATTAAAAAAAAAGAGTTCATGAGACACTTTACGATTGTACCATAATTCGGACGTGTTTGTTTATTTAATTAAGAAAATGTTGCTGGTTCTTACGGATCATGCAATATAAGCTTACTAATCTTAACTCATCTGTAACGCAATAATGCGACTGGGTGATTAAAAACCGGGGACATTATTTATTATACATTGTAAATGCGATGTCAGTTGTACATGACAGATAAATAAACTGCATCAAATCTCTCCATATCTTGTGTTCAAAAGTGTATCAGTATTGCTTGTCTCGATTTCCTGCGAAATCTACACCGAACAGAGACTCGGACATAATAATCATGTTCAATCACAAACCCCTTTCTTCCATTTTTTTTTCTATTTTAGGTTAATTTCAACCACTGAAACAGAGAAAGAGTACGAAATTTTCTTGTACTGTATTTTTATTTTTCAACACCAATCACAATTATTGCATGGGAGAATTATACATGTATTCATAATTGCACTGTAGATTCTAGATCTTTGCATTACACGCAATATGAATAGGATCCAAACATGCAAAGGGAAATTTACAATTGATAGTCAATAAGACCAAAAATCGTTCCTGTCCACGACGTTCCACAATAACTTATCTGAATCTTCCATTTATATGAATTTCTTTAATTGAAGAGCTTGCTTCCAAAAGGCGCTAAATCCATTGAAAATGATGGATTTAATGCCTTTTGGAAGCAAGCTCTTCAATTCTTAAATCCAATTGTCACGTTTTCTATGCAACAAAAGGGTCAAACAAAATACAAAGCATAAACACTACAGAAATGATTTTGTTTTAGCAATTGTAGGAAAGATACACTGCAGTGTGAGTCATAAAGTACATGTAGACCTGATAAGAAAATAAACATTAAGTAGAAACCAAAACTAGCAATGCATACGTTGCAACAGAAAACATCACAAGAGTAAGTAAAACGATTGAAAAGAGTGGTCCAACTGAAAAGTAAGGCTTGTAAAACGTGGATCACTCAATACATAATGATAATAACATTATATGAAGCCAGAATCTATTCATGTACATCTGAAATACGTTGATATCTTAAAAAGATTCCATCTCGTATAGACTGCGACAAGAAATCAACGTATTTTGTGCACCGTTATAAGATAGAATTCTTCACAGTTAGGTAATTATTCATAGATGTTTGCAATTCCATATAATCTTAATACAGGTGTCTTGTCGGTTAAATAAGTAAATGTTCAAAGAAATGCTTTTCCGCTTTTACGGAGATATTTATACACAACAAATAATCCGAGTTGCATTTGAACAACCTGAATTATTTATACAAATACTAAGTACAGAGTTTCAGAATTTATATAGTGATTAGGATGAGGAATAAGACTGTTTTCAAAATTTATAACAAATTGCATTGAACAAGGATGATGACATGGCAGCCTCAACTCAAGAATGCATGAGTTAAGAAGGCGTGCATAGGTTCTACACATGTGATCTTGTTACGCAAGCGGTATAAAGCAAGCAGTATTGTGATGGAATGACACCGCTACACTTTTGAAATACGTGAGGCTCCTCTATGCCATCAACACTGTTCAGTGTAATTTGTTTAAGATTTTCCGAGTATCCACTGCAAAAAGTCCGGTGTTAAATAGTGAACACCGAGCTGGTGTTAAATTTTCGGTGCTCATTTATGGTGTTAAATTAACACCTCCGGGTGTCATTTCCAAATTTTAAAATGTTTTTTGAAGAGTTTCTTAGTAACTGCACTTCTTGTTGATCTTTAATTTAAACAAGACGATCAAGAATTTTACATTAAAATACTAGATTTTTGAAAAAAATGTGAAAATAGATTTACAACAAAGTAACACCAGCTGGTGTGGTCTCTTATTGAAGCTGGACGGGTGTTAAACCATTGATATTAACACCAACAAATATCAAATCAACACCATGTGGTGTCATTTTTGAATTAACACCAGTACAGTGTCAAAATAACACCAGGTACAGTGTCAAATTAACACCACGAAGTGTCAAGTGAACACTTTTCAACACCATCACAGTGCATTTTTAACACCTGTGGGTGTGGTCCTTTATTGAAGTTTGATCGGTGTTAGATTTAATACCCGTGGTGTTAAATCTAACACCGATGTTTTTACAGTGTCGGTTTCCGTGTTCAAGGTCCACTTTACCAAATTTCAAGTATCTGTACATACAGGTGTTGATTTACCACATGATGTGAAATTATAAAAATCGTCTGGAATGCCCCTTTAAATGATAATGAGAAAGTATAATATACGAAGACAAGAATCGTTTCAGCGACAGATCAAGATGCAAGTTAGCCCATGATAATAAGGATCCTGCCGATATCCTTTGGTGTCTGCTCTTCCCATTTCGAGAGACTGTGTCACGATGCATGTTATGTTGCAAGTCGGGGAGGGGGGAGGGGGGCAAACAAACACAACCGTGAGTTTCCCGAGCTTCCTCATAGGATCCCGACGGAGGATTGCCATTGTGGCAACTGAAACCTTTGGAAGTGCCGCCCAGGCGCCGAAAGGCATTATCTATGAAATAGGAACATTATAGGGAATCAAGAATTCAAAGAACGAGGAGGAAGATGAGGTGAGGAAGAAGGACGAGGGGAAAGAAAGAAGAGGAATGAGATGAGATAGCCAAATATCAAAACATAACATGACGAAATACATACGGGATACGACATAAATGTCTCGTACAGTCAGTACTCTGTAGCAGTACACTGACAAAGGCATTTTGTACAGTGATGATTGTATCACAACACCCAGGTGTTTCGTTGTACTATTTTGACATCACATGCATTGTGTCAACATTATAGTTATGTTAAAATTGCAAAAGAACTCTTTGCACTATAGTAGTTCGAATATTGTTCCAATAGGTCAATATTCATGTAAAGTGGCAACTCATTTCCAACTGATTGACCCATGAATCAAGTGTTTTTGCAAAAAGAGTACATTCACATTGTACTGCAAAGTATGACTTGTACGAACATTATGAAATCAGTAAGGGAAAAGAATACCAAATAAGGTTACAGATATTCTTTTGTCCCACTTCAATATAATACACTCATGCATTCTTTGATAATGTAAGGGTATCAGAGACTGGGATTTTTTTTTCTTTTTTTTGCTCGATAGTCATGACTTTTCGTCTTCCTTCTTTCTGTTATCTCAAGAAAGGAGGTCAGAGCTAGGTCAACGAAATGGCTACCGAGAAAAGGCATCACATTCCCGATGAGACAAAATATGTCCAGAAATTAATCGGAGAAAGTTGCTCATGTCCCGGAGTAGCCAATCAACCACCTTGAAAGTCAAGGTAAGTCGATATAATTTGTATTTGTTTTTCATCTAGTTTAAAAAGGCAATTACTCCAATCACTGAATGTGAACTCGGCGAATGCAGAAAAGTCGGCTAAACTCATACAGTAAACTGAGAGAAAATTTTGACATGCCGTATACTGTAAGAGTAACGAAGCTTTAAAACCTTAATAAACTCATATAGGCTATCATGACTATGCCGTCATTGCTGAATGGGAAGGCCAGACTGATTATACATGATGAATAAGAAAACAACAACAACAACAACAACAACAACAACAACAACAACAACAACAACAAATCTACAATTTCCTCATAAAAATACACAGCCATTCCCTCGACTCGATACTGATACATCAACTGCAAATTATCCTCTGCTTTCAGGAGGTTAGTTAGGTGCTCTTTCATTTTTCTAAGAAGTTCCAAAAAATTGTGCCAGTACACGGTGTATTGTAGCTTATCTCTCCAGCGATGTCGACACATTGATGTAGTAAAAACTTTTAAAATCCAGTGCTTCAGAACGGAAAGTCTATAGACTTTCCGTTTTCATCAAGTTCACTGACGTGTTTGAGCAATATATCTGCATTCAAAGAATCTACGAGTACCTTTTCATTAAGAATAGATTTGCATTGTTTTTCGCTCACATAATCTGCAAAATTTCCGATGCAAGGATCCACCATATTAGAATAACGTACCTTTTTCATTTTATTTCTTGTGATGGCTAGGGAAGGAAAAAAAAAACACTTTTTACCGTCAAGTCTTCGAACAATATTCGCAAAAGAGTTATGCCTGGAGTTAGAATGAGTTGCCCCCGACCATTGAAATTATCTGTTTAAAGAAAATATAATTCATTTCTCGAGTTAAAAGGGACAAGTAAGTGAAAGCACCTCCTCCCCCTTAATTATACACCACTTACTTCAGTGGCGACAGAATGAAACTTGTTCAGGATGAGGGTCATACTGGCACATCATAATATTGCACGAATGATGTACAAATCGTATAAATCATGCAGCTGAAAAGCATGAGCGTATTGTAAGCAAGTTTTTAAAATTCGTTTTATGTCAATCACCGTGACTATGCCAATAGCTATAGTGTCTAGCATTTAGATCTGCACGTGCTGCTACCTCCCAAATTCCTTTCTTCCTTCTCTTCTATCCTTCTCCTTGTAATATGCCCCACTCCTTTATCTCTTGTCGTTTGTCCTGTCTCCGTCTTGTTTCCCCCAAGTTTCCAGTGCCTGTGTGTGCGTTTTCGTTCCTATTTTTTGTTCTATTTTGATTCACTAAATTTTCATCGAGTAAACAAATCTCTACAAGCATTTCTTTTACATTGGCCTCTCTTTTCTAATAATACAATTATTATGAACAAAATGTTTCATAACCTGTATGCTTATGTATTGTTGTAACATATCGTTTGTGTGTTTTGAACTGAAAGGGTAAAAGGACTCCTGTCGTCCTTTGAATGATTCGAAAGATATTCATGGAACAAAACATTTGGATTTCGTGACTTATTTCTCTCAAACTCATGTGGACAGGTGGGCGTACAGAGCGTCGCATCCAAATTCAGCGCTCCACTGTTCTGTTGGCTTTCAAGAATCGCTGAAATGACATACGGTGGTCGTGTTTTTTTTTTATCCAATGATTTGGTCACAAGGACAAGGGGCGTGCTTTAAACCTTGCCTTGCATTCCCCATTATACTTGCAAAACTATACACTCCTTCTTCCTCTCTTTTCTTTAAGGATCTGGTCGTACCGTGGCCCTTATTTGTTTATTTGATTTTATTTCCTTAAACATAATTTCACACAGAAATCAGATTTCTTTTCAGTAACATCACAGAAAATATCAATATACGGATTGCAATGTAAATGATTGAAAAAGAAAATAAATGTATATATCAATTCCATTCATAAATTTATATTGTTTTGCCAAAATTAGCATAATGAACTAAGAAATTATGCAGAAGGAGGACTGCCACTATTATGCTGTTGCTTGAACACATTTTAGCCCAGCCAACCCACCGGGGGGGGGGGGGGACCTACACATACAGCTGTATAATTATATACTTGTATATTTTTGTCACTCACGATATCATAAAAGCAAAAAACAAACAACAACAAAACAAACAACAAACGAACAAACAAACGAACAAACAAACAGGCAAACCATCTGAAATCAGAGGTACATGTAGTTTTAAAGGATGACCGGACCCGTCGCCTCTGTTGACAAATTCTGTTATTACCAATGACAATTTTTAGGCATCATGTGAACTGGATTTATAAAAAAGTGCGTATAACACAGGTTCACGGCATTAAAGCGCGACTTTTAAATAGGGAGAATAAAAACAATAAACACATTGGCTACTATGATATAAAAAGCTACTTACTTCAGCGTTACTCTTGTAATAATTCAGAAGCCAAAAAAAAAAAAAAAAACCAACAACAACAACAACATGAAAAACGAACAAACACAACAACAAACAAAGCAAAAACTAGAAATGTCGCTATGGCGACTGGTATGCCTCCGCCACAATGCATGGTTCTCCAATAGGTCTACGTCTAGAAAATAGGAGAAAACGATTTCACATAAATGGCAAATATTAAAACTGGGAGGTGTAAGAAAAGGAGAGACAACTTGTTTGTACTTCATGCAAACACATGTTTCTAGTTTCTTCGTAATGCGCAAATGGAAATGAAATGAAAATTAGGCCCTCTTAAAAACCTAATATTTTTGTATAATGCGCACATTTCCGCATGTTAGTTTTCTATCTTTTAATCTGGGATATTTTGATCTTTCAAATAAAGTACTCCCCTAAAGCGTGCTCCAGCGTGCTTTTAAACTATCTGCTGTTAAAATTGCCAGTTTTACACTGCATTTTGACTCGCTGCTCCAATTCAAGGTACACACATTCAGTGTTGCCATCACATTGAAAGAGAGAGAGAGAGAGCGAAATGCAGAAGGGGCGAGTATTTCTAGATGTGAAAGCGCTATTCCCGATTATTGACGCTCTCGTTTGTCAAAGCACCTGATTTCCACCTGTAGTTAAGCGCATAACTTCTCGGCGGTGCCACGCATCCTTCAAAGGAGAGCATGCAGGAGTTGTCTCTCCTTTTCTTACATCTCCCTGATTAAAATGACACGTTTGTCGCAAATGTGTTCGGTGTTGAATTTCTTAGGAATACGCTTCTGTGGATGGATAGCTAAATTGTTTATAGAGAACATTTATTCGAGGATTTTAGCATTTTCACTTGACCTTTGACCCCATGGTCAACAATTCTTCAAATTTAATAGTCACTAACATACTGGCAACATCCATTTATATGGCAATTATTGAGACATGGGAAAATTGTGACATTTAAACTTTCCCTTGACCTTTAACCAATGGCCAAAATCTTTCCCCACAAAATCATAGTGCAGTTAAGGCATGCAGATTATGCCTTATGCAATCTCCAAGGTATGGCGAAAAGTGTAATTTCAGCATTAAATAGTAAAATTTTAGCATTTTAATTAACCTGACCTATGACCTTTGGTTCTATATATGACCCCCAAATTAAAAAAAAAGAGCCATTGTCAGGCAGATGTATAATTATGTACTAAATTTCATAATGGTACCTTTAAGCCATTTCTAAGATACGGAGAAAAATGAAATTTTAGCATTCTCACTCGACCTTTGACTTTTAACCCCATGATCCAAAACTTTCTCAGATAATCTTTATCTGGTAGTACATGTATACACTAAGTTTTAAGAAAATACCTTCAGGCTTTGCATGGATATGTGGGAAATAGTGAAATTATGAGGTTTGACCTTGTCCTTTGACCTTGAACTTCAGAACCCCCGCTTGATTCCATAAATTTCAAGAGAATCACTGCCAGGCAGTACATGCATATGTACTGAGTTTCATGAAGATACCTTGAGCAATTTCCCAGATATGGAGGAAAGGTGAAATCTTATAATTTTCTTTTGACCATCAGTATGATACATTATGTACTAATTTTCATTATGGTAACTTTAGC
Organism: Diadema antillarum; assembly: GCF_040938485.1. NCBI lineage: Eukaryota > Metazoa > Echinodermata > Echinoidea > Diadematoida > Diadematidae > Diadema > Diadema antillarum. The sequence goes on from NW_027271079.1 coordinate 397,050, forward strand.
CGTTTTTGAGATATGGAGAAAGGATATGATTAATTTTTTTTTTTGTTTTGTTGCATTTTCACTTGTCCTTTGACCTTTAATCCCCATGGCCCAAACTTTTCCCTTTAGAGTCTTTTATACTGTAGTACATGTTAACACTAAGGTTCAAGAATACCTTCAGGCATTGCATATGGCGGAAATGGTGAAATTTTGAGAATGTGACCTTGACCTTTGACCTCCAACGCCTGCATCCAAAAGTTAATAGGCACAACTGGGGCCACTCATACATACATATATATCAAGTTTCATTAGTTACACTGTCCACACAATTGATTACGGACGGTTGAACAACCCGAAAACACATGCCTCCGGCGACACTTTGTGGCGGAGGCATACAAACTGTGTCCCTCATGACATCCCCCGCAATAAAGACAACAACTATACAGGAAAAAAAAAATATCGTACAGAAATTTTTATACAGAACTATACCCTTGCAAGAAATAAGGCTTTTTTGTGATAAGATTTATTTTTGCGTGATGACAAAACCTTCTCCGAACTTGCCGAAGTCTTCCTCAACATGCAAGGATCCACCCAGGACGCGAGCAGATTATCGATAAGGATGCACCTGCTTCGAATCTTCGGGTCTTTTTCCAAGTGAGTTCATGCATGCCGTGTGCGATGTTCCACTGGTGTAACTGCCAATACACATAAGATCGATCGAATAACCTTAAACTTGAAAAAAGATACAACTGAGTATGCATGTATTTTTTTTTTAAATCGGTGATTCCGGTAATACCAACTTTAAATGACACAATTGAAGACTACTACGTTTGTTTGGGTACAAAGAAAAAGAGTAAAAGTCTCCGTTTTAATCTGTCTGTTATACCATGTACGTGTCACCATATAGTTTTCAGATGTCTGTCCACTACCCGTTTGGTAACAGTTTACTCATCAGATTGGAAGTGAAATAGCTTTGACGCTATTCACACCTGTTCAAACTCATAAATGAATAGATACAATGCAATTCTAGTTTGATTTTGTCTTACGATCATATCGTATTGAAAAACAGTGGCAAACGAGGCATTTTCAGAGGAAATTTCGTTGAATTTATAATGACACTTCAGGTTTTGACACCTATAGAAAATGATTAGGGTCATTTCGCTGCATTACCAAGTGTTGATACTGATTTATCTCAATGTATAAAGGATTTTTCACGCACTGATTTTGAACCTTTCAAAGACAATTTTTCTGATGCAATTCAAAGTCAATATGATCTGAAGATTTCATGAAGTATTTGAAGAGTTTGTTTGCAAAAACCGATACGTCCATATTTGCCAAATGGAGACATTTGCGATTAATGGCCATAACTTTAAAAATGTACCTCTATATGTAGGGATCGATATATCATTTAAAAGGTATTATTTTGTACTGTATGACAGAGACCGTGCTTCAAAATCTTCAAAAATGGACTTATCAGTTTTTGCGAACAAACTCTTCATTTGCAGTCGATGAAGACAAGCAACAGTAAACACGTAGTGCTCCCATCATAAAGAAGACTTTCTCACTTTTCTTCACGATCATAACGATTAAAATGCTCGCGCATTTGTTTTGCTTTTGCTTTGCTTTTTGTTTACAGGAATAAACGTTTTCTGGATGACAATGATTAGAAAGATTGCAAGGGTATACAGAGACGGCTTTTACAGAGGAAACAGTTACCGGTACTATTTTTTTTTGTTATTATTATTATTATTATCATTATCATTATTATTATCATTATTATCATTATTATGATGATGATGACGAAGATGATGATTATTGTTATTATCATTATTACTATCATTTTGATAGTTAATTGTATTATAATTATGAAAGTGCTCGACACTATCTTTTTTTTTTTACCAGAAAAAGAATAATGTACTGAAACGAAACAGGAAACACACAATCTTTGCATAAAGTGGCCTAGACCTCCGGGCCCCGCTTATGTTGAGGCCTGTATAATAAACAATGTCCGTCTAAGTTTGTGTCTCTGTATGCTTTCATTAAATTCAAAGATCTGATTTGTATATTGTAACTTAATGTTTTGCCCTTTTTTTTTACAATTACTCTACATTGTTCAGTGATTGTGTTATTTTAATCATGTTAATTGTTGTAAATAGTGTGATTTTGTAAAATTGTTCAACAAAACATAAATTAAAAAAAAATGTATATTTGCATATACACAACACATCATGCCATAAAACATTTCTCATATTGATATTGTTTTATGTTGACTCGCAAAATGTTAATGAAATTGCAATTATTATTTCGTATTTATTCTGACAGAAAGCTGTGTTTTATCGAGATACTAATATGCATTTCTGTCGACAGTAATATGATTTATCTTTGTGTATAAACTAGCATTGTTTGCGCGCTTCTTACATCATGGACACAGACTTTCACATCCACAATAAATTGAAATAGATCAAAGTGCATGAGAAGAGAGGATATATCCTTGAATAAAGACACCAAAAAGAAAAGGGGAAAATAACCTTTGATAATGATACTCATGTTTTTAAGGTGGCACATACAATAGTACAAGATACTTTTTTTTTCTTTAAAGAACTTGTATGTACGTGTATTCAACACGAAAACTTTCACCTTTTTTTTGGGGGGGGGGGGGGGGGGGGGGTCGTAACACAAGGTGAAATGATGAAATGTATGGGATGCCTGGTGAAGCGCTTAAACAAAGTTAAGATGTGCGATGTATTGCTTAGCGAGTAGATAATAGAACCTGAGTATTATGTTGTGGTACAAAAGGAACTACAGAAGAGAATTTGACCACAAGAACAGGATCTTTCCAAATAAACACTCTTCTTCAGAACATAATTCTGAGCTTAGTTTTTTCACCATTTAAAAAAAAAGAATGTTTAGTTGAGCTCACTCAGAAGGAATAGAGGATAATATAACCTAACACAAACTTAGCGGCAGTCAAGGGAAAGTTTTCTTTCAATAAAACAGTAAAACATTAAAACGCTGTAAAAGCTTTCGTTTACTAACTTAGACTGCATCTACTACATGGTGTTTCAAAACGAAAACTCTCCCCGAAAACTTTTCGTGCAATATCTACTCTACATTCCTGTTATCAAAAACTTGTTTGTTAAATCGAAGCCGAAACACAAAGTGCAACTGGATTTGAAGGGATATAATGTTCAGACAGCAAGTTGTTTACTATTGCGGCGTGGAGTTCACGGAGAGAGAGAGGAAAAAAATGTGCCTTATTTGGAGGATTTTTGTGAATTCTCACAATTCATGTCAAATATTCGATGTTTTTTCCCTTTGTGTGTTTCCTTTTAACAGCATAGTCTACTACTGTGAAATCGTCAGTGTTCTTCCATCCCCCAGGGAGCGTTGCTATGACATGTAGGGCCCATCCGTGATGATTTTGCCAATGCTACGGGACAGAACAGTTACGGAAACGGCTGAAAGACTATCATCCGAAGAGCGGCGGCTTTTCTTTCTTTTTTTTCAGCGTAACTACTCGTTTACTTGTTTGTTTTCGTTTTCCCTCTGTACGAGACAACATGGCTGGATAATATTCAGCCGTGCTATAGTTGGTCTTTCATGGGGTCCGTGCAGTTAGATTATGATGTATCCTTCATATAGGACAGGAGCAACGGCGTAGCCAGGATTTAATCTTAGGGGGGGGGGGGCGGTTAGTCTGCGAGCGGAGCGAGCGAGGGGGGGGGGGAGGGTGTGGGAGGGGGGTGTCCCCCCTCCCACGGTGAGAACTTTTTGCATTTTGATGTTGTAAATGGTGCAATTTGATGCATGTTTTTGCGCGTTTTATCGACGTGAAACAGTCCCACTTGTTTAAGGTAGCAGTATATTTTGATGTAGATTATCATTGAATAATTTGCCTATAAAATGCTACAATTTAAATATGCTTCTTGTATTACTTCTTTTCACTGAATATCATGAACGCGACTGAACCCGAGAGAGCGGAGCGAGCGAAGGGGGAGGGGAGGGTGTGGGAGGGGGTGTCCCCCCTCCCACGGTAAGAACTTTTTGCATTTTGATGTTGCAAATGGTGCAATTTGATGCATGTTTTTGCGCGTTTATCGACGTGAAACAGTCCCACTTGTTTAAGTTATAGCAGTTTATTTTGATGTAGATTATTATTGAACAATTTGCCTATAAAATGGTATAAGTTAAATACATGCACTTCTTGTATTAATTCTTTTCACTGAATATAATGAACGCGACTGAACCCGAGCGAGCGGAGCGAGTGAAGGGGGAGGGGAGGGTGTGGGAGGGGGGTGTCCCCCCTCCCACGGTGAGAACTTTTTGCATTTTGATGTTGCAAATGGTGCAATTTGATGCATGTTTTTGCGTGTTTTAACGAGTTGAAACAGTCCCACTTGTTTAAGGTTGCAGTATATTTTGATGTAGATTATCATTGAACAATTTGCCTATCATATGGTACAATTTAAATACACTTCTTGTATTACTTCTTTTCACTGAATATCATGAACGCGACTGAACCCGAGCGAGCGGAGCGAGCGAGGGGGGAGGGGAGGGTGTGGGAGGGGGTGTCCCCCTCCCACGGTGAGAACTTTTTGCATTTTGATGTTGCAAATGGTGCAATTTGATGTATGTTTTTGCGTGTTTTAACGAGTTGAAACAGTCCCACTTGTTTAAGGTTGCAGTATATTTTGATATAGATTATCATTGAACAATTTGCCTATAATATGGTACAATTTAAATACACTTCTTGTATTACTTTTTTCACTGAATATCACGAACGCGACTGAACCCGAGCGAGCGGAGCGAGTGAAGGGGGAGGGGAGGGTGTGTCCCCCCTCCCACGGTGAGAACTTTTTGCATTTTGATGTTGCAAATGGTGCAATTTGATGCATGTTTTTGCGTGTTTTAACGAGTTGAAACAGTCCCACTTGTTTAAGGTTGCAGTACATTTTGATGTAGATTATCATTGAACAATTTGCCTATATAATGGTATAATCTAAATACACTTCTTGTATTAATTCTTTTCACTGAATATCATGAACGCGACTGAACCCGAGCGAGCGGAGCGAGCGAGGGGGGAGGGGAGGGGGTGTGCCCCCTCCCACGGTGAGAACTTTTTGCATTTTAATGTTGCAAATGGTGCAATTTGATGCATGTTTTTACGCGTTTTATCGACGTGAAACAGTCCCACTTGTTTAAGGTAGCAGTATATTTTGATGTAGATTATCATTGAACAATTTGCCTATAAAATGCTATAATTTAAATACGCTTCTTGTGTTAATTCTTTTCACTGAATGTCATGAACGCGACTGAACCCGAGAGAGTGGAGAGAGCGAAGGGGGAAGGGAGGGGAGGGTGTGGGAGGGGGTGTCTCCCCTCCCACGGTGAGAACTTTTTACATTTTGATGTTGCAAATGGTGCAATTTGATGCATGTTTTTGCGTATTTTAACGAGTTGAAACAGTCCCACTTGTTTAAAGTTGCAGTATATTTTAGTGTAGATTGTTATTGAACAATTTGCCTATAAAATGGTTTCATTTAAATAATCTTCTAGTATTAATTCTTACACTGAATATCATGAACACTGTCTGTTCAGCAGTCAAACAGAAAAAGCATGCACGCGAGGGTGTAGATGGGGGCATATCCCCTCCCACACGAAGGTGATTTTGCGTTTTCAGACCTGAAATTCAGCGATCTGTTGCAAATTTTTGGTGCAATACTTTTTCATCGAAGTGATAAAATCACGGAATTTAGCTCTTATTCCGAATGTGCACCATCTGTGTGTATGTATAAAGTCTAGTGAGGTATACTTTAGAGCTTGGGGGAAGGGGGATTCCTCCTCCCGCTCGCGGAGCTTTTGCGTTTTTAGAATTGAAATACAGCGATCTGGGTATAGCCACAGTCTACTTCTATGCATGGCGGAAGGGGGGGGGGGAGGGGCGGGCGAGCAGGGAGAAGGCGTGGGCGAGTGTTATCCCCACCCTTCCCCACCCTTCCCCCACCCTTGGAGCTTTTGCCTTTTTAAGTTGAAATTGAGATATCTCGTCTACGCATATTTGATGAATCAACATTTGGGAAATCACACACACACACTCACACACACAAAAAAAAAACTGATGGGGGGGGGGGGCTGTGGGAGGAAAGGGTAGATTAACCCGTTGAGGACGGTTTGATTTTGCTACAACACGCTTTTCCCATAGACGCTTGCCCGAATATACTCGGGACTCGTCCTCAACAGGTTAAAAGGGGAAATTCCCCTTATACATGAGGGAACCTTGAGTTTTGGGAATATAAGTGATAAGTCTTGTGCACTCAGAATTATTCGTAATCTTTTGTAAATCTAAAAAGTGTTCTAAGCTAGGGAAAGAGGCACAGAGGGGGAGGGTTTGGGAGGGGGTATCCCCCTCCCAAGCACGAGAGATTTTACATATTTTGAATTGAAATTCAACGATCTGGTGCACACTTTGAGTGAAATATTCAAAAAAATATCTTATTTGATGAAAGGTTGCAAAGGAGACCCGCTTCATGTGCATGCATACAGTATACACGCATTTTTTTTTTCCGCCTCCCAAATCCCCGGTCCAAATCTTAGGGGGGGGGGGGGGGCGATCGCCCCCATCGCCCCCCCCCCCCCCCCCCTGGCTACGCCAGTGGACAGGAGGATCAGTTCTCCCTGCTTGGGAAAGACATCTTCACCGAGATGATTATAATTACGCAACATGTTCTTTGCGATGAATGGATGCAGCGGAATTTACATGCAATGGACTACATAACTGGCTCTCCAGCACTGGCTCTCTATTTCATGTCCTCCCCGAGGAACACAGGATTTCGCTTCTAATACTTGACATGCTTGAGGTGTGTCATGTCACTCTTCGAAAAGAGTGCGCACCGATAAAAATCAGTGGTAGGCATGATCGAACCGAGCCCGCTTGGCACCATGGTACCGAAGCAGCACGTACGCATTTAAAGATTTTGATCGCAAAACGAGTTAGGTGACAATATCAAAATTTAATATTTCAATATAGGTCCTAAGTCTAGCATCCGGTAGAGCAAAATCAAACCTTTCCAATGATATGTCACTCATAATAATATGTTGCACAACAACGAATATTCGTGAAGTTATGATTAAAAAAGCCAATTTCTTATCATTTTCTGTGTTGGTTATAGTAGATTTTTTTTTCTTTCAAATTTACAAAAATGGAGTTAACTCTTCTTTTTCCGCCAAACTTTCATTTTGTTGTGATGGCACTCCCTTATAAAAGATTTTTTTTTTCGTTTTTATCGCTTAGTCCATGTAGCAACCTCGAATTGTTAAGAGACCATATACGTAACCGTACCCAGTGCACTTCCTCATACAGAACATGGTAACCATGGTAACATCGAAATAAGCATTACAACGAAGTAAAAATTCAGGTCTCAAACTTATCCGCTTTCTATCTTCATGTATATAGGCCTTATACTGCTTGGCTATGACGAAATTCGTGACACAGCTAAGTAGAAATGCAGGTCTGACATTTATCAACTATATAGGGCCTATATCTTTATACATGTATAAATATTTTATTGTTTGGCTATAACAAAATTTCGATGTAACAAAAAAAAAGTCGGTTCCGAGGACTTTTCTCTAGTCGCCTGTAGAACACTAGCATACGGCGTGACAATTGATACGCCACGACCAAAATCTACACTGTTCTGTATTGACATTGAATACTAGTAGTACAGCGCATGGCATGTTATAATCATGAGATAAGAAAAAGTCCAAAGTAAATACTAGTACTACAAACCTAATCACTTGAATTCAGTTTTGGAATTTTCACAGTTACAAACCTTAGGCCCATCACATCTGAAAAAAGGGTGTTATATACACGATCAAACAATCATATCAATCTTATTTTGCAGTTACGAAGCTGACTAAACTGAGGATTGTGTGCAATGATCATGATGACTGTGATATGTCTATGCAATATAGGCAGTTCATCGACGATCCAGATTGATATCAATTTTGTATTGATATGATATGTCACTACAGAACGCGTTGCATCATGGTAATGCGGAGAGCAATCAACAGTTCTTCTATATTTGGGTACCAACTGGAACTGAAACTGAAACTTTGAAGTAAGATCAAAGTTAAACATTCCGGAATCCAAGGTCAATGAATACATCGCTTCGGCATTAATACATTTATTTAAAGTTCCAGTCAAATTTTATTTCCATTACCACATTTTTGTTTTCATTACAAATGAACGATGTAGATGCCTACTTTAATAATGTTAGATATACAATGGGTCATGTATAAAACTTATTGTTAAAAATAATTTTATCATTGGAAAAGAGAGGCCACGTACAAAATAAAATTGTAGAAATGTGTTGGCCACTCATTGAATTGAAGTTAGAATACATTAAAAAAAAACACCTAAAAACGTCAAAATGGCGACTGGTATACATCCATAATAATTAGGTTTTTTTTTGTTTTTTTTTTTAACATCTTGACAGTGTGAGACGGCAGCTGCTCTTCACAATCACAAAAATGACATGGCATGTTAAAAGTTTGATGACAAACCTCCGAATGGGTTTAATGTTTTACATTTCTCAATCCAAATTTCGTTTTCATGGCTAAAGTAATTGTTTCACCGAGCAAGCATTCCCAGATACGAGCATTTTTCCTATATAGATCTTTGACCCTTGCCATTTGCCAAAGACTTGATGCCTTTAAGTTTTATGATGTGCATGTATATGCACACAGTCTCTTTTCAAACCTGCTTATTCACAGATTTGTATCACCCCAATCTGCCAATTCCTTTCTCCAAAGACATTCTTTTATTTATTTACAGTGGCGGATCCGTTAGGGGGCTCGCGCCCGGTGCGCCCCCTTTTTTGTTAAACAAGTTAAAAAAATGGATGGGGGGGGGGGGGGGGAGCTTGCGCCCTCTTTAATTTTGGAAACGCACACCCCTTTACGGAATTTTTGGATCCGCCCCTTATTTACTCACTTTTGTGTAGTTGTTGTTGTAGTCTCCCAGTCCCCCTAGAATTCCTGTTGCTGACAGAGACGTTTGGGTCTAAATTCGTTTTCCGAAGATTTGTTGATCCGAAATGATTAAAGGGAATGGGATACTGATCAGTGGCGATCCACTGCACAGGCATGCTTCAATGGAAACATTGAACTGCACATTAGTTGAAAATAAGACCATTCTGAAGCAAATGATTTTCACACAACAATATAGATTGTACTCTTTAATGAATCCCACAAGGATTGGAACAGTCATCCCCCAGCATTCCTACTGATCAGTTACTAGCCATACCCTTTAAAGGGGCCCTGAAATCCAAATGTATGTTGATTTGTGTTGATTTATGTTACCCTCAACATCACTTTTGTGGTGAAATGAGTATCTGGAAACATTCCATACATTTTTAACGATTTTTCTTCTATTTTTCTTCAGATTACTTGGGAACGCCCGTAAAAAAGTCCTTCCAAATCAATATTCTTGAGATGACCTCATCTGTCAATAATTGCTAAACTACTGAAATGTTTAACAAAAGACATAGGAATGCACCTTCCTCTCGAATCAGCATAACTTGCATGTTTCTGTGATATTAAAATAATGTGACTAACAAAAGACATGGCGAGGGAACATGGAAGTTATGCTGAGTCGAGGGGAAGTTGCCTTCCAATGTCTTTTGTTAAACATTTGCAGTACTTTAGCAGTGATTGACAGATGAGGTTTTTGTGGGCGTTCCCAAATAATCAGAAGAAAATAGAAGAAAAAATAAATAAAAATATATGGAATGTTTCTAGATATTCGTTTCACCGCAAAAGTGATGTTGAGGGTATCATAAATCAACACAAATCAACATGCATTCGGATTTCAGGCCTGCTTTTTTTCCGAAGGTTCGTTATTCCGAAAATGAATAAAGATTTGTTATTCTCTTTAGGTTTGCAAATCCGAAAATGAGACAAGGTTCGTTAATCCGAAAAAAAAAGAAGAATTAGTTTCGTTGAAATCAAGGTTCGTTAATACGAAAATGAAATAAACTTGTGATAACAGAATACGGCGTTGTTTGGAGAGGTATAGCCATCCTCTCAAATCGGATAGTCCCTCCATAGATTTAGTATACTTTGGGGGAATAACAATTTCCTCCCCCCCCCCCGAACTTCCCTGAAAAAAAAATGGCGTATTTAAATTTCCATTACCCCCCCCCCCTTTTTTTTTTTTTCTTGCTGGAAAAACATTCTAAGTATTTAACCTCAAGTTTTCACCAGATCGCTGCATGAATTTCAGGTCTGAAAATGCGAAATCACCCTCGCGTAGGAGGAGAAATATCCCTTTCCTACACCCTCGTTCTCATAATTTTGCCTGTTTGATTGCTTAACAGACAACGTTCATGACGTACATTGTATACAAAGAATTAATAGCCCCCATGCATACAAGAAATTTACTTAAATTATAACATTTTATATTCAAATAGTCCAGTAATCTACATCAAAATACTGCTTTAAACCTTATTTAGACCAGTGGGACTATTTTCAAGTCGTTTAAACACTAAAAAAAAAAAAAAGGGGGGGGGGAAAGACAAGAAAAACCCCCAACACATGCATAGGCCTAGTGATAATTGTACCATTTACAACATAAAAAACAACAACTCCTTGCTACGCCAGTGTCATGAGATAGATACATGCCACACACGGTCAACGCCAGATGTGTGCATGTACAAAAATTAGTAGGCCTGATGTACCTGCCTAGGCCTATGAGCACTAGAACTTCTCAGAAGGCCTAATTGAATAATGGAGCTGAGTGCAGATATTCAGGTACACCACTGTTTTGAAGGTAAGGGCCAATGCGATGGAAAGAGATTGAATAAAACAAAAATAATAGTTATGACAATGTGATTTTCGCAGAACATAATATTTCAGACTATAGTTCCGATAATAAAATACTTGGTAGGTCTACTATAAGAGGCGACGTACTATAGCTGCGAGATCGGGTCAGGGTTCTGAGACAGAGTCGGCGCGAGGGGGGGGGGGGGGGGGGGAGGGGAGGGATTCGCGGGGTCACCAGCCCCCACTTTTTCGCATAAGACATGACGATATATCGGATCGAACCATTTGCGGACCGCACTTTTTTTTTTTTTTTTTTTTTTACCCCGGAAGTAACAACAGAAAAATATGGTTAAGCCTGTTCTGTTTTTCCACCCATTAACGCTGAAGTTGTTGCAGAAAATTGCCACTGAAGGCCCTTTTTTTTTTCTTGTCACCTGATGAAACCCGATAGTGGCACCAGAAATATAAAGTGCCCCCCCCCCCCACACACACACTTTTAAACGCGTCGCGCCAGCTTCTACCTAGATGTCATCTCAGTTATGGTACGGTAGGCTATTAGGCCTATTATAGGTCATATTAGTTGAGGATGCCGGGGCATCAGGTTTTCAACGTGTTTTTTATAATATTTTTTTTTTGAGATGACGAGAAACTTCAAATGAAATAATTCTGAAAGAGCATACAGGCTTACAAGACAAATTGGTGAAAGAAATATGGGGAAAATTGGTCAAACTGTGATGGAGAAAAATGGTTTTGAGATGGCTGAGATATCTAAACGAAGATACATACCCTAATAAAAAGTGGGATCCACCTTCTATTAGCTTTGTTTTACTTTGTTTTTGGATATAAACTATATCAACCATTTCAAAACCGCTTTTGATCGAATAGGGGCCTAAACTTTGAAAGGTTTCTAACCCGGGTTTCATATCTGGCAAAGAGTTAAATGCTGAATCCTCATCTCAACCAATCCGAGCATTCCTATGAAGATACAGTGTTATGAAACCTCGTTATAACGAGGTCCGCGGGACCGGGAATACCTCGTTAACCGGTACCTCGTTATAACCGTAAGCATCAAAATCAAAGAAATACATAAGCACGACGTCATATACATATACCCATCAATGAAACTTAAGAACATCCTTTGCGTTGTTATTATGGATCATTATTATTGGGAGAATAAAGGGAAATCATTTGTGAATTAGACGAAAAAGTATACAGGGGTTGAAATGAGTTAATTCTTTATTTTTCTTCCGAAAATCTCTTTGCATAATACTTGCACATTATGTTCTTGAGAAGTATAGGCATATAGGCCTATGTTATTTTCGTGATTCTTTCTACACCTATCTCTTTCTCTTGTGTTGAACCATTTTGAAAGAATTTTTTTTTCGTTTGTGAAATACAGTGTAAAATGATAATGAACAAAATCAGATTGTATAAAATGCGTTTGTTAAATTTTTTAAACACCAGCGCAAACAGAGTATATACATGCGTTCTTTATATCGTGACTTGCGAGGTATTTTTACGCTGTCGGTGCCCAGTGGGAATGCGATGATTTCATGAATCATTTCGGCTGTAATCTCATACAATGTATGATCGTTACGCCCGAAGGGATTAAAATTGCGTTCTTAATTTTCTTCCGAAAATCTCTTCGCGTTTTATACATCTGTTCTTGAAAAATATGCGACAGGATTGAATTTGGAAGATTAAGATCCTTTTAACGTAAATCTATACCTGGTAGACCATTCTGAAAGAAAGACAAATCTTCATTGTGAAATGCAGTGTTAAAATTGTGATGATGAACAAACCCAGATCTATTCAAACTAATAAATGCGTTTTTTTTTTTTTTTCTGATTTAGGTTAACATGTGTTATTCAACTATTTTTACGTTACTGTCACCTGGCGAGATCGCGATGATTTCAGAGTGACATACATGCGTTGTTTACCGTCAACTTGCGAGGTATTTTACGCTGTTGGTGCCCAGCGGGAATTCGATGATTTCATGAATCATTTCGGCTGTAATTTTTGTAATGTGTGATCGTTGAGCCCGAAGGGATTAAAGATGTGTTCTTTATTTTCTTCCGAAAATCTCTTTGTGTTTTGTACATCGACACTGTTCTTGAACTGTTAAAGATACGTTATATCGATTGAGTTAGGTTAACATGCGTTATTGAACTATTTTTACGCTACTGTCACCCGGCGAGATCGCGATGATTTTATAAATTATTTTGGCTTTAATCATACACACTCATATTTAAATTATCATTTTTTGTTAAATGATAATGGACAAATCCAGATCTATTCAAGCTAATAAATGTTACGTTGTTGGTGCCCAGCGGGAATTCGATGAGTTCATGAATCATTTCGGCTGTAATTCATACAATGTATGATCGTTGCGCCCGAAGTGAAGGGTTCAAAAATGCGTTCTTTATTTTCTTCCGAAAATCTCTTCGCGTTTTGTACGTCCGTTCTTAGCTATTGAACTGTTAGATACCTTAAATTTGTTTCTTTTTCTGAACACAGATTATAAGTAGGCTAACATTCGCTTTTCAACTATTTTGACGCTTCTGTCACCCGGCGAGATTGCAAATGATTTCATTAATCATTTCGGCTTTAATCATCCACACCCATGCTAATCAGCAAAAGAACTGGAAGTCGGAATTAAAAATTGAAAGGGTATAATGATGAGTCGCACACGCATCCGACAATTGTCCATTTTTGGCCACAATAATTGTCGCGCAACATGAACAGTTTTTGAATGCGTTATATTTTTTTTTTCTCGTTGCGCTGTGGTCTGACCTAATAACTGTTAGTAGGGTACCTAAGGGGGGGGGGGGGGTCACCGTGCATCCCCCCCCAGGACTCCTCGAAACTTACATTTTCAGGATCCTCATGACATACCAAAACAATCAGTCATAATCAAGATGTAAACAGGAACGAAAAGTGGTTGTTCTAGGTGAAATCTAATGTATTCTATTGTTTTTCATAATTTCTTATGTATTTCTTTGTTTTCCAACTTTTTCAACTTTTGATTTTTCTTTGTTTTTCTGTCAGAAATTGTCACTGACCACTTTTCTACCATAATTAGCACAAAACTAATCAATGAAAGTGATTAATTGTAAAAATAATCGGGTTTTCATGACCTTCATGACAGAGCACCTGTTTTCCATAGGAAATGTACACAAAATCACAAAATTGTGCCCGTTTTGGGGGGACATTGCGTTACACGGGCGTGACTTCGCAAAAGTATACGCGGATGTTGCAAATTTGGTCTCAAAAGTTGTGCGAGACTTGAACAAACAAAGTCAAGAAGCCTCGCGACAGATTTATAGCGCGAAACTTGGGGGGGGGGGGGCGGATCCCCCCCCCCGTCCTGAAAGGGTTAATGTTGCGTGAAAAAAAAAACAAAACAATTTTCACATAATCTCACTTTTAAGGAGGTGGTATGCTTTACTAAGTATTTATCCGTATCTTTCTTTTTGATAAACCGACAGTCACTTAACTTCGTGGGTGCGTTCGACATAAATGTATTTCTTCTCTTTCCACGACAACGCAGGGTGTGCTATATATATATATATATATATATATATATATATATATATATATATATATATATATATATAATGTATGTATGTGCTTATACATGTAGGGCCTACACAGTAGGGTACCTGGGGGGGGGGGTCACTGTGCGCACCCCCCAGGACTCCTCGAAACTTACTTGAATTTGTTTTGTTCAAGTCTCATGCAACTTTCGAGACCAAATTTGCAACTTCCCCGCATACTTGTGCGAAGTCACGCCTATTTTTGTAGCGGAATGTCGTCCCAAAACGGGCACAATTTTGTGCTTTTGTGTACATTTCCTATGGAAAACAGGTGCTATGTCATGAAAGTCATGAAAACCTGATTATTTTTACAATTAATCACTTTCATTGATTAGTTTTGTGCTAATCATGGTAGAAAAGTGGTCAGTGACAATTTCTGATAGAAAAACAGAAAAATCAAAAGTTGAAAAAGTTGAAAAACAAGGAAATACATAAGAAATTATGAAAAACAATAGAATACATTAAATTTCACCTAGAACAGCCACTTTTCGTTCCTGTTAACATCTTGATTATGTTTTGGTGTGTCATGAGGATCCTGAAAATGTATAAGTTTCGAGGAGTCCTGGGGGGGGGGGATGCACGGTGACCCCCCCCCCTTAAGTATCCGACTATATATCCCGCACGCATATCTCGCGAAAACGAAAATCGAATGATTATGTTCAATAATTTAGTAGGAACATCGGAAGGCATTGTGTCGCTATCGCGTTTAGAAGCACATGGAAGAAACAATTCTCTGCAAAACGGGAAAAAGACGTTGATAACGTGAATTCGGTTTTCAATGTTTCGTTTGTCGCGTGTTTGAAAAAAGCGGTAATTTACAAGAAATTAAACCTCGCATATTCGATCAAATAATATTGCTTTATATGTTTTTCTATCACGATGCACCTAGCTGGTCCGAAATTGCCCTCGTTATAAACGGAATCTCGTTATAACCGAACTTGTTATAACCGATTCGTTCTGCCATAGGTTTACACGGAAAGGAAAACGGGACCGCGACGCGATCACCTCGTTAAGCGGTTCCTCGTTATAACCGAACTCGTTATAACGGAGTTGCACTGTATAGGAACTTAAGGACTGTTGTCTTTCATAATTATGATCGAGCGAGAGATTCTTGCTGAATCGCCCAATCGGTTGATGATGATTTTACCCCCCCCCCCCCCCAAAAAAAAAAAAAAAAAAAAAAAATGTCCTCATATTAAAGGTGGATACTACTCTACTAGTGGACCTTACATGCAGGCCTACTCAGTGATAGGGCCTGTGCCTTGATATGAAATTGACTTCATGTAATTATGTAACATTGGCTATGGCGTACTTCATTGTGGGTCACCTGCAGATTTAAAGGACAAGTTCACCTTCATAAACATAAGGATTGAGAAAATGCAACAATATTAGTAAAACACATCAGTGAAAGTTTGAGGAAAATTGGACAATCGATGCAAAAGTTATGAATTTTTTAAATGTTTGTGTTGGAACCGCTGGATGAGGAGACTACTACAGCTTGTGAGTCATATGCGTACAACAGTAGGCCTATAAAGAAAATGTAAAAGAAAATTCAACTTATTTTCACTTTTTTCGCATAATAATTGAGCTCTTGACTTGCCTCTTTCTAAAGGCAGGGGGAATAATATTACCCATAATATTTGTCGGTAACGAGTCAGGGGAATGTGTACTTTTTTCAATAGATGGAATTTTGTGAAATTCTCTTTATATTTTCCTTATATTGTTGTACGCATGTGACATCTAAGTTATTCATACACTGCAGTAGTCTTCTCATCCAGCGGGTACTGCACAAAAACTTCAAAAATTCATAACTTTTGAACGGATTGTCTGATTTTCCTCAAACTTTCAATGATGTGTTCTACTAATATTGCTACATTCTCTCAATCCTTATGTTTATGAAGGTGAACTTGTCCTTTAATAGACGACTGCATGCATGCTATAACCGCAAAACAGCTACTCCAACACTGTACAGGAAGCCCAATCGAGAAAAAGTCAACGAGTCTTGCCAGACGACATTCACCACCGAAAGTCATTGATTTGAGAGTTCAAGAGAGGTAAAGCTTGACGATAGTGGGCAGGCCCAATACTGGAATAGTTACTCTTGTGAAAGTAGATCATATTCTGATATTGGGTGATTTTGATTTTTCGTTACCATATTGCAGTGTGAGTGTCAGCACAGTTG
This sequence comes from Diadema antillarum, assembly GCF_040938485.1. Classification (NCBI taxonomy): domain Eukaryota; kingdom Metazoa; phylum Echinodermata; class Echinoidea; order Diadematoida; family Diadematidae; genus Diadema; species Diadema antillarum. The sequence continues at coordinate 413,628 of NW_027271079.1, forward strand.
TGAACATGTCGGCAGTTTCGACGTGTACAGCCTGTGTATAAAGCCAACTAACGTTAGTACGCTCTTTGTTACAGCTCTGTGTACTGAATAAGCCAGTACGGGGTTCCAGTTTGAGCATGAGCAGAAAAAGGTCATTTGTACCGAGAGACAGCTGGGTTGGTTTTTAATTTCACTGAGATATCTGTAATGCTATGATTATTCACGGATCCTTATATAAATGGTGCCTGCCAGTACATCCACCTGACAGCAAGCCTGCACTGTATTTGGCAATGTTAACAGAAAAAGGTTTCATTGCAACTGATTGACAATTTGCCCTACATCGACGGAAGAAATTCATGAATTTGAATAGAAAAAGGTTTGTTAAAGGGATGGACCTCCAGTATTGGTGCGGTTGAGATGAGAATTGGGCTTTTAACTTTTTGCGAGATATACCAAGAAAACACTTATGATATATACATGTATTAGTACAGAGCTTACCATTTAAGAGGAATTCAAAGTTTATTGGATGAAAATCGGGTTTGGAATGACTGAAACATCCAAAAACAAAGTAAAACAAAGCGATCCTATTCCTAATATTTACCGTATGTGTGGGGTCCACACTTTATTAGAATTGCTCTTTTTTTGGATATCTCAGCCATTTCAAAACCAATTTTCATCAAATAAAAGTTGAATTCCTCATAGAATTACATGCTCTTTCATATTTCATTAGAGGTTTCTCATTATCTCACCAAAAATGTTAGAAACCTGAAATTAGGTCTCAACCAAAACTATAACTACGATCCCTTTAATGTATAATGTAAATGACCATGTATTCAAAACAGCACCATGAAATAGATGTTTCCCAGTGTTGATTGATGAAACATTCCGGTCACTTCATCTACATGTACATACACATGTAGGTTCATTCTTTGTCAGAATACGAGTTCCATAAATTGCTATGTTGGGCAAGCTGCTGAATTATGTCGCCTTGAAATGAGTGAAGTGCCTAACCAACTGAGAAAAATGAAGGTCATTTGTACCGTTAATGTGCACATGAGCTACTCCGAACTGGCTTACCGTACTCCGGTATACATATAATACGTAGTCCAGATAGGGTACCCGGTACTGGACGATTTTAATCGTCCGCATTCCCCACACTAACGCGCATAGGGCTGTCTATACAATTGTACACGCATACACCCACGCAATGCGCCAAAAAAAAAAAGTAATTCAGAAAAAAAGTGCAGAAAACAAAAACAAAAACAATTTCTCACTGTGTTTTAAATGATTTCAAAGTTTTGACTAAAACTATTCTGAATAATAGAATTGCATGCTCTTTCATAAAACATAAAGAACTAAAGATTGACTTGATTGACTCGTACCTATTTTGAGTCCTCACAGAAAATGAGGTTCTCTGCCCTGTTGGTTTTGTAATGCACAGTCACATACATACTGGTAAATGTATGATGTTCATCACAGACATGTACTATGATGCTCGTCACAGACTGCAGATTAGTCGGCAACACTAATTCAGATAAAATTGACATCTAGTCAAAGTATAGTGCACTGTTCTTTGTTTGACAAAAGTACCGGTAAATGTAGTTGGGCATGTAAGCTGCACAGTAGGCCTATTCTTTCTCATAAGCCCGTTGTAATGGTGAAGAGGAAGAAAGTACATCGAATTATCTTTCCTCTCTTCTCTTGTGTAACCCAGTGAAGGTAGATCCACGTAGTCACATGGCCAGTGGGCCGGAATTCATGAAGGTGGTTTAACAGTGTTAGATTTAAACCATAGTTTACAATTTGTATGTAAATTTATTCTGCGTGAATATGATTGACAAAATGAGTATACATACCAACAGACCTCCGGTAACGAACACATGTTAATACACGTATAACAACGGTATTTCACATACTTATTGTAGACCATGGTACAAGTTTAAACCATGGTCTAAATCTAAACCTCCTTCCTGTGTTCAGGCCATTGTATTGTCAAATATGATCCTGTAATGCAATTGTTATGCTTTGTGTTCAAAACTTGAATATCTGTGATGATTATGTTGACATTCCACATGGTGAACAATGTGTGAAAACAAAACAAAACAGTTAAAAGTTGACATTTCTTGTAAAATCAGTGTGTACAAGATTTCTGTGTACTTTATACAAGCTAGTGTATGTCATTCAATGAGAAAGCTGCAAAAGATGAAATGCAAGACATTATGTGTGAAGAAGAGTGTTTGTGATTGTCTGCACACATTTATGGTGTGGAGTGACTAATGTTGAGTGGCCTTTTCTAAATAGGCAATTGTCACTAGTTTATTTTGTTGGTCTGTCTTTTTTTTTTTTTTTTTTTTTTTGGGGGGGGGGGGGGGGGGGGCTTTATTCAGCTCAATTTAACAGTACCAGAGATAACATGAATTTTAATAGAACATTCTTTTTTTTCCCCTCAAATACAGATTGTAACCATAAATTTGAATGTAGCATGCATTCCAATTCATTATTTTATGTTGTAATTGTGCTTGATGTTCCCAGTAACAACCACTATTGCAAGGTTCTCTTAAAATTTACTTGGTTACTAATTAAAGCATTGACCTGTTGAGGACGGGCTGATTTTGCTACAACACACATTTCCATAGACATCTACCTCAATGGGTTAAGGTTTAAATGTTAAAGGACAAGTTCACCTTCATAAACATAAGGGTTGAGTGAATGCAGCAATATTAGTAGAACACATCATTGAAAGTTTGAGGAAAATTGAACAATCCGTTCAAAAGTTATGAATTTTTTGAAGTTTTTGTGCAGTAACCGCTGGATGAGAAGACTACTGCAGTGTGTGAATAACTTAGATGTCACATGCGTACAACAATAAGGAAAATATAAAGAGAATTTCACAAAATTTCATCTTTTGAAAAAAGTACACATTCCCCCGACTCGTTACCGACAAATGTTATGGGTAATATTATTCCCCCTGCCTTTAGAAAGAGTCAAGTCAAGTGCTCTTTTATTATGCGAAAAAAGTGAAAATATGTTGAATTTTCTTTACATTTTCTTTATACTGTTGTACGCATATAACTCACAAGCTGTAGTAGTCTCCTCATCCAGCGGTTCCAACACAAAAATTTTAAAAATTCATAACTTTTGCATCGATTGTCCAATTTTCCTCAAACTTTCACTGATGTGTTCTACTAATATTGTTGCATTCTCTCAATCCTTATGTTTATGAAGGTGAACTTGTCCTTTAACAAGAATCGTAGTACATGTAGTATTCATTTTTTGTATGGAAACATTGCTTTTGTTTGATTGTGGGAATACTTACAAGTATAATAGAACTGATGCCTGCTATATGCCACATTTTCAGTGTCCAAAAAGGATATTTTCATGTATGACGTACCACAGAAAAGAAAATTATTGAAGGTGGAAGCTCTTCTAGATATTAATACACATTGCATTTGCTGTGCTGAATCCCTCTCCACTATTGTCAATATAAATATGATACATAACTTTATCATGCAATTAACGTGGTAATTGTGTATTTCGTTCGTCTTTTGAAGGTTCACAGTTCACAAATGGTTGGTGTTGACCTTGATCTTGAGATGGATTCCAACCGAAAAACTTCTGCCCAAGACGTCACCTGCCCTCTGTGTAAACTCCCACACAGAGAACCCTTTTCTGGTGACTGCAAGCACGCATGCTGTAAAAGCTGCTGGGCTGTCTACTTGACAAAGTTAGTGTGATATCTGTTTGTGATGTGCAACCATCCATGATCTGCCATTTTTTCATGTTGCTTTCATCAAGTATAGTCCATAGCACTCTCTCTTTCCACTGTGTATTCTTTAATAAGTGGAAGGTGTTTAAGCTAAGAAAACTGCAAATTATGATGATCTGACCAGAGAACAAGAAATATAAGATTGTTGTTCAAAAGTAGACAGACTGATATTTTACTTCTCTCTTTTTTGCTTGTATGATTTGAAAAAAAAAAATGTGTAAAACTCAAGTTTTATAAAGCATGGTTATACTGTTAAAGTTTTTAAGTGAGCTATTGTGTTTGGATGCTCGATTTGCTTGCGAAACTTATCTACCCGTCCCAAAGTTCTTAGCTGTTTTATCTGAAATTTGTTATCTAGTGGCAGGTATTTTTGTTGTTGTTGTTCTTTACTACTTCCAACTTATTGTGGGCTCATTAAGTGAAGTTGGACAAATATTTATTTCTTCAATTGTTCTGCTGATGCTGTATTGAAGTAGTCTTTATTTCATTCATTGTCATACAGAATGTACCTTTTCTAATTTTTATGGCAAATTCCTGTCCTTCAATTTTTTTTTTTGAAAATTAACACATCTTTTAATGAGTCATCTTTATGATGCCCAGAAGAAGAGTTTCCTTGCCTGCTCCCTCTGCAAAGAATGTATTTCATTTATTCCATACCCAACAAAAATGCAGTCACATTTTAGCAAAGATATGTAACCGAAAACATTGTGATAAAAGAAAGGACTGTGAATGGAAATGCAGTTAAATACGCTGTGACTGTTATGACTGTACTGTATGTATGTTATTGTTTCTTTTAAACAGAAATTTGCCAGCATTGGAACAGATAAAATGCCCAACATGTAGTGCTGCTCTGAAGCTGAGAGAGGTAGAATTTCTTCTCTTATTTCTTTAATATATATATATATACCGGGTGTCCCAAAAAAAGCGGAACGGTGGATTTTCAGTACCTTGCTGTCTAAAAGTTATATATCTGTTGACATCATTGGAAAGAACATCTTCCACAAAAAACAATGATACAAAAATCATTAAATTTGGTTCAGTATTTTTTATTCTACGCCAATTTCTGAAAATGCAGTCGTTGCCAAATTTCGACGGATTTTTGCGACTTATGAGATAATAATTTGAGTGCGACACGCGATCCATACGGTGAATATTGTGTATGCTCGGTGATCCATGTCAACAAAAGATACAGCTTTCATATTGGGCACGGGCCAGGAAAAAAAAAAACAGTGTGTGTGTGTGTGTGTGTGTGTGTGCCGCCAACATGAAAGCGTTATCTTTTGCTGACATGGATCAACGAGCTTACACAATTAACCGTATGGAACGCGTGTCGCACCCAAATTATTATCTCATAAGTCGCCAAAAATTGAAAATGACTGCATTTACAGAAATTAGCGTAGAATAAAAAGTACAGAACCAAATTTAATGATTTTGGTATCATGGCCTTCTGCGGAAGATGCTCTTTCTAATGATGTCAAAAAATATATTACTTTCAGAACGCAAGGTACTGAATATCCACCGTTCCGCTTTTTTTGGGACACCCGGTATATATATATATATATATTATTTCTTTGATAGCAATAATAAAGTCACAACAGAGGAATGCAGGGAATGCATTGATAGCCAATCTTGATTTAAAGGACAAGTTCACCTTCATAAACACAAGGATTGAGAGAATGCAACAATATTAGTAGAACACATCAGTGAAAGTTTGAGGAAAATTGGACAATCGATGCAAAAGTTATGAATTTTTAAAATTTTTGTGTTGGAACCGCTGGATGAGGAGACTACTACAGCTTGTGAGTCATATGCGTACAACAGTATAAAGAAAATGTAAAGAACATTCAACATATTTTCACTTTTTTCGCATAATGAAAGAGCACTTGACTTGCCTCTTTCTAAAGGCAGGGGGAATAATATTACCCATAACATTTGTCGATAACGAGTCGGGGGAATGTGTACTTTTTTCAAAAGATGAAATTTTGTGAAATTCTCTTTATATTTTCCTTATATTGTTGTACGCATGTGACATATAAGTTATTCACACATTGCAGTAGTCTTCTCATCCAGCGGTTATTGCACAAAAACTTCAAAAATGCATAACTTTTGAACGGATTGTCCGATTTTCCTCAAACTTTCAATGATGTGTTCTACTAATATTGCTACATTCTCTCAATCCTTATGTATATGAAGGTGAACTTGTCCTTTAATGAATAATCCGAATTTTCGAGGAACCTTCCTCTTCTTCAGGGATTTCAGTGCGCACTGTCATCCCTGAAGAAGAGGAAGGTTCCTCGAAAATTCGGATTATTCATTAAATCAAGATTGGCTATCAATGCATTCCCTGCATTCCTCTGTTGTGACTTTATTATTGCTATTTCTAGTACTGCCAATACGCGGAACAACTACAATGTTTTTATTTCTTTGATATATATATATTATTATTTCTTTGATATATTTATGTGACCCGCTACATCAAAATGATCCTAAAGTCGGGCGAGGTCGATTATTGTCCCTGCCGAACGAGTTCGAGCAGGGGACTATGAAACAGGCTCCGTACGTGTGTGTGTCTGTGTGTCCGTCCGTCCGTCCGTCCGTCCGTCCGTCTGTGCGTCCGTGTGTGATCAAAATGTTCAATTTGCTACTTCTCTGTCATTTATGAGCCAATTTTGATTCTGTTTGCTTTATATGATAGCACTACATGGGAGCTTTGAAATTTGTACACAGAACTTCAGTTGTGACCTTTGACCTTGACCTTTGACCTATATTGTACATTTTGCTTCAAAATGCTACTCCTTCGCCATTTCTAACCCGATTTTGATTCCGTTTGCTTTATGTGATGGCACTAGGTGAGGGCCTCAAAACTTCTACACAGAAATTTGACCTTTGACTTCTTTGACCTTGATTTTTTACCTATATTGTACATTGGCTACAAAATGCTACTCTGCCATTTCTAACCCGATTTCGATTCCGTTTGCTTTATGTGATGGCACTAGGTGAGGGCTTCAAAACTTCTACACAGAATTTTGACCTTTGACTTCTTTGACCTTTGACCTTGATTTTTGACCTATATTGTACATTATGCTACAAAATGCTACTCCTTTGCCATTTGTAACCCGATTTCAATTCCGTTTGCTTTAAGTGATGGCACTAGGTGAGGGCTTCAAAACTTCTACACAGAATTTTGACCTTTGACTTCTTTGACCTCTGACCTTGATTTTTGACCTGTATTGTACATTTTGCTACCAATCCGCCATTTCTAACCCGATTTCGATTCCGTTTGCTTTATGTGATGGCACTAGGTGAGGGCTTCAAAACTTTTACACAGAATTTTGACCTTTGACTTCTTTGACCTTTGACCTTGATTTTTGACCTATATTGTACATTGGCTACAAAATGCTACTGCTTCGCCATTTCTAACCCGATTTCGATTCCGTTTGCTTTATGTGATGGCACTAGGTGAGGGCTTCAAAACTTCTACACAGAATTTTGACCTTTGACTTCTTTGACCTTTGACCATGATCTTTTAACCTGTATTGTACATTTTGCTACTAAATGCTACTTCCGGCGAGGACATATATATTACGCACCGCGTAATTTCTACTTTTCCTTGTTTGAAAATTGCATGATATAATCCCCCAATCTTTCTGCTTTAAATTGATATAACACATTTTATAAAAACAATCGGCTGCGGAGATATCGATGTTTAAAAGAGAGCATGTCAAGACGTCTGGAAAATCACTGTTTCGAGAAAAGCGCCCTAAAAGTCTTCCTTTCGACGCAATCGCGATCAAGGGACACGCAAGTCAGTTTTCACCTCTGGACAATAGAAGGTAAGCCTTAGCAACCCCCGTAGAGTTCATTCAAGCACATCAGCGTCAGCGGTCTCCTCACCAACCAATCAGTGACCAGGATGTGATAAGCGGCTGAGCATAGCGCATCCCGCCCGCACGCACCAGTCGACTGGGCAGTGCGCGAGCTTCACACTTCGGTTAGCAGCAAGCAGCAAACTGACCAATGAGATCACTCTGGTTGCTGTTAGGGGCGGAACCTGTCTGTGGCGCTCAATCCATATTTTCGAACCAGTTTCTGCGTCGTTGAAACGCCAAAAATCATGGCTCAGAAAGACGCTATTTTTTGGTCTTTGCTTTGTTCATTTTGCTTCAAAATTTCGACAGATGATAGAAGACATGTTCGACTCCAATAATATATCAAAATCAGAAAATCGTATGTTTTGACCAATTTTAATGCTCTGACTTCAAACTCGATTTTCACGGCTTCGATCGTGCGCGACTTTAGGACCTTTTTGTTGTAGCGGGTCACATATATGGGTAATTCCATGAAGTTGGGGCAGTGTCCATGTAGCATCGTGATATTCAAAAAATACATTTCAGCATAACTCAATATCAATTATGCTATACATTTATTGTTTGTAGGCTTTACATTTGCATTGAGGCCACACATTTTCCTGGAAATTTTGTGCCATTCAGACTCAATTTTGATGAAGTTATTAAACAATATGTAACAGTGTCCTGTAGCATCGTGACGTGTCCATGTAGCATCTTGATATTTTAGAATTTGGTCCTAAGAGACAAATTATGGCAATTAGCTTGACCAAAATTTGATGCAAATATGCATTTACAAGATATGAATGAGATAGCTAAATATCTCAAATTTCCTTTACACAGTTTTAATTTTAAAAGAAAATTACAAAATGTATCACGATGCTATGCGGTGTCCTTTTTTGTTACATTTGGTGGACACCGGGTAGCATAGTGACACGTTGTGTAATTTTCTTGTAAAAGTAAAACTGTGTAAAGGAAATTTGAGATATTTAGCTATCTCATTCATATCTTGTAAATGCATATTTGCATCAAATTTTGGTCAAGCTAATTGCATTAATTTGTCTTTTAGGACCAGATTTTAACTATCACGATGCTACATGGACACGTACGATGCTACAGGACACCATTACACATTGTTTTAATAACTTCATCAAAATTGAGTCTGAATGGCACAAAATTTCCAGGAAAATGTATGGTCTCAATACAAATGTAAAGCCTATAAACAATATAAATGTATAGCACAATTAGTATTGAGTTATGCTAAAGTGTAACACTTTGTGCCCCAACTTCACAGAATTACCCATATATATTATATAAACATGATATTTGTGGTGCTTTTGTTTCCTTTCTTTACTCAGAGTTTGTGTGCAAGCATGAATACATTGACTATGAGCACACCCCTGCCAAAGCTTCTTTTTTTTTCAGTAAATAAATGTTGACTGAATGAAATGATTTTGCAACAATACCAATTGAAACCAAATACCACTTCAATATATCAAAATAATGCATCAACTCATTTTGAATCAGAATATGTAATACAGATGAATTCGACTAACTGAAGATTTTCTGTGAAGAATGTGAGATTTCTAGAAAATTCATAACATTGCTCATTGTGCAGTCGTGATATAGGAAATGCCATTGAAGCAAGCTTTGTTAATTGTAATGATGCAACTTGAATTACAAGTGTGAATAGTGTTCGTAGGAATATGTGCAGTTATTTACCTCGTTGAGGATGGGTTGATTTTACTACAACATGCATTTCCCATCTAGACACTTGCCCGAGTACACTCGGGACTCGTCCTCAATGGGTTAAAGATGCACAGAATGTAGCGACTACCAAAAACCTTTGCTTGAATGTACACAAAACATTCACTACCCATTGATTTTAGGTTGATATTGATAGTGTCATGCTATGCTATGTCATTGTGTGTTTGTACAATTTGTTTTTGAAAATGAAGCAGAGCAAGACACCAAAAAGTAAGTCAGGTCTGTGTCACAAGGTGGCTAGCAATTTAAAATATTCTTATTACAGTTACCGGAGTAACCATCACAATACATGCAGCTCATTTACTGGCGTCCAGCTGCCAGCTTTGCTACTATCATGAAGCTTGTATTACTTGGAAATATCTTCATGAATTGCTGGCTGCATTTTTGTTTTTTAATTTTTCTTCTTTTCCTCTTTCTTAAAGCTTAAGCCTGATCAAACAGCACAGCGACGGCTTCAGAAATTTAAGAATGCCCGTTGTAAAAACTGCTCCTGGAGAGGATCTTATACTGATTATATTGAGGTATGAAAGATTTTTACTGATACCATGATATTATTTGATCTGTCAGAATTTAGAACCCTTTACATTTTTGCTTCACTTTCCATCCGAGCAGAAAGCTGGAAACCCCATATTCAGCTAATAGTACATTAGCTTGTCTTCCATGGGGTCCAGTTGATATGGGATAAATTTTGATAACTGTTGTACTGGTTATAATCAGGAGAGCTGCAAAGTAAGAAAATTTGCCTTAAGACATGTAATTTCTATCTGTTGAGATCTAGCAAATGTGATATCTGCACTTCCTCTTGTCCAAACTCGAATGATGAAAAATATGTTTAAGTTGGAAGCTTTTAAGTGTTTATGTAGCATCTGGTCATACCCTATATCGGTAAATGTCTGTAATGGTCTTATAACATATATATACCTCATCTCTGGATTTGATTGTTTGATTTTCAGCAATATCAAACATTCATAACCAATTTCGAGAGTCCATGACATGTAAAAACTATCAAAATCAAGTCGTCAAAAACAATTAATACTTAAGAATTATATTTAAAAGAAGATTTCTATCTTGAATCCTTGTCACCACTTTGCTGCTTTATGAAAAAGTAATATTCTGAAACAAGAAAAAACAATTTATCAACATTAAAATATTCCTAATAGGAAAGAATGCCTAAAGAATAGCACTCATGAGGTCATATCTGTAAGGATAAATAATAAGCTTGGAAACAGATGTTTATAGCAAGGTTTGGTTTGGCCAGAATGTCATTTGGGTATCTTAAAGTCAGGCACACTTTTGTTATTAAACAAATCCCTCTAGAAATTTTCTATACAGGGAAAATATGTTATGATGGAGGTTGCTTTGACCACCAGTTTGACCTCATTATGATTGATTACTTACTTTTAATAATCTTCTGCACAAGAGATTCCTCTTTGTTGGCAAACTTACATTGTATATTCCAGGTTCCCTGTACCATGTCACTTGTATTGAAAGAGATGGGAGAGAAAGAGAGAGAGAGACAGTTTGGTGTTTGATATTAAAAACAAAAATAACCAGTACAAAACTAAGGCTCGACACTATTTACCTTTTCTTTTAGTGGCCTCTGCGGGCCACCAAAAATCATTTAATTTTCTGTTTTGGTGGCCTGATAAGGAAATATGATGGCTGTAGAAAATACAGAAAAACACTGAACATGAAGTAATTTGGTGACACACGGCCACCAAAACTATTTCTGGTAGCCCTTGGCCACTGCTAATGTCGAGCCTTGCATAGGGTATGGGAAGCATCTTTAGACTTAATCTACAGATTAGGTTTGATTAAGGACTACAGTTAGACAGGGATACCATGTTGTATTATTTGATTGTATGATTTGGCAACATAGCACACAAATTTGAAGTTAGGTTTCAAATTTTCTTCAATTTTTAACACTTGAGCTTTATTTTGGGCAAATTATTCTTAAAGATGAGACATTATGCCAAAAAATGAAACAAACTCTCAAGTCTATACCTCAGTTTATTCTTTTTTGGACAGTTTACCATTATTTCCTACTGTTAGAATGCATCCGTATGATGTGTTTAACCTAAATATTTCAGAGCATTGTTAGGTACTTACTGTGTATGAAATTACTTGTCATTTCAAAGGAAGGTTTTAATATCATTATGTCTTGCCATATCATGCATCCACATGTCACAAGATTATGAAATCATATCCTGATGATAAGTTATGTTGCTTCTAAATGATATTAATCGAATGATAATATGGGATGAACTTGTATGTGATATCACAGAGTTGCCACTTTGTTTTCATTGAATACAACTGTAGAAACAAAATTGTAACTTTCTTTCCTGAACTTTTGCTCAAACTTTCAGTGTCCTGTTATGTTCTGGTTTTTTTTTTTTTTTTGGCTTCTATTCATGCAAACTAATATCAGTATGTCTTTCCAGACTCATGAACAGGAGATCCTAGGTTGATGTCCTGCCCAATGGATGGAACATCCATTGGTGAAATGTTTGATTTTTATTCAAAATGTTCACACCCCCCCCCCCCCCCCACCTTGCACTGTTGGGCAAGTAATATGATTGGAAACTTACCTGTTCACAATGTGGGGCCTTTGCCATTAGAAATCCTCATAATTTTGCAAGTCAGAGAAATTCATCTTGTAAAGCCCTGGCCTGCAATACTGGGGCAATAGTAGTGGAAGGGCTGTCTTAGAGAGCAATGCTCAAACACCACATCGTGTTTGGCTCTTCTTTCAGAACCATGAACGAGTGTGTGGAAAAGTTGTCCGCATCCAGTGCAAGGTGTTTGGCTGTGGCAAGTGGCTACCCAAGAACAGAGCCCTGGAGCTGCACAGAGCAGACGACTGGTGTCCCATGATCCTTTTAATGAAGACTCGCCTCACACAGGCCGAGATCCTTCACCTTAGCATGAGGGTGAGTACTGTCACTGCAAAATAAGTTCCACATTACATTAAATGAAACAAATCATTTGTTGAAAAATCTCTTAAAAGATCATACGCTGTACATCAGTTTTAAAACTTTGCATAGAGTGATAAATTAAGTTTTACATTACACATCCGAGAAGATTTCGAAAACTGCATGTAATGTATGTCTGAATATTTTTCCGTGTATCATTGAATCAGTACTATTTTCAAAATGAACTTTACAACTGGTTATAAAGAATGGATCCAACAGATCTTGCTGTAATTGGCCCAGTATGCAAGGGATTATCATTGACAGTATTTCATCCAAGGGGAATTATTACTGGTTCAGGTGAAACTCACTCTGGCAAAATGAGTTAAAATGAGGTACTGCAAGTGGCAAGGTGAAGTTTACATGCTGTTTTAAGGCAGCATAATCATACTTGTAACAAACATTTGGCCAGATTAAAATGCTATTTTGCATAAGTACCATAAATCTTACTACATTAGCCGGTCAAAGGAAATCATTGAGCATGGTAGATTCCCATGTCACAAGAAAATTGTAATTGATATCACAAGAAAACTAATTAAACTGTCTCTTTTTCTCATTGAAGTTCTCCCCCACTTCTTGGCTATTGTCATTTGCTTGCCAGATTTGCAATAGCTCGCTTAGCCCAAGCAACCAACACCACGGGGGACAGAAACATATTACACTAAAAACAAACAGGAATTTTTAGGTTTGTTAGGATAATGTACGTCCTTTGATGATTTGTCTTGAGCAAGATTACTATTAGTGAGTGATCACATGACAAATGAAGTTAAATTCACACTCAAAACAAAAGTGCAACATCAATTGATTTAGCGTAAGCAGTTCCAGTGTGATGCAATCTGGCTTGCAATAGTAATGCTAGCACTTGTCATGCAGAAAAGATGATGTAATTGTAAATATTGACTCTGGATACTACATCGCACAGATGATTTAAACCACTTTTAATAGAAGCTCATTTTCTTAAAATGATTCAAATCCACAGGAGACTTGGGATTGGACGTGTGGACTGGTTCTTCGCAGCGAGAAAGCTGAGGTTAGGTTGTACATTGAAAGGTTAGTTTTGGTATTTAGTGTCTTGGACCCCAAAATGCCAACTGCTCTAGAAAATGACGAGTACGGGGCTACTGCTCAGATCACAGAAGACATGTGTGATGGAGATGTGTCGGCTTCGAGAGGTGCATCTCAATGGACAGACAATTCTTCTCAGAAGAAGTTGTCACGTGAAGAAAATAGTGGAAGCAGTGCTAGTAGGAATGAACCTGATGGCCACTCCCGGATTGGTCTTAGCCGCGAGAACAGTATGGTTGGGTCAGCAGCACTAAATGGTACCTACTCAGATTTGAGCCCATCAGCTGAGGTTGTGAGGACTGTGTTCCAAAGACGGACGTCTGCCGATGAGAAAGGTTCTGACACAAATGCAGATTTGGAGACCTTGAAACAGAAAGTGTCCAAGCTAAGCCAAGAAGCTGACAAACACATCAGTCACTTTGATGACTTGCAAAAGTTGACTAGAGCATTTGCAGCAATGAATGATAAACATTCCGTGCTGGAGGGGATTGTATCTACCCTGCATCATGAAGTTATTGCAGGAAGTAGCAAGATAGACAGTCTGCAAGCTTCAAGTGATTTTGGATCACCTAGAAAGTTAGAAAAAGTTTATAAAAGTATTGACAAGCTACAGCAAGAGATAGATTCACTTTTTCAGTCCTTGCAGAAGCAGGAAATTAGAATACTAGAGTTAGAATACTCCTACAGTGGAGTCTTTCTCTGGAAGATTGAAAGCTACTCCCAGAGGAAGAAAGAGGCAGCAACAACCAATGTGAAGTCTATCTACTCTAAGCCCTTCTTCACCAGCCAGTATGGCTACAAGCTGTGCGGTCGAGTGTTTTTGATGGGAGATGGAGTTGGCAAGGGAACCCACATCTCTCTCTTTCTAACCATCATGCGAGGGCAGTATGATGCAGTGTTGCCTTGGCCTTTCAAGCAGAAGATCACCTTCCAGCTGGTGAACCAGGCTGACCCCCTCAACAAGAGCATCGTCGAAGCGTTTCGGCCGGACCCAACGAGCTCCTCGTTCAAGCGACCGACCTCCGACAGAAACATTGGAGCTGGATGTCCACTCTTTGCAAAGATACAGCTGGTAGAAGATCCCAATCAAGGCTTTCTGAAGGATGACACCCTCTACTTGAAGATTATTTCTCAGACATCTGACGTACCAGAACTTAAGTAATTTTGGGATGGCATGACCAAATGTGGTTCTGGTACTTTGTTATATTTGTAATTGATGATGAGTGGCAGAAATGTTTTTTATTACCTGTGTTTCTTCTTCAGTTTGTTTGTGGGGACCACGGCTAGTGCATTCCCGTTGCGGTCCCTGTTATGGTCTAGAGTTTGTTTGTTTCATGAGCTTGCCCTGCATTGTGTGGTCTCCCAGTCACAAGTCACTCATCAAAATCTCATCACTACTTGCAATCAGAAACTTCCCACAAATTTTAGCCACACTCAACTTCATCAAAACTTGTTGCATGCACAGAAAACCATCATTGTCAAGCTTCTAAACGTGTGAGTGTGACACATTATTGCAAGTAGTATCTCATCGAGCAGGATTGGAACACTGTATCCCAAGCTGATAGAAATGTTCAGGAAAGAGAGTGCATAGAAGAAACTGGAAAGCATTTGATTAGTGAGGATTACTGAGGCGTGTCAAGTCATTGGATTAACGATAATGAAGACCTGAAAAGTGTCAGGAAAAGACCTGAAAAGTGTCGGGGAAAAGAGTCAGGCTGCTTTTGGTTCTGTTACTTTGTGTACTGTCACAAACAGTTTGGGAAGGAGACCATCTGAATGTGCTTCATTTGATATGTAATGAGCAGAACTGACATACATGTATTTTTACATGTGAAATAGGTTTAAAACACGGAAAGAAGGAAAAGTGTTTGGAAATGCATCAGTGAAATGTCATGGAGTCTTGGAGCAATGAAAGTCCTGGGGAACATTCAGACTCACAGATCAACCAAATCTAGCCTTCGAACTATTTACGTTTGAGTGAGAAAGCTTATGACTGATATACCAGATGTTAGAGGGGGAAGCATAAAAGTGCTTCCCTCAAATCCAGCATAATTGCCTTTTGTCTTTCCATAATGAAGTGGCTCAAAATATACAAATGTGTGTGCATTGCTCAGAGGCAAAATTCCTGAAAACTATGTACTCCCTGAGCTTGTAAGTAAAATGTACTTGTTTTTGCAGTGTTATTGAGTAATTGCAGAATGCTTTTAACATCATTTGAATGAATGGATTTACAATTGTTGTTTGTACATACCATCTGGCACATTATTTCATGCTCGTCTGTATTTACATGAAAAATTGCATGAAAAGTCCACAGTAGAGGGGAGAAAAACAAGAGAAAGCTTTACACCTACATTTCTGTTTACACTTCATTTCATTAGAGTTCAGTCGATTGGTGATACTCATGGCTACTTACAAATGTGTATCATTGGTGATGAAACTTTAAGTTGCACAGAATGATTTGTTGTTGTTGTTGTTGTTTGTGTGTGTGTGTGTGTGTGTGTATGCTGTAATGTTAAATGTAGAATGTAAGTTCTGATGCATCTTTGAAGATCGTCAGAGCAGCTTGTTAAGACCATCTTAAAGCAATTTCCTTCATATGTACACTGTATAATATTAAAAAGTGAACATTGTATGCTTTTCATTATATGTTCTTGCTGTCCAAAGGTACCACTAATGAACAAGAGGGATAGCAGTATGAGTATAAACAATTTGCATTCAATTACAATTACTAGATAGATATCAAAGGGTAATGGAATGTGTTTAAATGTTATATTTTGGTCTTGTCACCAGGGAAGGTTGGTGACAATGTGTGACATGTGGTACAATGCATATTTTATGAATGATTATATTTTGGAATACTAGCTTTGCTACAAACAGCCTCTTAGTCTCCTGGAGTAAAAAAGTTATTCCTCAGGGTCAATGGTGGACATCAGTCAACTTTACTTCATATATTAGTAGTTATTTGACTTCATGTATTAGTATACTAGTTTAAATATTTTACTCATGAAAGCAACTCTTTTATATAACAATGTACATTTGTTGCTCCTGCCAATCTATTCCATTATCTTAAGCCATGACTGGCAAATTATGCTTGCTGTGTTCTCGACTAATTTCAAAGGAAAGACTGATTTCTGAATTATATAGTTCAGTTAAGTAAGTAGTTCAAAGTCATTTAGTAAGGAGCATTTAATGTAAAATCCATTTCATTTTCCAAACATGGCAGATAATGATTGATGTATTTTGAAAATGTATAATAAAGAAATTAGGTTTGCTGATACTGTAGTTCAGTCTAAGTAGTTCATAGTAATTTTGTAAGGGGAATTTAGTTGTACAATCCATTCATTTCCAAAATGTGACAGGAATTAATTTTGAAAATGTATGATGAAGAAATTACGTTTGCTGAAATACATTGTAGAGCAGAGTTTAAATAGTGTCTGAATGTCAAGTGTGTTTCATTAGTTACGTTATACTATTTTTTTTTTGTGATGTGATTGGAGCAACGTTGATGTTCTGCCTTTCAAATAAGATAAGATTTTAACATACATGCAGTGCAATGTAATCAAGCCTGCTTACTGATAATGCCATGTACAAGAAGAAGTCAATGAAAAGTTGAATTTGAAGATTGACAGTGTGCTATTTAATTCATTTCTTTGTGGTCAATATTCTGATGAAAAAGGACAGAGTATCATGCTTTTTTTTGGGGGGGGGGGGGAGGGGGGATGGCAAAGGTGTTTTGGCAATATATTCCGTTTTAAATACCAAAAAAAAAAAGAAAAAAAAAGAGAGAGACAAAAGAACAAGAAGACATGCACACATACATTGTAGTTGGTATGTTAGTGTTACCTATGTTTGATTCTCTATAATACTTCACAAAACACTCAATTATGTACAGAGATTTTTAAAATTGATATTGTCATATTCCTAATGCCCAAGGTTTTATACTGTAGCAATTCATTTGGGAAAACAAGTATGTATAATACAGATGCAGTCAGCGTTGGATGCAGTACCCCCACTTAAATAGGAATGCATCATTTCAGGCAGTGATAGTTAACTACATTGTATTGTGGATGTTTTATAAGCTGTCAGGATTTTATTCTACATTATATCTTTGAGGTAGAACATGATATAGGTGTTATCATGAAAAGTGTTTCAGAAAATACTGCAGATAGTCCAGAAGTGGTGGAATATGATAAATTGTAGATATGGATATCATCATCAAAATGTAGAACATTTTCAGTTTATTTTATGATTATGGTAAATCTTCTGAAAAGTGTTGGTTTGAAGTGATTCGATTGGTTGTACTCATACTATTTAGACTGGGAAGTTATTTAGTAGTATCTGCAGTATACACTGTATTTAAACTTGCATTTTAATAGCCAGTCCTAACTTTGTTTTCAAGGCAGTGGCATAAATGATACGAAATACATAGTGTGACACTATGTACTTTGTTATGGATTCTCTAACTAGACTAACCATGATGAGTCGGATCTTGTACAGTGATTGTACTATTATATATATTATATAAGTATATATATATATATATATATATTTTTTTTTTTTTTACACTGCATAAATTAGAAAGAGAAAACTAAATTGGATGGAGTGAGAGATAAAACTACATTGTATAATCGAATCCCGTCAGATTAAAGATGATCACATCAATACAATTAGCTTTATATATATTGCCACAAGGAGTGCTATTAATGACTTGCAGCTTTCAGAGTCCCAACACTGTATATACCACATTTCTTTTGGTGGGGGGGGGGGGGGGATCAAAAGCCTTGGGGCAATTATGTAGAGAAAATCATTGATAGAACTGGCCTAAAAAGGCAGAAAACATAAGCAATATCACATATGGGAGTTGTTCAAAGTAAACGATTAGAAACTAAAATTTTACAAGGTCAATATGAGTGTCAGTATGGTAGTGATTCCAGATGCAGAAAACTATCAGAACATGATAAGTTATTTTTTCACTTAAATCAGCGGGAGCAGTAGCCGACATTGTATTGTGAGAACATTTTTTCTAAAGCAGCCTTTCGGAGCAAATTGTGTCGATATAGTATTTGCAATCCCTGAAAGTCATAGTAAATATCTAAAAATAACTTCCTTGATTTTTGGTGAAGATAAAAGTATAAAATATATGTATGTCAATGGCAATAGTGTTCATTACACCCCTCCAATTTAACCCATTGAGGACGAGTCCCGAGTATACTTGGGCAGGTGTTTAAGGGAAATGTGTGTTGTAGCAAAATGAGTTTGCAGTTAGTTTGATTTTTTATGCCTCCGCCATGAAGTGGTGCCAGAGTCATTATGTTTTCGGATTGTCCGTCCGTACCTACGTCCGTCCGTCCACATTTGTTTACCCGATAACTTGAGTAATATTGACTGGAATTTTACCAGACTTGGTCCAAGTATTCCAAGTATAAAGTATGATTGGGCAATTACTTGATTAGATTTTGAGTGAAGTCGGCTAAAGGTCAAAGGTCAAATATGGAAATTGTATCTGTTAACGCGATAACTCAAGATTGCATCAAGCAAATTTCACCAAACTCTGTCTGAGGATGGTGTATGACAGGACAATTACTTGATTAGTTTTTGAGTCAAATCGGACAGAGGTCAAAGGTCAAAGATCAAGGTCAAATCCTAAAATATATCTGTTTATGTGATAACTCAAAACTGGATGAAGCAACTTTTGCCAAACATGGTCCAAGGATGACGTATGATGGGGCAATTAGTTGAATAGTTTTTAGTGAAATTGGAAAGAGGTCAAAAGGTCAATGTCAAATGCTAAAAATGTTGCTATTTCCCTCATATCTATGCAATGCCCAAAGGTATTTTCTTGAAACCTAGTGTACACATGTCATACTGCATAAAGATTCTCCAGAGAGAGTTTCATGTCACAAGGTGAAAGGTCAAAAGGTCAAAGGTCAGGGGAAAATGTTACAATGTCACTTTTCTAGCATATGGTTCAATGTATCCTCATGGAACTTGGTACATACGCATATACTGACTGGCAAGGATTATCTGGGGAGTTTAGGGTTCATGGGTCAATAGTCAGGGGTCAAGGTCAACTCCTCAAAATTTCGTAATTTCCCTCATATACTAGTATATGCAATGCTTGCAGGATTATTTCTAAAACTTAATATGATATTTATACATGTATTACCTAATGGAGATTCTCTGAAAAAATCCCTGCCAGAATGTCAAAGGTCAAAGGTTAAGGGTCAAAGGCCAGGCTAAAGTGCAAATAAATCTATTTCATTCTGTAATTACAGTTTTTCTTCATACCTTGAAAATTACTTAATGCATAAAAATAAAAGGGTCGGTCAAAAGTCAGGTAAAAATTCCCCAAATACATGTACCTGCACTCTTAGACAATTATAGCAAACCTAGTTCAAGGAAAGTGAAGATTCAAGACATTTCTGACAAACCTGTCCTTTCAGTATATTGCCAGTTATGTGAAACTGTCATCACACATTGTGAAGACACTGTACTATACACCTATTGGGAGAATCGTGCATTATGGCAGAGGCATACCAGTCGCCATAGCGACATTTCTAGTTATTTCTGTCTTTCGAAGTAGAAAAAAACCCCGAAAGCTTTAGTTACAAAACCTATTTATAATGGATTGCACAAGCTAAAAACAGAAAGAAAAAGAGTAAAGAAAGAATGTAAGAAAAAAAGGACAAAAACTAATGATTTGACTGCCCAATTTATTGGCGAGATATATATGGATAAGAGAAAAATAATATGCCCAAGCATGAAGTGTTATTCAACTTTTGATATTCTGTGTACGAAATATCTTTGCAGTACATCAGGATTATACCAGCATGTCTATTGTTCTGTGTATGATGTAACCTTGTAATTTTCCCGGATGCTGTCTCTACTAAAGAGACAACTATCACCTGGGATAGGAAAGGCAAGATGAAGTCATCCAGAGCATATATACAAGCTTGTATAGTTTTATTTATCATTATCATTGTTGTTATAACAATATAATCAGTATACTCAGTAGAGATATACCAACGCAAAGTTCTTGTGCAGATTCCATTTATATTGACCTAACGATATAATCAGTATATACAGTGTACTCGGTAAAAATTTGCGAACGCAAAGTTCTGGTGCAGATTCATATATTGACCTAACTACATTGTATACATGCGTTGTATACCTATTTTAGCCTCTTGTGTTCCACGGCATGAATAGAAATAATTTTGGAGTGGTGCCATCTTAATCACGACGACTTTACCGGTACTGAATTTGTATTGTCTAAGTTTCTTGCACAGAGTTTGAAAATCACAAGAAGCAGTTGTCAGCTTTAAAAGGGAGTGTACAAAAGAACATTGATGTGATTAGACTCCTTGCCATTGGGGAATATCTTATATTTTAAATTTCCTGACTACAGTGTATGCATATAATCCTAGATTTTTGTTGTTGTATTTGACATTAGCATTACATTGCTTACCAATGCTCTCATTTATTAAAAAAGAAACAAGCAAAACAAACCCACCCCAAACCCCATAAAATCATGATTTTGGTCAATGACCTACATGCAACTACAACTCCTTCCATGTCAAGAGACATCATTACTGAGTTGTAACAGTATGTATGCAAGTTACATTCTATTTTATCTGAAACTTCTACCGTTCTCTTCAATTTTATTCTGTGAGTTGCACATACTGTATGAGTGGCTTTTCAGATGAATAGTTGATGAATGACACATTGAGATGTATTTCATTCTCAGCATTTCTCGGGGTATATGAGCATGTTTAAAGAATATTTGAGTGTAGAGATGCAAAAGGTGTTTTAACGATATAATGCTGATACGACACCAATATGTTCCTTCTCTTTTGCGACTTGTTCTTTCTTTAATTCTGGTCTGTTTAGATCAATATTTCATAACTACATGCCTATGCTGTAAATACGCTTTCAGCCATAGATATAGTGTGATAGATTCAAGTGGGTTTAAAGGAATGATATTGTTCTGGTAGAGATGGGGATTAAGTTATAACTTTTTGTGAGATAATTAGAAAACATGTATGTGAATTATTAAAGAACATACAATTAAGAGAGGAACAAATGTTTATTTGATGAAAATCGGTTTTGAAATGGCTGAGATATCCAAATACAAAATGGTCCTGATCAAAGGTGGCTCTCACCTTTTATTAGGACCACTTGGTTTCACTTTGTTTCTTGATATCCCTGCCATTACAAATCCAATTTATTCAAATAGCTTTTGAATTGCTCTTAAAATCACATGCTCTTTAATATTCCAAAGTAATTACATTGTATCTCAAAAAGTTAAGATGTGAATCTCCATCTCAACCAAGACTTTACCACTCCTTTAAGTACTGCAGTGGTTTAGAAAATAGCTAAGCATTGATTACGTTATGTTAATTGGTATGTTATGCAATATACTGCAAATCGTAAACTATTACCCTTGTGTCTTTAGTGACCTTTATCACTTACTGTATAACATTAATCGTGTAAGCAAATAAAACAGTGTTTGGTTGATTGAAAAGAATATTGAGTCTTTTTTGTCACAAAGTCCCCATTCTCATTTTGTTCATTGTTTTCCTATTCCCTTTTCAGATTGTGGCAACCAACTTGTCTTCTGAGTCTCTTAAACTCCTAAAGGGTAAATGCCAGCTCTAGAGGTGGGGTCGTTGCATGGTCTGTGGACATTCCAGGGGTGTATATAAAATGTCTCTGTTGATACAGGGCTGCTAACTATCGTCAAAATCAAGGAGGTCCTTAGGCGGCACGTGCATGAAATGGGGATATTTAATTTCCATATCAGAAAAAGACTGGTATTGTCTTGTCAAGTCATGAAAAGATATCTGGGTTTTCAGGAAGCCTCCTGCAGAAAGACAGAGAATTGGCAGATCTTGTTGACAACGTGGTTTTCATGGAGAGATCTTTAGTATGGTTCCAGGACATGTCATTCAGGGTGCATTCAGTCATCGGTATGAATTCGCCACCAGGTACCCAATCACCTGTCGTTGCCTTCAGGGGATATTCGCAACTTTATTGTCCCCGCCGAACGAGTTCGAGCAGGGGACTATGAAACGGGCTCCGTACGTGTGTGTGTCCGTGTGTCCGTCCGTGTGTCCGTCCGTCCGTCCGTCCGTCCGTCCGTCCGTGTGTCCGTGTGTGCGTCCGTGTGTGATCAAAATCTTCAATTTGCTACTTCTCTGTCATTTATCAGCCAATTTTGATTCTGTTTGCTTTATATGATAGCACTACATGGGAGCTTTGAAACTTCTACACAGAATTTCAGTCGTGACCTTTGACCTTGACCTTTGACCTATATTGTACATTTTGCTACAAAATGCTACTCCTTCGCCATTTCTAACCCGATTTCGATTCCGTTTGCTTTATGTGATGGCACTAGGTGAGGGCTTCAAAACTTCTACACAGAATTTTGACCTTTGACTTCTTTGACCTTTGACCTTGATTTTTTGACCTATATTGTACATTTTGCTGCAAAATGCTACTCCTTCGCCATTTCTAACCCGATTTCGATTCCGTTTGCTTTATGTGATGGCACTATGTGAGGGCTTCAAAACTTCTACACAGAATTTTGACCTTTGACTTCTTTGACCTTTGACCTTGATTTTTGACCCATATTGTACATTTTGCTACGAAATGCTACTCCTTCGCCATTTTTAACCCGATTTCGATTCCGTTTGCTTTATATGATGGCACTAGTTGAGGGCTTTAAAAATTCTACACAGAATTTTGACCTTTGACCTCTTTGACCTTTGACCTTGATTTTCGACCTATATTGTGCATTTTGCTACAGAATGCTACTCCTTCGCCATTTCTAACCCGATTTCGATTCCGTTTGCTTTATGTGATAGCACTAGGTGAGGGCTTCAAAACTTCTGCACAGAATTTTGACCTTTGTCTTCTTTGACCTTTGACCTTGATTTTTGACCTATATTGTACATTGGCTACAAAATGCTACTCCTTCGCCATTTCTAACCCAATTTCGATTCCATTTGCTTTATGTGATGGCACTAGGTGAGGGCTTCAAAACTTCTACACAGAATTTTGACCTTTGACTTCTTTGACCTTTGACCTTGATTTTTTACCTATATTGCACATTTTGTTACAAAATGCTACTTCCGGCGGGGACATATGTTACGCACCGCGTAATTTCTACTTTTCCTTGTTCAAACTTTGTGTAGAGCTTGCATCTTCCATGCAGGTAGCTCATTTGCAGAATATTTATGTCACAATGGTCAAGACTTGGGATTGTGGCAGAACTCTTATGTTTTTGCATTTGGTTGTGTATGTGCACCAAGCGTATGAAGCCCTGTAATTGCAAACTCAAAGCGCAGGTAGTTGTCCCTGTTCCGTGACCGAAGTGACTTTGTCGCAGGAATCTGTGAGGGAAGGTGCTGTCTTGAAAGATGGTTGGAGATGCTGCTTTGATAGCCGACATTCTTTATCAGGATTAGCACACTCCCAACAACTTGCTAGATAAGTCATAGCCTTTGGATATGACTTACCCAGTAGTCTGAAATCTGAACAATTCGTCTGACCTTACAAATAAGTCTTGTACTGTGCCGAGTAGGTTCCTCATCCTCGCTGTGTAATCTCCAAGCAACTTTTCTCAGTCTACTGGAATATCCTTGGTGATTTTCTATATCTTGAACTTCCACCATTGACTTCGTTAACAGTCTGAGCATTGTACCCAAATGTTGGTCAACAATTATTATAGCTTGCTTCTTCCTGGCTTTCCATATGGGCTTGTTTCCATGTTAAGACTTTCTTCAAAGAGTGTTGTTAATCTCGCTGAGCTCTTACGCACTTTCGACTTCGAAGTCTCCGCATCCAGTCACGTTTGCATTTGTTCCTGCACTTGCTTTTCCGCAGTGGCACAGTTTTGGAACGAAAGGGTCAGGATGTACCATATCAACAAGTCACGAGAACACTTTGTCAACGAATCGCACAGCGAGTATTTTCTACGTATCCCAAGATTGTTTTCATATTTGTATTTTGAAGACAACACCTTAGATGGTTCCCATGAAATACAACAAAAAAAAAAGAAAAAAATTTCACCGTCGCTGCTATTTGATGCTTCAAAGATTATTACGATCATCTTCGTTAAGATGTCACTCATCATCGCTTCCACGTTATTGACTAGTTTGATGTTGGCTTTCATTGCTAGTCCATAGTATCACAAACTCAGTTTCACCATAGACTGTTTCATCAGTAAAATATCGCTCATCAGCGGCATTTGATTGTAGCATCCGGTGACCACACCCACACCTGTTGCAACATCGGACGCTTTCTCTCGGCTAACCCAAAAATTTTCTGTTGATTTCGTCACCTAACTTGTATTTAATGATTACCAACTTTCTTAATAAATTTCTTTTCTTTTCTCAGTTCGTCCTTCGTTTTGCTTGTATATATTTTTAGTTGTCCTCTTTCTCTCTTGCACATAACACCGATCGTTCTGTTCAGATCTATAGGCCTTACGGATCTTTTCCGGTACATGACCCGCGTCCGCGAGGTAGCTCGTAGAATGGAAGTCTAACCTTGTTTAGGTCCTATCCATTTACTCTCACAGCAGCATTAAGACGATATCGTCCCAAATCTGTAGCTTTTAATGCTCTTGATTTCGTGTTCAACAGGGCTGGTCAGCCTTTGTGAAGTGGCGTTTAGCTGCATCCGGATATGGCTCAAAGGACTCTTCCCCTCTTATTTCCTGGGGCCCGTTGCATAAAACTCCAACCGGATTTTTTTCCGGTTGAAATCACAAAATTCCGGTTGGAAGCTCCCAACCAGAGTTTTTATGCAACGGATTTTACATTCTTAGATTAGCAACCTCAAAAAATTCAGGTTGGGCAAATCCCAACCTGAATTTTCTAAGGTTGCTAAAAAAGTTTTATGCAACGGGACCCAGGTGTATACGCCAAGTTTTCTCCATTATTTGAAGGCATTAATATACTTTATACAACAAGAAACATTAATATTGACGCCAAGCAGGCATCACCTTAAACGTCGGGGACTCTTACCATCTGCAGAAACTTTGTCTATAGTGTCAAGCATTTTTGGCACAGCCAACCTATATTTTTATCCACGTTGAAGCGGAACTCGTCCACTTCTGGCACGATATTGATGGTTTAGTCGTTTGCTTTCTATATTCGCTGAAAACAGGTTGAAAGTCACGTGAGATGAGAGAAAACAGTATTCCTACAGCTCTTTTCGTGAGTTTGCTCTTCCCTATTATAGGACTCTCTTCATCAGTGTCCAAGAGTTTAGGCTTTACACATATGTATTGGAAGAATCCTGTGTCACAGTGTAGAAAAACTGAGGCCTGCCATAAAGTATCCATTGCATCAATGTTTCTCCGACACGTCACTTTTACTGAGAACTCCATGTACAAGCCAAGGTGATGTGATTTCGGAAATAAGTTGAGACGCTTCATTTTCTTTCTCTTAATTTTCTTCTTTCACTAGTTTGGAGTCCCCGGAGCCGAAGGTTCTATCCATCGAAACGCATGGAAATTCTGATACTTGCAACATTTGATTTTACCCATTTTCTAGTGCCACATGATGTGCGTACAGTGTGACGGCATATAATGTTATCAATAACTCAAATTAAGTATCATTGTTTACACCCATTAACAGTCTTTTTGCTTTCACTTCCAGGGTTATATATGGAAGTATACGTATAGGTAGATCTTGCAGAAAGACGTATGTATGACCAGCAGGCTAGTTGTAATCAAGGGAGTCCTGGACATTCGTGGAGCCATGGGAGATAGAAGGATTCAAGTAGGAACCTTTCCTCGATGGAAGTCATTCCCTGGAAAGTGCAGTCTCCTAGCTCAACACTCGTCTTATACCTGTCTACTTATAGTCTGAGGTTCTGCTGAGCACCCATCATCCGACTACTAATGAAAATAACAAATTGGCCCGATGTGACGGACACTCCATAAGCTCCTCACGTGAAGCGGACGCTGCACACCTCTTCGTAGAAGTGGTATTCTTCTTTATGTCTGTCCTTCAAAGCAGTTTCAACTGATCTGTTTGCGCTCAATTAACCAATCTTTAAGTCCGTCTGTTTCAACACATCATGAAGACCGCTCCATTCTGGCATAGCTACAGGATTTCTCGATACCAGAAATCACAGAGTTGGCTGCATGAACGGTTTTATTCGAACATGGGATATGATTGCACCTGTCGGGCAGTGATGGCATGTGGCCCATTCTCAGTAAAAGCGTTCAAATACGGAATTTTGGTGTCGCCGACATTCCATGACAGTTTGCGGTTCCCTGAAACCTATTAGATACTATTTAAATGTTTATAATATATCACGAGGACTTTATTTGTTAAAAATAAACACGATCAAATGCGGTTGTCTGCCTTTTTGTATAAAATTTTGCTGTTAAACTTCGTTAAGACCCCCAAAACGCAGTGTCGCCGGCTATTTCAGAATTATGTTTTATTGCTCCTCTCCGTCCACAAACACACTTTCCAAATATCATTTTCATGGACGATGAGCATATCATATGTGCTAATCACAATACTCAAAAAGTTCCAAAATTTTTATTGACTTCCTTTTTTATAGCCTTTTGAAACCTGTCGCCAAATTTACCGCCAGATACGTTACCAGTTTCTTTAGTGTTACAGCATTGCGAAAATAACAAGACTATGCAATGACCCTGTGTATATGAAACCCTGAGGATATACTTCATAAACTGCAAGTACTTAGATTTTTTGTGCAACAGCTCTTTATTGAGAATACGGTACAATGTTTGAAATATCGGTTTTCTACACTTTTATTTGGGCAGATACGTTACATACTTTTCACGCCACCCACTGCGACGGATATTGCAATGTCAGACAAATTGTATATTATACATTACTCCTCGGAATGACGCATCGATTCAACATTAAAGTTTAGTACAAGTGAGAAATATTTGGTAGATATCGCTCTCATAATAATATGATCGACCATATACGTTACCACAGATACGTTACCCCAGATACGTGACCGAATTTTGCTCATTGGTCTTGTGCTTTCTGGGGATCAAATCTGGTCAAAATTCATCCCTACACATTACATGCTTCGTTTTGTTGGACCTCAGGATTATATTCTTACACCAAAAGGACAGAGAGGTGAAAAAGAGCAACACTTCCACATGATTTTTCTTTGAGCGTCAGTGTCTCACCACTTAATGCCAAGTTTTCCGACAGATACGTTACCACATAATCAAAATGCTGAAAAGAAATTGTAAATGTTTTTACAAACAAATCGTTGTGTGCTCATAAACTCCAAAGTTCTATTCTATAAAACCCAACCACTTTCATATTCTATGCAACAACTTTGAACGTTTATTTTACAAGACGAAGCTAAGATTCAGCATATCAGTTTTTTGCTTTTCGGATTTAGCAGATACGTTACGTATAATTCAGGGCACCCACAGTGACAAATAATGTTATGTAAAACAAAGTGTTCATAAAACAATTCTGCATAGAATGACGCTTCCATAAAAAATTAAAGTTATGTTCAAATGAAGAATATTCAGTAGAAATTGCTCTGTAACTTCACCGACAGATTCATTTACGGTACGCCAGATACGTTACCAAACTTTAAAAGAGTAAAAAGTAGTTTATGAAACGCTTCCGAGAAAAGTTTCAGTGTTCTGTTGCATATTTATTCTAGTGTTTTTCAACATATGAAGAACAACTCAAGATTCATTGATAAGTTGAACAATTATTTATTCATTTTCATTAAAAGGGATGAGCCAAATACGTTACCATAGGTCAAACAACTGTTTAGCATATCGAGTTCATAGAGACTGTACCTACTTCCTTCTAAGTGCCTGCAAAAATATATTTTTTAAACCTTGTTTGCATTACCCATCAAAACTTAATGAATATTTATAGTCAGATGGATAAATACATTCAGACGTAAGATGAGAATATTCTGTGAATGAAGAACTCAGCTTTCACATTTAGGGCTCTTTTCCACTACATTTCATAGTTTAAATATTACGTACAATGTTTAAAATTGTTAATTTGGGCTTACATCATTCATTTTTACATCAATTCATGAGGTAAATAATTAAACAGGTGATATTTATTAATTCATACACAACTAAAATCATTACTTATATTTTACCAGATACGTTACCAAAGGTGATTCGATGTTTTTCAATAGTTATTTCCCCAGGAAAGCAATTCATATTTGTTTCCTGTGGAAATTCCAGATCGGATCGTTCCCTTTGCATGATTTGTGGGATTCGAAACTTTATTTGTAAGCGAAATTTGCTAAAAATACAAAGTGAATCTTAAGGTTATATTTCATTTCAGCAAAAAGCATATTTCAACCTACCACACAGAAATAATTTCTACCAATTCAAAAGGGATGACAACATCTTTACCTCTTGAAAAACCCCAATATCTTTAGGGGGACAGATGTCTTTTCCTGAACAGAAATTGGATCAAAACAATAAATTTAATTCAGAGTTAGGAGTCCATTACAACATGTAAATTTGCGATAACGTATCTGATTGGTGATCAAAAATCATATATGATGCTCTATTTCAATTCATTTTTACTCAATGAATGGCCATCATTTAGAATGTTCCACTTTTTGTTTCGTATTTGACCGGTTTTGAAGTTTCCGAAAACACATCTTTGAATGTATTACTTTGTGGTTGATTTTTGGTTTTACTCACATGGAATTGAACACTTAATCTGAGAATGGCCCATATAGAAGATCTTGTACCGTTCGCACTTGCCAACCATTGAAGATTGAGATGATACAACCGATATTACCATTCCGGACCAAGAACATTCGAGTACACGCTGATCATCGATGACGAAGAGAGGTCTTTTGTCGGACGCACAGTTTTCTTAGGAACGCGACAGCCAATAGCTCTAAATCATCTCTTTTTCAACAATTCCACCAAGATATCGAGATGACCCATGTAAAATTGGTCATTGCAACCCATATTACTAATCAACTGGAATGGAAAGCGCAGAGAAAGGCTCACAAGACATCTTCGATGACGAAGAGAGGTCTTTTGTCGGATGCACAGTTTTATTAGGAACGCGACAGAAAATCATCTATTTTTCGACAATTCCACCAAGATATCGAGATGACCCATGTAAAATTGGTCATTGCAACCCACATTACTAATCAACGGGAATGGAAAGCGCAGAGAAAGGCTCACAAGACAGCCTTCAACAGCCTGTAATGCAGATATCAAGGGGAATTCAGCTCGCCTGCATGGAATTGTTTGAGCACGGGACAGTGCATGCAGGATGGCGCGGCTACAACTTCGTTGTCGCCCTGAGACTTGATATCATATTGATACACACTCTGCCCGCACAAACACCTTGGGAATCTCACCAACTTTTAAATTTGGTATCCCCTGTGACACTTCACCATAATAGAAATGTCTTCATCCCATCGTTTAAGCACAGCAAACAGAAGGAAGATGTGCACATACAGTGTATATCTTACGTCCAAAAACACACGCTTACGCAGGTTATATGACCTGCAAACATATAAGTAGAGGGCAACAATCTCGAGCATATTATGCTACGTTTGCTCTAATTTATATCGTATCACCTGTCGATTCAGTAGTATAAACTGACCGTGCAAGACCAGGTCCAAGAGAATGTACTTGCATTCCCTCCATGCGCGACAGGCGAAGTTCCCTATGCTGATCTCTCTCTATTCAGTCTTCAGTGTAATTTTAACGGAGTGAAGTTTCAAGTAAGGCATACGATGTGATTACCGTTGTTGGACACAGTGGACACTCTCTAATATGATAGGGTCTCATTTAAAATTAAAAACCTATATAAAATATCACCTTACTTTTCTTTTGCCTCAAATGGAAGAGATTCTTTGGCAGCTGTATTGTCTGCTCTTTTTGATATAAAATTATGTTTGCTATAATCTCCCAAGACTTCTCTCTATGCCGAATTTTTCTCAGTTTCGGTTGTTATTCCATCGCACGTTAAGGGAAATGTATAAGGGGGCAACCAACCTAATGGTAGACAACAGATCAAAGGTCAAGATGAGAATCAACTAAACTACCTATGTCAACCTCCGGAAGCTTGTAATTTAACATTTTTCATGGAGCACAACAGAACAAAGATAAAGCTTGACAGGGTAATTGACTGATGAAAATTCGGAGAAAACATAGTTTAGATCGAAATAACTTTATAACTGCTCGTTAGTCAAGATACGACTACGCTTTTTTATGCCTCCGCCACGAAGTGGTGCCGGAGGCATTCTGTTTTCAGGTTGTCCGTCCGTCCGTACGTACGTCCGTACGTACGTCCGTCCGCTTTCGTTTACGCGATAACTTGAGTAATATTTACTGGAATTTACCAAACTTGGTCCAAGTATGAAGTATAATGGGGCAATTCTATTTTGGGTGAAATCGGCTAAAGGTCAAAGGTCAAGGTCAAATCATGAAATTGTATCCGTTTACGCGATAACTCAAGACTGGATGGAGCAAATTTCACCAAACTTTGTTGGAGGATGATGTATGATGGGACAATTACTTGATTAGTTTTTCAGTGAAATCGGACAGAGGTCAAAGGTCAAAGACAAAGGTCAAATCCTAAAATTTATCTGTTTACGTGGTAACTCAAAACTGGATGAAGCAGCTTTCACCAAACGTGGTCCAAGGATGATGTATGATGGGACAATTAGTTGAGTAGATTTTAGTGACATTGGCAAGAGGTCAAAGGTCAAAAGGTCAAGGTCAGATGCTACAAATGTTGCAATTTCCCCCATATCTATGCAATGCCCAAAGGTATTTTCTTGAAAATGTGGACATGTACTACTGCGTAAAGATTCTCCAGAGAGAGTTTCATGTCATAAGGTCAAACGTCAAAAGGTCAAAGTTTAGGTGAAAATGTTGCAATATCACTTTTCTCGCAAATGGTTCAATGTATCTTCGTGGAACTTGGTACATACGCATGTACTGTCTGGCAGGGATTATCTAGGGAATTTAGGGGTCATGGGTCAATAGTCAGGGGTCAAAGGTCAAGGTCAGCTCCTCAAAATTTTACTGTTTCCCTCATATACTAGTATATGCAATGCTTGCATTATTAGTTTCAAAACTGCATGCATTACCTAATGGAGATTCTCCGGGAAATTTCCAGCCAGAAGGTCAAAGTTTAAGGGTCAAAGGCCAGGTTTCAATGCCCCCCCCCCCCCCCCAAAAAAAAAAAAAAAAAAAAAAAAAAACTATTTTGTACCGTCATCACACTCTTTCTTCTACCTTGGAAATTACTCAATGCATAAACTTCCCAAAAATTCCCCAAATATGTGTACCTACACTCTCAGAAAATTATAGCAAACCCAGTTCAAGACATTTCTGACAAACCTGTCATTTCAATATTTTGCCAGTTATGTGAAACTCTCATGGATCACACATTGTGAAGACAATCCCATTGTACTATACGCCTATTGGGAGAATCATGCATTATGGCGGAGGCATCAGTCGCTAAAGCGACATTTGTAGTTTTTTTTTTCTGTGCGTGTACGCCAGCATTTTTATTCTTTTTCTGTCTTTTTTTTTTGAGGGGGGGGGGGGTGAGGGTCGGTGGTTTTGAAAGAGAACCATAAAGAATTCACCACTAAAGATTTAGCATCTGTTTTGATATCACTTTTTTTTCGGGGGGGGGGGACGAGGGGGTAACGTACTAGGACTATAGCTACAATTCGCACTCGAAATAGTCATGGTCAATATTCATTAAATCCAATGGAGAAATTAAAGGGGCCTGCTAAACGTGCCTTGCATAATCACCCCTCCTTCATGCTTCTCGACCATTTCATTTACTCCGATCCAACCCTCTTCTATACCGTAACTTTACAGTAACGTCAACTTATTTTGTACATCAGTGATAATTGTACGCGTAAAAAACTAGTAGTCATATTCCTGTCAAAACCCGGGAAAACCCTCTGTATTTGGGTATTCGTTCCCAGTTCATCGTGTCGCTGGGATGAAGTGGTGGTGTGCTTTTTATGCCTCCGCCGTGAAGTGACATTGGAGGTATATTCGGGTTGTTCCAGCACCTTCCGTCCGTAATCGAGTTTATGGACAGCGTGACTTAAGTACTGTTTAAGTTATCCAACCCTGAAACCTGGCATATGTGAGTGGACGAAGCTGTGCTCATTACCTTTTTGGTGCACATGCTCGAGTTCAAAGGTCGAAAGTCTATAGGTCAAAATTAATGCTTGTCAGGGTAATATTGGAGTAATGTCGGAGTAATTGCCTGCTGGCATAGGTAGAATTTGGCAAAAGTTATCGCGACAACACTCGAGCTGTAGTCTGCGGGGAGCTCTTTATGGATGCAGAGACTTCAACCCCAAGCACCTTCTGATCTGGAGATTCTCCCGCCCGAAACCCCTATAGCAAACGGGGGACTCCAAGTTTATGTGTGCGAAGCGCGAAGTTCCTAGGATTCTGATGTTCTCTGGTGCTATCTTAGGCTTATTTTTTCAACATACGATAGAAATACGTAAGAAATCCTTTCCACCGGGAGACACAGAGCCAGGGCGGGAGAATTTAATCTCAAACGGGAGAACGGGACATTGTGCAAAAATGCGTCCTCATTGGCCGTGGAACGCTGCGGGTCTTTGGACCCTTCGGAAAATACTGGTGTTTTTATCTGAGACATGAAATAGTGTATGTATGTGTGTGTGTGTGTTTGTGTGTGCGTCTTTGCGTCTCTTTGTGCTTTTGATATTATATATATATATATATATATATTTATATATGTAATTATATATATATATATATATATATATATATATATATATATATATACGATAGGCCTATATACATTCAGCAAATAGAAAGTTAACACTTTTCCCAGTTCATATTTTTTTCACAAAAGATTTTGACAAAAATTATTGTCATATATTCAATTGGCTATCAACCTGATTGGTTCATACAAAGGGAAACTTTATGCATGAGTGAACACATTGGTTTTTGTCGTCCAAGGCAGAAAAGTTAAAATTGCAGAAATTGACTTATTGAAATTCATTTGCAAATGTGCCCACCAAGATACAATGATAACAAAAGACCAATTTAACGCAATGAGAGGCATGAATGAAATATCAGAAATAAGTTTCCGTTCCCTTGTTTCTCTTTATACATGTATTCTCAAAAAAGAAACACACAAACACAAACCCAACAGTGGGGAAACTGAAGAAAGAATACGAGTACGAATTTCCTTTCAAACTTTAACCCTAAAAAGATTGGGGGGGGGGGGGGCTAAAAGGCCCCCCTCCCCCCTCGACATTTCGCGCGATTACTCTGCAATACGCAATGCTCTCGCCGCGATTCATTCGAGTTTCACGCAAATTTTGACTCCAAATTTGTGACGCCCGGGGGTACGGTTCTGAAGTTACATAACTTTTTGTACATGCACGTGAGGCCGAAAATGGCTAAAAAAAAAATGTGATTTTGTGTACAAAGTCAATGCAAATTGAGTTTTTTCACATGGTTCATATAAATACGCTTATTTTTACTCTCAATGGCTAAAATTTATTTGTTTTAGGAGTATTATGCTTAAGTGTCTGCCACAAATTTTGTTAAAAGAACAACAAAAACGAAAGGTCGAAAAAAGAAGGAAATACATAAGAAATTCATAAAACAATAAAATAAATAATTTAATTTTGATACCGACTTTTTTTTCAAGTACATTTGCTAAGAATGCCACAAAGAATAATTAAACCAAAAATGAGCACTTTTGGAGCTTTATTTACTGATTTAGATCAAAGAGTCTGATTTCTCGCATAAATTACCATAATTAATCAAAATAAAATAAAAGGAGACTATTTTGGAAGATTTAGATATACGATCTTGTAGATTACATCGCACACTACCATTGTGCAAATTTCCGCGGCGATCGCGGGATCCGCTGCCGAGATCTTAAGGGGCCGGGGGAGGCCCCCCCCCCCCCCCCCAGTCTTTCGAGCTACCAAAAAGTAGCCCAGTCTTTTTAGGGTTAAATGACATAGGGAGTGAAAAGCCGCAAAGGTGATAAAGTCGACAGGATTTCTTCATTTCACTTTTTAATTAAGAAATTTAAGAATGCATTAGACAAATTCAGCCCCAAATATTTCAATTATTGCCAAATACATTATATATATATACTTGTATATATATATATATATATATATATATATATATATATATATGTTGCGAATTCACGTATTGGCTCCAATTTAACGAAGAATAAACCGGTAATGCAATATTTCGCCAATATAAAGTTTATTGAGCAACTCAAATTTTCGGTGGCTTCCATCCATCTTCTTCAGGAGTCTCGACGCGGAAAGACTCCGCGTCGAGACTCCTGAAGAAGGTGGATGGAAGCCACCGAAAATTTGAGTTGCTCAATAAACTCTATATTGGCGAAATATTGCATTACCGGTTTATTCTTCGTTTTATATATATATATATATATATATATATATATATATATATATATGTGTGTGTGTGTGTATTGTATGTATACATGTATTTATAAATAATATTAATATATATGTATATATATATATATATATATGTATATATTTATAGTCGTGTATTCCGAAAGTTTTTTTTTCATCCGAAAATGAAATAAGGTTTGTTAATAAAAAAAAATAGAAAGGTTAGTTATTTCGAAGTGTCAGTTATCTTAACTGGCGATTATAAAGTTTGCAAAGATCTTGTAGTTGACTTCCAGCTGTTCCTGATGGTCTGCTCTCGAACCAATCAAGAATTGTATCACTTATAGTGCATGCACACCCGATACAACGAACACGGTTGTAACGAAATTTCTTATAACGAAGTAAAACTTCTGATCCCAAAATTATCGCCATTAAAGTCTATGGTACCAAATTCGCTTATAACGAACAAGGTAATAGCGAAATTTTCGTTATAACGAAATCTTTCCGAGCGCCACTGACAAAGAAAAACAAAAGAAATGTAATCCGTCATCACGAAATGCGAGTCGCTCTCTAAAACGCGTAGCGGAACGAGCATTATTATAGCGTCTCTGAATGGGCGAAAGCTTCACATCACTGTGTGTTCGTTCCGTGTGTCAAGCACAGTTTCCAAAGCGAACTTGCGTTATTGTTATACAATAATCTGAAATTGAACAATGTTCGTTTTATTGTTCCGAAGGTTCTTCATTACAAAACAAACAGATTCTTATACACCTAAATGTCCGTTATACGAATAGTTCGTAAATGAAATAACAGTTTTTGATACGAACATTTTTGGCATTATTCCAAAGGTTCGTTAATCCGACAATGAAATATGGTTCTTATTACAACGATTCGTTAGTCCGAAAATGATAGGAATTCCAAACGTTCGTTGATCGGAACATAGAAAAAAAAGTTTCGTTAATCCAAAAGTGAAAAAGGTTAGTCCACTAACAAAACTTAGGAATTCCAAACCTTATAACCATCTTATGATAACCGAAATAACTAACCTTTCTCAGGTTTTTGATAAACAAACCTTCTTCCGAATTATGAAACTTAATATGTTTCATTTTCGGTTAAAAAAAAAAAAAAACCTTCGGAATAGAAAACCTTTCTCAGTTTTTGATTTACGAACCTTCGGAATGACAACATCAGTTTCTTTTCCGATCAACGAACCTTCGGAAATGAACAATATTATGTTTTATCTAAATTATGAACTTTTGGTATAATGAATCATCGGAATAGTGAAGATTCAGACAAACGTTTGTCAGATGAACAAACATTCGGAATCCAGGGAATGGCGAAACTTTGGAATAAGTAACTACACGTATACACGAGCCCAGTAGCTGTAATAAAAGCGCGTGCTTCGCACGGCATCTGATCGGGCTAAGGAAGGAGCCTTCGGAATACCGACCTTTACAGTAAGAAACGAAACTTAAACGAAACTTGGAATAGCGAACTGTAACCGAATCCTAAATCACCATTTCTATTTATGTGTGACAATACAAA